>NW_026057584.1:77537747-77843560 GCF_023721935.1 Panthera uncia | reverse complement strand
ATATATATATATATATATATCTTTGAATATATATATATAGATAGATAGATAGATATCTTTGAATATATATATAGATATATATATATATCTTTGAATATATATAGATATATATATCTTTGAATATATATATATATATATATATATATATATATATATCTTTGAAGTCAAGTGAAGACAAGCACATCAAGAAGAAAGAATGATTAGTTGTCTCAAATACTGCGGATAGGGCAAGGAAGATCATTGGCTATAACAATATGGAAGTCACTGGTGACCTTGATAAAAACAGTTTCAGTCAATTTGGGGGTGAAAGCCTGACTGGAGTGGACTCAGCAGAGAAAGGGGAAAGAGAAGAAGAAAGCAGAGACTACAACAACTCTCAAAGGGATTTTTGCTATCTAAAGCAGGGTCTCTTAGATTAGGGTGACCAAAGAATCTATGGATAGTATTCAGAAAATTCATGAATTTAGATGGGGGAAGGGATTGCATCTTTATTTCCACTATTCTCATTTTCTTCAATTATTAATGTAAAATCAGCAGTGTCTGTTTCTTTGTCCCTACATCTAGAATTCATGGATATTTTCATATCACATTATAGTTGTTACAGATATCTCAAAACATCATGATCATCACTATTTCGAATGTACAGTAATTATTAGCCCATCGCTAGATCTCATGAGACTATGATCTTCTGCTGTAAGTGTTCATACCAACATGGCTGGCCAAATCTTAGCAAATGTACCCAGAAGTTCAGCCACCTGGGTAGTGAAGGGACATTTTCTCACAGTGGTAACCCAGGCAACTTTGTTGCTTTTCAGTTTTCCTTTTCTATCCATAATTGCTTGTTGGCCAATTCATGGAAGGAGATGAATCATTTGCATTGTTTAAAAGTAATAACATTTGACAGATCAAATGAGAATTTTTAATTCTGGTAAGATGGAGTTTTGTAACAGAGGTACAAGGTGCAAGAGCTATGATTGAAGAGAACCTCTGTAGCAAGATGTCTTTAAAAAACAAATTTTAACTTTAGCTTGCCTGTATTTGAGATGTATTATCTAATTCATTAATAAGAATAATATGTTACCACTTTACAATAGCTGAAAGTTATTTTAATAACTATATTCCAATATAATTTGTTTCTTTTGCAATCCTATGTTTTATTTTAAGCACTTAAAAACATTATTCCGAGGAGTCCATGGTCCTTAGCAGGGCATTAAACACATTCATAACCAAAAAGTGAAGAATGCCTGCCAAAAATGGAAGGGAGAAATGATAATGCGAGGAGGAGGAAGCATCAAGAGCATGTTCTAACATGGAGACATACAAAGATATCTGCACTGAGGACGAGAATGATTCAATAGAGAGGGACAAAGAGATGATGTAGGAATAGGGGGAATTGCTACAGCAATGCTCCTGAGTAGGCAAGAAGAGATGGACCTAATGCACAAGTGGAGGGGTTGGCTTAAGACGCAACCATGGAGCATTTGTGCAGTTACAGAAGAGAAGGCAGAGAACATGGGTGAATAGCAGGTACGTAGGAAGAGATGCTGACAAACTCCTATGGGAGTTCTCCTCTGATTGCTCCTATCATCGCATTACAATGAGAAGAGAAGTCATCCACTGAGAGTGGGGTAGGGAAGGAGGTGCTTGAGGTTTGAGGAAAGAGCAGAAGGTATAAATGAAATGGTCGTCCAGAAGAGTAGGAGAGTGAATGGACTAGTAAAATGCAGGGTGACTGGTGACTAGTACTGGGGACCCGCTTGAGGGTAATGATGGCAAATTGCAAGTGAGTCATCACAATTGCGTGCTTTACTCCAGTTTCATCTAGTTGCAGCGATGCAGGTGCTGAGTAGGTGGAGAGTTGGATGTACCAGGGTTGTGCAAGTGAAGACAAAGCGAGAGAATGCCAAGAATGTGGAGAGTGGCCAACGGCTAGAAAATAAAGAGCTCTGATACAGAAGAAGTGAATGTGACCAATCAGACTCATTTTCTCTTTCTACCTTTCCTGTCTTCTTCCTGTCTCCTGCTTTTCTGGGAGGCAAACATGAGAGAAAGGAAAATTATCAGGCAAGTGACCTACGGAACAGAAGCTGAAATACTGTCTAGTGGAGAGGCACAGAGCAGGCTGTGAGTAAGCACAAGTCTTTTTTTTTTTTTTAAGTTTATTTATTTATTTAAGTCATCTCTACATCCAACAGGGGACTCGAACCCATGACCTCAAGATCAAAGGTTAGACATTCTTCCAACTGAGCCAGACAGGTGCCCCAGGTAAGCACAAATCTTAAGTCAGCAGAAATCAAAGTTGAGTAAGAGGTAACAGAAAAAGAAGACTTGGTCAGGTGAATGGTTGAGCATGGAGTCAAGATCTACCAGCTCCTGCTGTTCAGGACACAACTTGCTCAAAACTGGTCCCTGGAGCTGCTTTAGAACCTGAGTACATCACAGGTGTTATCCAGGGCTATCTGGATGAGAGGGTATACAAGCAAATGGGAGCCACTTATTACCTGATTTTTTTAAAATACCTTTTTACTACTGAATGACTTTCAACTTACAAATGGGAGCATTAGACTTCCTTGATGCCCACTTTTGCATCACTTTCTATTTTGTGCTAAACTGTACATATCTAAGTGTAAGTATCTGAATAACTATAACATAACAGAACCAAAACCAAGCCTCGCTTATTCCCATGTCTCTTAGGACATCCTATTATGCTTGGGAGGCAGTCCACAAATGCATAGGTATGATGACACTTAAGGGATTACACCCTGATTATATCTCATCTATTTCTGCCTCCTTGAGAAACTGAGTTGCGTAAGTGGTCAGCCAGGTAGTTGAAAAATCAAGTGTGGATTTGCAATCCCTGCACTTTATTTGGCAATACTGATATACCTTGGAGATATCACAGGGCTTGTTTCCAGACCACCACAATAGAGTATCACAATAAGGCAAGTCAAATGAATTTTTTGATTTCCTAGTGCATGTAAAAGTTATTTTACACTATACTTTAGTCTATTAAGTGTGCAATAGAATTATGTCTAAAAATTACAATGTATACACCTTAATTTAAAAATACCTTATTGCTAAAAAATGCTAACCATCATCTGAGCTTTCTGAGTGTTGTAACCTTTTTGCTGGTAGAGGGTCTTTGCCTTGACGTTGATGGCTGCTGACTCATCAGGGTGGTGGTGGCTGAAGGCTGGGGTGGCTGTGGCATTTCTTAAAATAAAACAATGAAGTCTGCCACATCAACTGACTCTTCCTGTCACAAATGATTTCTCTGTAGCATGTGATGCTGTTTGATAGCAGTTTACCCACCACAGAAATTCTTTTCAAAACTAGAGTCAGTCCTCTCAAACCCTACTGCTGCTTTATCAGCTAAGTTTATAGAATATTCTAAATCTTTTCTTATCATTTCAACAGTCTTCACAGCACCTTCACCAGTAATTACCATCTCAACGACTTCTTTTCTCATCCATAAGAAATAACTCTTCACCTGCTAAAGTTTTATATGAGATTACAACAATTCAGTCATATCTTCAGGCTTCACTTCTAATTCTAGTTTTCTTGCTGTTTCCACCACCTCTGCAGTTATTTCCTCCACTGAAGTCAAAGTCATCCATGAGAGCTGGAATCAACTTCTTCCAAACACACCCATTCATGTTGGTATCATGAACCATCTATTGCAGACTATTAGTCTGGAGTTCTCTCTTATCCAACAAGACAGCAGACACAGAATTGAATACAAGAGAGGCTAATGTCTGGCAGGAGACAAGAGACCCAAACAGGGGTTTCATCTCTATATGTATTGAGAACTCAAGATCTTACACATGTGGTGAATATAAAGAAAACAATCAGACAGGAGTCATTAATTTGTGTGTATAAGAAGCAAAGGGCCTGGGGGGCAAGTGGAGTTTGTGATCAAGGTACATTGGTGCCAGATGGAAAGTAATTTCCTGCAGGTGATATAAGTTTCTCGTGATCCCATTACAATACCTCACTAACTAACCCTGGGTGCTTCTTCCCCGTGGTGACGGCTTTCCACCCTAAGCTTTTTTTCTAACCCATTTATGTAAGTAGAACCTATTTCCCCACACCATCAATGTTCTTAATGACCTCTACAATGGTGAATCCTTTCCAGAAGGTTTTCAATTTACTTTGCCCAGATCCATCAGAGAAATCATGATCTATAGTAGTCATAGCTTCATGAAAAATGTATTTCTTAAATAATAACACTTGAAAGTCAAAATTACTCCTTGATTCATGAGCTGCAGAATGGATTTTGTATTAGTGACCATGAAAACATTAATCTCAGGCATCTCCATCAAGAGCTCTTGGATGACCAAGAACATCATCAGCAGTAGTATTTTGAAATGAATCTTTTTTACTGAGCAATGGTCTCAACAAGGGGCTTAAGATATTCTTTAAACCATATTGTAAAAAAATAAAATAAAATAAACCATATTGTAAGCAGATGTGCTGTCATCCAGGCTTTGTTGTTCCACTTACAGGGCATAAGCAGAGTACAGTAAGCATAATTCTCAAGGACTCTAAGATTTTCAGATTGGTACGTGAGCACTGGCTTCAACTTAAAGTCACCAGCTGCATTAGCCCATAACAAGAGTCAGACTGTCCTTTGAAGCTTTGAAGCCAGGAACTGACTCCTCTTCTCTAGCTGTGAAAGTCCTAGATGACATCTTCTTCCAACAGAAGGCTGCTTCATCTATGCTAAAAACCTATTGTTTACTGTAGCCACCTTCATGGATTATCGTAGCTGAATCTTCTGGATACTTGCTACAGCTTCTACATCACCACCTGCTGCTTCACTCTGCACTTTTAGGTTATGGGGATGGCTTCTTTCCTTAAACCTTATGAACCAATGTCTTCTAGCTTCAAACTTTTTTCTGCAGCTTTCTCACCTCTCTCTGCTTTCACAGAATTGAAGAGAGTTAGGGCCTGCTCTGGATCAGGCTTTCAGTTAAGGAAATTTAGCTGGTTTTAGCTTCTATCCAGACCACTAAAACTTTCTCCATATCACCAATAAGGCTGTTTTTGCTTTCTTATCATTTGAGGTTCACTGGAGTAGCACTTTTAAAATTTTTTTAAGTTTATTTATTTATTTTGAGAGAGTGTGCACATGAGAAAGAGCATGAGCAGGGGAGGGGCTGAGAGAGAGGGATATAGAGAATCCCAAGCAGGCTCCACGGTGTTAGTGAGGAGCCTGATGTGGGGCCCAATCCCACGAACCGCAAGATCATGACCTGAGCTGAAATCAAGAGCCGGACACTTAACCAACTGAGCCACCCAGGCGCCCTAGAATAGCACTTTTAATTTCCTCCCAGAACTTTTCCTTTGGAGTAAAATCTTGGCTAACTGACACAAGAATCCTAGCTTTTGGCCTGTCTTGGCTTTTGACATGCCTTCCTCACTAAGTTTAATCATTTCTAGCTTTTGATTTAAATTAAGGGACAAGTGAGTCTTCCTTACTCTGGAACACTTGGAGGCCATTATAGGATTATGAATTGGCCTAATTTCACTACTGTGTGTTTCAGGGAATAGGGAGGCCCAACGAGAGGGAGAGAGCTGGGAGAACAGCAGGTTGGTGGAACCGTCAGAACACACACACCATTTATTGACCTTGCCTTCTGTGGGCATGATTCATGGCACCCCAACACAACTACAATGGTAACATCAAAGAAAACTGATCACAGATCACCATAACAAATATAACAATAATGAAAAAGCTTGAAATACTGTGAGGATTACCAAAATATGGCACAGAGACACAGAGTGATACATTGGAAAAATGGCACTGATAGACTTATTCAATGCAGGGTTGCCACAAACCTTCAATCTTGTAAATGATAACAATAACTGCAAAGCACAATAAAGCAAAGCAAAATTAAACACGGTATGCCTATAATTCAGAACTAACCAAAAATGGTAGTACAGATGGACTCACTACTCTGTCTAAACTCAACAGATAATGGCTTTGCCTTTTGGTTTGTTGTTGTTTTTTAAAGCAAGCTAGCTATAGTCTGTCTCCTGAATATTCTGCTGAAGGTACCACCTGCCAACCCAGAGCTTCCCCTACCCACTGTCATTCCATCAAAAGGCTATTAAGCCACCATTGTGCTTGCAAAATTCCACCTCAGTTACTTGTGGGGAGACAAAGGGAGAGAGTATCCTCTAACTGCCGAGGAAAAGGAAAAGCATGCGTAAGTTCCAGAAATAAAATCACTTACATGAGTGTATGTCAAACATTTTTTTACCACAATCTGCAGTTAAGACATTAATTTCAGTGTGATCCAGCAACACACATGCACAGACACACCCACAACTGAACCCACAGATTCTGAATTCTCAGTGTGGGTAGTGCTCTCGGATAGTTTTCCATTTTTATTCTATTTTATTTCTGGTTTCAAAAGTGCAAGTCATAATATATTAAATGGATTTAATGATCCACAAATGATTTGTCACCTACAGTTTGAAAATATTAACCTATGTGAATTAGGAAACAAAAGGTACTATGGTGTCTCTGTTCTGTAATAGCATACAAGTAATTTTTTACCACGATAGAAAATAAATCTCCACAGTTGAAAGGAATAGGCAACAATTACCATTATTTGCAGGTAATACGATTGTATACCTGAAAACCTCAAGAGGATCAACTAAAAATCTAGTATAAACAAAATGAAAGTTGAGTAAATTGTTGGTTACTATATTAACACATAAAACCCAATAGTTCTCCTTTACACAAATAATAACCCAATAGACAACAGAGAGGGAAAAACCTCCCATCTAGGATAAAAACAAAATAGGTATAATACTTAGGGGAAAATACAGATGCCCAGGCCCTATTTGAAGAAAAGCATAAATTTTCAGCAATGATCATTCAGGAATTGCATAGAAGGACATGCACTGCTCTGGGGTGATAGGAGTCAAAATTGTGAAGATGTACTTTTTCCCACATTAAATTTAATGTAACTGTAATCAAAATACAAATGGAACTTTTTGGAAAGAATTTTGACAAACTCATACTCAAACTCAAATGGAGAAATAAACTTGTGAGAAATGCCAGAAAAACTGTCAGGCAAAGAAAATATCAAATGGGAAAACTAACCCTACTAATTATTTAAATGTATCATAAAGCTATAGAATTTAAAAAGTTTGATAGCACAGAAAAAGACAAAATGACTGTAAATACAGAGTTCAGAGAAAGTCCTAAATGTATATGGATGTTTTGTAAATAGTATATGAAGTCCTTCAAAATTGGGGTGGGGCAGGCAAACATGTCATATTAATAAAAGATGTTAAGGGGCACCTGGTTGCCTCAGTCAGTAGAGCATGAAATTCTTGATCTTGGGGTTGTGGGTTAGAGCCCTATGTTGGGTACAGAGATTACTTAAAAATAAACTCTTTAAAAAAAAGATATTAGGATAGCTGGTTGGCTTTGGGAAAGTAGTTAGATTGGACTCTTACTATTACATTCCCCTAAAATGTCATACAGATCAAAGACTTAAATAGTAAAAAATTTAAGCTAAACCAGTGTAAGGATAAAGTATATACAGCTTTAAAATTTTCTTCATCTGAGGAGTATTGAAGCATGACCCAAATTTCAGAAGTCAAAAAAATAAATAATAGATCTGTCAATGTAAAATGGAATACACATGACTGCACAAAGATAGTTGTTTAACTTGTAATATTGGATGTAATATGAAAACACTCAAAAGTACATAAATGCTCATCAGGATGGAACTGGTGAAACATTACAGCACAGCCCAACCAAGGACTGTTAAGCAGCAAGTGAGAAGAATGAGTGGGTCTAAATGTACTGACATGGTGAAAGGGCAAGTTCTAGAACATATACATTTATGTATACATATATGCACATGTAATATGAACACATATATATGTGAGTGTCTTAACATACACTATAGATACATGTAATATTCACATTACAGTTTACTGTGTGATATATATAGCAAAATACTATATATATTGTTCTGCCGTTCGCTTTTTTTCATTTAACAATTCATCTTGAAAATATATGTATTACACAAGAAAATGTTAGCTACCTCTGGGGATTAAAATTCTGGGATCCCAGGTTTTTACTTGTCTTACTTCTGTACCATTTGAAGTTTGTTTTATCGTAAGTTTTTCAAAAGAAGATGAGGGGCGCCTGAGTGACTCAGTCGGTTGAGCATCTGACTTCGGCTCAGGTCGTGATCTCACAGCTCGTGAGTTTGAGCCCTGCATCAAGCTCTCTGCTGTCAGCGCAGAAGCCTGCCTCAGATCCTGTCTCCCTCTCTCTCTGTCCCTCCCCTGCTAGTGCTCTCTCTCTCTACCAAAAAGAATAAATAGTAACAACAACAACAAAAAAAGGTGATGAAAACAAGCCAGTACCACATCCAAATACACCATGCTCCGTCCCCCTCCGTTTTAACCATGCTCTGCTCCTCTTCAGTTAAAATACATAAACCTATAAACTCACTTCCTGCAGTTGAACTCGCAGGTTATCCTGGGTCACTGCAGTCCATGAGCTGGCCGCTAACCAGAAACTGCTACACAATCTGCACTGTGCTTGCTCTGACAATGGAACCAGATTATGAATCATGCTAACTAGTGACTAAAACACAATATCTGGAAGCCTGTTACTGATATTTCTATGGACAAACTAAGGCCTGAAATGTCTCTAACATGGCAGGTGACATCAGTTTCAGCTTACTTATAAAATCCAGGTCATGTTTACTGTGTTCTAATTATTTTTCCTGAAGAGCCTGCTTGCCCAGTCTAGCTGGCAATAACATATGCAGTATGTGACACATGAAGGCTTACTTTAAGGCTCACAAAAAGAACACGGCAGCACCAAGTTATGAAACTCAGGCATCATTAAATTACAAAGTTCAAAGATGCTTCCAAATCACATTTCACACTTCCCATTGGTCCCAGGCTCTCCCTCTGTCACCTTCCTGGAGGCACAGGGCAACACAGTGGCAAAGGGTTTCACCACTCCATGAAACCCTGCCAGATACTCCTATATTGATAAGAACTGAAATTTTGTGGGTTCTTTCTTTAAAAATAATAATTCTTCAAGTTGCACAGTAAGAAGACAAAGAAACGATTTCTACCCCTTCTCAACATTGCCTACAATTCAAATGGGAAAGTGGCAATCTAAATTTCCACCAATCAGTTTTAAAAATGAGTAGAAAAAAAGCGTAATATACCCATATATTATGCAACTATTAAAAAGAGACACAGCTTTTGATCTATGACCTGGATGCAAGCAAAATGATAAATATGACACAACCTTATTTTCTGTAAAAGTAAAAAGCCAATAAAATGACAAGAGATATTGTAATGATTGAACATGAAGAAATAAATGGAAAGATAGACACTAAGTTACTAGTATTGACTTACTTTTGGAGATGGTGAAAATGGAAGAAAGCTGGAAGAGATGGCTAACTTCTGCTTTTATGTATCACTGGGTTGTTATAACGAGCACACATTACTTTTATGATTTTTTAAATTACAAAATAAAGGAGAAAAACATTTTTTAATGTTTATTTTGAGAGAGAGAGAGAGAGAGAGAGCGCACGAGCAGGGGAGGGACAGATGGAAGGAGAGAGAGAATCCCAAGCAGGCTCCATACTATCAGCACAGAGCCCAACATGGGGCTTGATCCCATGAACTGTGAGATCATGACCTGAGCCAAAATCAAGAGTCAGATGCCCAATTGACTGTGCTACCCAGGTGCCCCAAGGAGAAGGGAAGTAAAATAGACCACTGAACAAGTATGCATCCTGAAAGAATCTGTAGGAGTGGCAGATTTCTACCACACATAAAGCTACAAGTGAGACATGACCCCAAATTCCGAAATAGCCAATGCACAGTAGTTGACAAATGCCATCAGTGAGTGACCTCTGGTGCAGGAGGTTATAGACAACCCTAGAGAATATGTATCTGATGTGAGTTGAATTGTGTCCTCCCAAAAAGATACATTGAGGTCCAGTGGATCAGAATGTGACCTTTTTTGGCAATATGATCTTTGTAGAGGCAATCAAGTTAAAATTAGATAACTTTGGGGCCCCTGGGTGGCTTAGTCAGTTAAGCCTCTGACCCTTAGTTTCAGCTCAGGTCATGATTTCATGGTTTGTGACATCAAACTCCACCTCAGGCTCCGTGCCGACAGTGCAGAGCCTGCTTGGGATTCTCTCTCTCCCTCTCTCTGCCCCTCCCCCACTCACTCTCACTGTCTCTCAAAAATAAACTTAAAATATTTTTTAAAAAATAAAATAAAATTGGGGCGCCTGGGTGGCTCAGTCGGTTAAGCGTCCGACTTCAGCTCAGGTCACGATCTTGTGGTCTGCGAGTTCGAGGCCCGCGCCGGGCTCTGGGCTGATGGCTCAGAGCCTGGAGCTTGCTTCCGATTCTGTGTCTCCCTCTCTCTCTGCCCCTCCCCCGTTCATGCTGTGTCTCTCTCTGTCTCAAAAATAAATAAACGTTTAAAAAAATTTAAAAAAAATAAAAATAAAAATAAAAAATAAAAAAATAAAATAAAATTAGATCATTTTGTAAGAGAATATATATATATATGTATATATATATATATATATATATACCTTTATTTTTCTTTTCCTGTTGTCATTGGACCTAGCTATTACAAATCTCACAAATGTAAGCATGGAAGAGCCACAGATTTCAGACTTCTAGCTCTCAGAACTACAAATACAATAAATTTCTGTTGTTCCAAGTCACCCAGTCTGTGGTACTTTGTTATGGCAGCCCCGAGAAATGAATATAGTGTCCAACAAGTGGTTCATAAATCTCAGTATCTCAATGCTAGTCTTGGTATACATTCAACACAATTTAGCATGCCATCCATGGAATTACATCCTCTGATTACTCTGTAGACACATGCTGTCTCCAATGAGACAGGAAAACACCTTGACCATGTCTTGTTTGACAATGATAGCTAGCACTTTGATTACTTACTAAATATTAAACATTGTGCTTTCCATGCATTGTTTTATATAAACCCCATCACAACCCTTGAGAAGTGATCAGTTTTATTGCTATCATTCCTCTTTTTACAGACAGTTTTTTGGAGCTGCAGTTCCCCTAAGCAATGTACTCCAGAGCATACAGTCAGAAGCTTGGACTCAAACCTGGGTCTGACAGCTTCAAGTTCACTCTTTGAGCTGCTAAACTGCACTGCTCCCACTCAGGCTTCCCACAGTGCATGGTACTGTGGTGAGGCAAGGATGGCTTACAACACCTGGGCTTTTCAATTAAGTGTTACACTTGATAACCCATTCTATATATGTTGAGATTTTGTTTCAGTTATAGGATCACCATTAAAATAACTATTCTGAGGATTCTTTTAATTGATGGGGAAGACTGCCTAAGATACATGTTCCTAATAGGTAGCAGCCAAATATATGAAACTTCAGACTTGAAAAAGTAGGCACTATATTATATATATATGAAACTGTCAGACTTGAAAAAGTAGGAACCGACTTGGCATATGAAACCCACAGTTTCGTGGCTACAATGTGAAGCTGGATCTTTCATCCTGAGGAGAACTATACTGTGAGGGGTATAGATTCTTCCGTACCTACGCCAAATAAAGATAGCAGTGATGCTTTCCCTTGTGTAGTCGATAGCGATCTCTGTACCTCCCCAGAACTTACCTGGACCATCATGGGTAGGTGAAAAATAGATATGTGTTGACTGGCTGATTAACTAAATTAGAACTCTAAGAACCATTAGAACTTCAAGACATGGTCTTCATTTGCATGTTACTATGCAGTGTGACACAAGGCTTTCTTGTGCAGATGGAAGGAAAGTTCTTATACAGAAGAGATTAAATGAGAGGTTTTAGAATCAGAGACCTTGATTTACATCTTTGGCTCAGCTACTTACCACCTGTGCTTTTGGGTGGGTAGCTAATTTTCTAAGCCTCAGTTTCTTCATTTGTAATGAGACAACTCCAATATACACAGCACAAAGGATTTCCATAGTAAAAGTGAGACATGTATCAAAGCACTTAGTATGGGACAGAATCCATGGAAATTATCATATAGTCTAAAGCAACATCCCTGAACATGTGAAATTTTGCGCTCTAATTCTTGGCTTGTGTAGACTTTCCTATTTTAACATAAGAATGGCTTAAATAAGACTGGGTTATTAGAAATTAGTGAAACAAGCTGGTTCATCTTAATAAACTTTTGGAAACAACTGTTACATAATTGGGCACACCACTATGGAGGAATCCATATGTGGATATAGAACTTGAATGCAGATGCTGAACTCACTAAAGAAAATTCAAATTATTTCATATTCATAACACTTCATTACAAATCATCAAAATTTGCAATGTCATGATGGACCTGAAAATTGTTACAAGATTTGCTGAAATAGTATTTACCAGGCAGCTAGATATTCCTCATGGTAGGATATGTTCTTTTATTCAATTAAAATATCAACTTTCAAAAAGGTTTCCTTTAAAAGAAAATGAAATGCCTAGAAAAAGGAGATACGGATTGCCTTCTGAAAGACTATGGTTACCCTTTTGTTATAAGTTTTTGTATAAGTGAATCTACCCATTTTTCAAATTCTCCAACTATTATGGATCCAGTTTACAGACGCTAATGCATAAATTCTCAAGCCAAGTCTGAAAAACAAAACACACTAAACAATATCAAAACTATGTCAACTTTACCTTAAGATTCACAAATCTTGGTCAATTGAGCAATCTGGTCCATAACAAATTAAATGAAAGTTGTGGAGTAAAGTACAATTCATGAATTTTTCTGTGCTATTTGAAACAGAAACATAAACAGCTTTTGCAGAGTGCCAGGAAGCCCACGTTAATTTTCCAAGGAATGGAAGTTCAGACAGCCCACAGTTAGTAATCCTTGACTGAAGAATTCTGGGAAGCAGCCAACTCTGTTTATTACACAGAGGACTGTGGCTTATTTACAATGAAAAGTCATGTTCAGGGCTCTAATGGGCATTCAGGGATCATAGTTGCATTCTGTTTCTGCTCGCTTCTTCAGGGAATCTTGGCCAAAGACCCCAGCCAAAGAAACATGAAATCGTAGTCTGACCTCCAAAGAAATTCTGTGCAAATAATTTTGTTTAAGTGGTTCCCATTCCATGAAGAATAGTAAAAGTCTCTGGGTCCTGTTGTGAAAATAACTATTAAAAATGAATCATGCTGTTTCATTTCAGCTCTGTGAATTAATGTGTTCTGTGCCTGGGATGTCCTGGGGTATTTGGTTCTGTGGTCATTTGTGTGTCAACTTCCTCTTTCAGGGATGAAAAGCAGCCTTCCTGGGAGCAAGTCTAACACTGGTTAGGAAGTCCCTAGGGCCTGGCCCACCTCTCATTAGGTAAACAAGATGCCTATTACATCATCAGGTGTAAATTCAATCTCCTCCTGCAGACTAATATGCTGTGGTCTAAAATGAACCAGAAGAACTGCCACTAAAAACCTCTAAAAGCCCTGCTGTGTTTCGAGATTATAAATGTTCTCTGGGCTCTCAAGGCATAAATCACTGAAGATGCTTCAGCTGATTTATGGAGGTCACTTCATGAGAGTGCATTTGGTGTCTTTATATGTCTCATTGAATAACGTTCTTTTTGTAGGGATCGGAAGTGGCCTTGTCAAAGGGAACATGTGGTAGTCATGGAAAAGATACAAATTACCTTTTAACTCAATTACAACAATGAATAAATTCCATTCTACACTCAAAGAGCTTCCTATTTGGAAATCACTAAAATCAACACATTTCAGTGAATTCCTATCAGAGCAGGACTTGTAAGTGGTTAGGTTAGATATCGACTTACATGACAGGAAGGCTCTACTCCCTTCCAGTCCTTCCTCCCACCAAATCTCTTTCTGCCAGTCCCAGGATTAATTTCCACTCTTAGTGAGTTATTCTTTTAAGTTTAGAGTTTTGTTTCATTTTATCTTGATCATCCAGAACTCCACATAAAAATCCAAAGACCTCTGGGAGGGGGCTAGCTACAGTAAGCCTTTTTCAACTATCAACTCACTTCCCAGCAACCCAAGAGTCAGTTATGGACCTGGAGGTGAAACAGGAGGGTAAATACAGGGATCTGAGATGTGAGGTTCTTCCAAAAGGAAGGAAACCTTTCTCAGCTAATTTCTATTTACTATGTGTTTTTGCATACTATGGAGGAGATCAACAGGATATTATGGAATGATACCAACTCAGAAATCAGAGAAAAAACTTGAAGGTCTTCTAAGAAACCAATGCATCATCTTGGCATCTATGGTCTGGGGAATGCTATGCCTGGGGTCGCTCATGGTACCCTTTTCTGTAGATGATGGATATCTGGTGACTTGGAGAATTTGCAATGGACCATGGAGTTTTATATTATGGTGCCATATTTGATGACTGCTAATTGGCCACTGATGTAATGATCAAATGCCAAGTCTAACTTTATTCAGCTGACACACAGAATCACTTCATTTCAAAGTTGGAGGACAGACACCTTAGAGAACATCTAGTTCATTTGCCAATTTAAGAATCAAATTCCACTACACTGTATGTTAAATAACTTGAATTTAAATAAATAAATGTTTAAAAAAATAAAATTCCATCTAAATAATAAACACTAAGTGGTCTTTTAGTCTCTGCTTGAACACCTGCAGGGCTGGGGAGCTCACCCATTCAATTTTCAGAAAGTTCTGAAATTTTACTCTTATGTATTATAAAAATCTGCCTCCCTGAGATTTCTAACCATGAATGCTAATCCAATACCCTGAGCTCCTACAGAACAAGCCAGACACACATGACAGTCATTCAAATATCTGAAGACAGCTAAAATGTCCCCTGAATCTATTATGTACCAGAAATGATGAATAATAAAAGCACTGCCTTTGATCTGAAGAAATTCTAGCACATTCTCTGCAAATATGAGTTAATAAGGAGAGCAAAGGTCTTGTCTGAGGTCCTCTCTTGGAATATCCTAACTCTCTACTATGGTGACCTAAACAACCCTGTCAAGTTTGTCCAGTAGACATAGATATACAAAATGCACCTGCCTATCTTAAAAGTATGGGTAGGCTATTCAAACCATTCTTAACTATTTGTTTCTTCTTTTATAGCTATATATTTGCATCTTCTTTTGGGAAAGACTACAAGATAGAGCATTTTGAATTCCTGGACCCAATTTAACTAGCCTCTGACTGGCTACATAAAACCCTCCCTAGTCAAAGTTTCCTTTTGTGTCTTTCCAAGTGGTGTCATGTCTGAGTAAGAGACAGTACTACCAAGGAATGGAACCTTCCCCCTTCAGCATGGATGGGCAAAGGTATCACTGGTGCTTAGAAATTCATCTATTTTTACTTTCACCTTACATTGGATTTCTAGAAATAAGACTTTTCCCATTGTTTCAGAATTTTACCTGGGTGTCAGAATGTCAGTGAGATAAAAAAAAATTTTTTTTAAGAAAGACATTTAAAGTATGAGTAGGGTTGAACTACCACCATTCCTCTGCCACACACAAAAATAAGAATAATTTGGAATTCTCTTGCATTAGGAGAATCTGGAGAAAAGGACAGTAACTTAATTGCAAACAACAGCCTCAGATGTCCAATACTGTGGTAAATACAATGGAAGAAGTCAAGGATTAGAACCAGCAATGCTTTATGGTGAGAGAAAAGCTGTATTGGGAGCTAGGAAACAGATTCTTCCTCAGCTCTGCCATACTTTGAGACTTTTATCAGATCTCCTCACATATCATTTCTTCATCTATGAAATAGACATAATACTTTCCCTATACACTTCCCAATGTTACTCTTAAGAAAATCCAGAAAGTCTAGTATATATCATTATAAGATCTTAATCTTTTGCTTTTATTTTTTGCCCTTCCTTGCTGGAGCCCTTTCCCCCTCAGTCAGTGTATCCATAACGCCTCAAGGGGAATTAAAACTAGCATCCAAAGAGTAACAATTCAGTGAGAAAAAAAAAAAGTGTATCCTTACTTCCAACCTCAAAAATAGATTTAAAAAAATATTTACATGGGAAAGGAGCTTTGAAAGCCAAAACACTTATTTCAAAGCAGTGGGTTTGTTGAGAGAACAAAAGTACCCTTGAAAATTAAAGGGAAGATATTCAAGGAGTAGGCCAGAGGCAACCAGATGATGGTAACCTGGATTTTGAGGGTTGGGGGAGAGGGAGGTAGCCCAGGCCTGACCTTGAGGTTTTGCAGCAGGGCCTCAGAAAAAGGGGTCAGGTCTGAGGGGTCACTGGAAATAAATGGAAATGGCCCAGGACTTTCTTTGAATGAATGACAAAGTCTAAAGTCTCCAGCAAGGCATTATTCATTACCATTTATGTGATCACCTTGGGTCCCTTAGGTGGAACTCTTCTCCCTGGCAAGTGAGGGACTTCCATTCACAGCTGTGGGCACCTCACCTGGGAATTAGCTCACCCAAGTAGCCATGATGCAGCAATTTGCTGAGACCCTTCCAAACTTCTTTGTGTGAGTATCCCCCTTCTCAGTGACCCAGGATACTTAAAAGCACCCTTCACTACCCAGAAAAAAATTGATGGGCTAAGACAATGGTGAAACTCACCCTGTTATGACATAGAAATTCTTCAGAAAAGCAATCATCATGATTATGATCATAATCATAATCATAATCATAATAACAAAATAAATACTATACAAATGTAAGAAATTAAGAAACAAATAAGGGGGGAAGCTCTTTTCATTAATTTCAACTCATTTCTTAAAGTAAAAGCCTCATCTCTTAGATAAGAAGGGCTGAGAATTATATCAAATCTTATATGAGATAATCTGTCCTACTCCTAAATTATACTCTTGTTAGTTTTTCTGCCTCCAAGTTTTATTTATTTAAGTAATCTCTGCACCCCATGTGGGGCTTAAATTTATGACCCTGAGGTCGAGAGTCACACACTCTTCCAATGGAGCCAGCCAGGCACCTCAACTCTTGTTAATTTTAAAATTGATCCAGAAAAAAAAAAGTTGTTCCAGCCTAATAAAATTCACCCAAATAATGATTCCTAGTTTCTCTATATTACTGGCAGTCATTAACATGTATACATACGCACAAGCAAAAAGCAAATTAATAAGCAACAGAATCTGGTTTCTTTTTTCCCTGTGAGGAATGTCTCCTTCTAGTTAATGTCTCCTTCTAGTTAATGTGACATTAATAAATAAATAGTGTTCTGAGTCTTTACACTACACACAAGAGATGTGAGGCGCAAGGTGCTGATCTCAAACCATACAGCATGACACAGATTCTAGAATCTCAAGAATCTCCTGAAAAAGAAGTCTCAGAATTGGAGTAGAATGTAGGTAGAAAATGGGTAAGTGGTACCAGAAGAGAGAAATGGCATGGATGCAGGTGTAAAGGCAGGAGAGGGATAAGTGTTGAGTGAATGGAAAGTCTCAGCTAACTGCTTTCCCCAAAACAGGATTCTGGAGTAGGAGGCCAGATTTCTGACTACTGATGCTTTAGGACTTGGGGCAAATCTGAGTGCTGGGAGTGTCTCTGGGGCATCTAAAGACTTGAGAGCTACCAGCTGGAATTTAAGTCTCAGGTTCAGCATTTATTAACTACTGGGCTTCAGATACTTATCCTATCTGAGCCTCAATTTATTCATCTGTAAAATGGGCATAATACTACTACCACCTGACGCAACCTTGAGGCAGAAATATTTTTGCCAACTATAAAGATTAAAGAAAACAAGGGAGGGCTATGTGCTTTAACAGTTTAAAGTGGAGATAAAAATGCCTTTTGCCAAATGCTTGTGTTTGTAAGGTAGTGTGATTCTAATGAAAGAGGGATGTGTGAAGGTATTATTTCATTATTGTCCCCATAGCCATAGCACCCTTCTTTTGGCACAGAACTGGGCATACAAAAATGCTCAAATGGGCATTTGCTAACAATAACCTCATGTAATAATCTATTGGTTTCCTCCGTAAGTGTGCTGTGACTAATGACTAATTACCCAGATCCTCTGAAATGGATTTATAAACATAGCCAGTGTCTTATTTTTGGAAACTCTAAGTTGTGGACTGAAGGAAGCCTTATTCTGCAAGTATTAGACTCTCCCATGCTATTATTTATGAGACAAAGAATTCTTCCGAATGAGCAAGGAACACTTAGAAAGTAGATTTCCATTTAGTACGGCCACAGAAATATGTAAAATGAATCAAATCAGACCAGGAGTAATTGGGAAAGAGAGACTTTTCTTCAACTGCCTTCCTAGTCCATTTTGACGACCCCAAAGAAGCACTGAGTTGTTCGTTTTAAAAATGGTTAATTTAATTTCATGTTATGTGAATTTCCCCTCAATGAAAAAAAAAAGGAGAAAAAAATCATAAAACTAGCACCTCCCCTCAAGAAGTTTACAGTTAAGGTCTGATAAAGACAACAGAAATAACCTTTACTCATCCAACACATATTTCCCAAGTGTATGTTTCATTTCAATACCAAGAAATGTACAGTGCAAAGCACCTTCAGGTTAGGGGTTAAATTGTGTTATAGAAAAAAAATGAATGCCTAGAATTAATGGGAAGGAGATGAGTGCTGGCTTCTTAGAGGAGGCAGAACTGTTCTGGCCACGAAAGAGACTATAATGAATTTAAGTAAAAGGTGAAAAGAGCTTTCAGGGAGAAAGAATGAAAAAAGGCCCAAAAGTCACCCTGAGCATTACATAGATGCTGGATAGCAAGGAATCCACCCTGATATCTATGCTCTTCTTTTGTGATACGGCTACAAGAAATACTATTTGGAAATCATCAAGCCGCTGAACAGGGTAACTGACAAAATGGAGAAACACAGACCGCGTTATAGTTAGATGAATGTGCAAGTGTCTGAACACAGGGTACCTATCAGTGTATCAAATATTAGGCAGGAGGATGGATTCCATTTCTGTGCTGTTGGTTCTGAAACATGTCCTGCTCAAGATGTCATTATCAGAAGCTTGGCTGAAGATATAAATGGCACTGATGATCAAATTTATGGTTGACCATGACACAGGGAGAGAACATTCACACATAGGATGACAGATGGAAAATCCATAAAGAACTCTTCTGGCTGAAATGATGGCCATATTGGACAAGTTGAAATTTAACATAGATAAATGTATTTATTTCTGGGGGAGGGGGACTATCCAAGTACAGTTATGAGAGGCCTGACTTAAAACAGTACAAATAATTAAAAGAGCTTGTGGTTTTAGCTGACTATTAAATTAATGTTAACCATGTCAGCTCCCCACCCCCCCCAAAAAAAAACTAACATGGGGTTCAGTTTTAAGTGGCTCATGTTAGGAGGAACTGCATCAACCAGGAGAGCCTCCAGAAAAGAACCAGGAGGGTAAAGGATTTTTGAGGATCATTTAAAGAAACTGAACATGTATCATTTGGAGAAGACAATGTATGGTAATTATGTACAAATACTTAAGGCCAACAGGTGAAAAAAAGGCAGAACTAAGGCCAATGGACAATTATTACAGAGCCTCTGATTTTACCTGTATTTGAAAAAGACTTTTCTGGCAAATAAAGTGTGTGAAAAAGAAACATGCTTCCATACGTTGCCTGTCACTAAGGCTGTTAAAATTGCTCCTGAGTGATAATTTGTGTGGGACACTGATCATCAGATAGAAACAGGATTAGACTTTTAAGGTCCCTTTCAGTACTGAGCTTCCACGATTCAGAGATAAAGAATGCAGTAGAGGTGAAAAGTTAGTCGGAGTTTCTCAGGTCTGATCTGGAGGATCAGAGGAGGATCATGTCTGTATTGAGCAGAAGACAGACATGATAAAAGCTGTATCTGAAGACAGGAGGGAGCACTGGAAGGGAAAGAAGGAGAAACACTGGAACCCAGGAAGTCAGAAATAGGGCTGTGGCAGTGGTCCAGCTATAAACCACGAGGGTCTAGATTGGGTCAATATTAACAAGACTAAGAAGGAAATGGCATACTACATAATACAAGAAAAGCTGCCAGGATTTAGTCACTAGCTATTTATGAGACATGGAGTAAAAGCTATGCTTTTTCGGGGTACCGGACCTGAAGTGATAAGATACTCGAGTAGACATATCTGGTAGGCAACTGGAACCTGGACAATAAATCATAGATAGAGCTAAAGATTGGAGGCTTATTAGGACAAAAATGATGGTTGAAGCCATGAAACAGATGAGCTTCTCGAGGAATAAAATAAGAAAAGAGAAAAAGACCAAGTCTAAAATAAATCTTAGGAAAGAGTAAGTGCAAGAGTAAGTGTCCAAGGTGGAAGAGAAGACAGCAAAGGTCACAGAGGAGGGACCAGAAGAGCAGAGGAGACCACAGACAACACATGTCATGAAAACTATACCCAGGGCAGAGCAGCTGTGCCAAACACAGCTGTCCTAGTGGTCCAAGGTTGGATGTGTCAAGACCACCAAGAAGAAGCAGTTTATGGTGGACAAGCCACCCAATTTGTCACTCTACAATAGCTCTGCTTACCATAGAATATTCCTCCACTATAACCATTTTATATGTTATATGGTTGTTAAGTGCCAGTTAGACACATAGTAAAGTACAACCTGGTCTGAGTTATGGATTTGGGGACCCAAAGCATAAGCAAGGTGAGCTTGCCAAGTTAGACTATATCACATTCTCCATTGAAGAGAACCATTTTATCTCATGACTGTACAGAATTATTAATTTAGGAAGTTTTAGAATTATCTTTTACTCATGAGGCAAACCAGTGACAGAACTAAACCCCAAAGTAGCAAGTTCTGCCTTGTAAATTGTTATGGACTGAGTTGTGTCCCCTCAAAGTCGCATGTTGAAGCCCTAAGCCCTGATATATTTGGACATAAAGACTTTAATAATGAGGTAAATAAAGTCAACTGAAGCCACAAGGGTGGAGCCCTAATCCAGTAAGACCAGTGTCCTTAGAAGAAAATGAAGACACATCAGGAATGCCCCTCCCCCACCAACAGAGAAAATGTGTGAAGACACAGTGTGAAGGTCTATGAGAGGTCTAACCAAAAACCAGCCCTGCTGGTACCCAGTCTCTAGAACTATAAGAAAATAAATTTCTGTCGTTTTGAGTGTATTTTGTCATGATAGACCAAGCAGACTAACACACAGTCACAGACCTTCTTTCAATCTTGCTTCTGCTCTAGGGTCAATAACCTGCACATCATTTCTTTCTTTTTTTTTTCTCAATATATGAAATTTATTGCCAAATTGGTTTCCATACAACACCCAGTGCTCATCCCAAAAGGTGTCCTCCTCAATACCCATCACCCACCCTCTCCTCCCTCACACCCCCATCAACCCTCAGTTTGTTCACAGTTTTTAAGAGTCTCTTATGCTTTGGCTCTCTCCCACTCTAACCTCTTTTTTTTTTCCTTCCCCTCCCCCATGGGTTTCTGTTAAGTTTCTCAGGATCCCCATAAGAGTGAAAACATATGGTATCTGTCTTTCTCTGTATGGCTTATTTCACTTAGCATCACACTCTCCAGTTCCATCCATGTTGCTACAAAGGGCCATATTTCGTTCTTTCTCATTGTCATGTAGTACTCCATTGTGTATATAAACCACAACTTCTTTATCCATTCATCAGTTGATGGACATTTAGGCTCCTTCCATAATATGGCTATTGTTAAAAGTGCTGGTATAAACATTGGGGTACAAGTGCCCCTATGCATCAGTACTCCTGTATCCCTTGGGTAAATTCCTAGCAGTGCTATTGCTGGGTCATAGGGTAGGTCTATTTTTAACTTTCTGAGGAACCTCCACACTGTTTTCCAGAGTGGCTGCACCAATTTGCATTCCCACCAACAGCCTGCACATCATTTCATATCTTCACCCAGTGTCCCAATCATTTGCTGAGACTAAATTCAATATTTATTGGAGGTTCTACTAACAGAGAAACCCAGACTGCAAGCATCAAGTAATTTTCTGCAGGTGCTTGATGAATTTGTGTGTTAAAACAATTTCTCAACTGTCCCACCAAACTAAAAGCTCACCAAAAGGAAAGCCACAAAAGGGGTAAGGGAAAATATTCAGGTTTTGAAGGCAATTTTATCCGAGGACTACCTCCCACAGGGTGGCCTTACTCAGAGGTAAAACAGGCAGACACGTGGCTGGCAATTTAAGGAATTCTGGAAAGCGTCCTCTCCTGCATGAACTTGGGCATGTGTGTCCGTATCTCAGTTTCCCCATCTACAGAATAAGGATAATGACAGAATGCATCTATAGGGTTGTTGAAAGGAGTAAATAAGCTAATATGGGTGAAGAACTTAGAATAGCACGTGGCACAAAGGACCATACAAATACTAGCTAGTATTATTGCTAATGTTGTTGTTGTTATTATTATAAAACAGCTCCCCAGTGAGGCTTCAGAGACCAATCTTCCGGGTTTGCCTGGGACATGCCCAGGATGTGCCCAGGATGCACACATCAATCTCAAGCAAACTTGGGTGGGCTCAACCTAAGAGGCCTCAAATTCTTAACGTGTTCACTTCACTGAGGTTGCTACTGAGATGCAAATATTATCAGAGGAGGCGGAGCTGGTTTAAACCATTAGCATTCCTTAACATTTTACAATCAGATCTTCAACTTAGCTAACAAAATGCTGAGAAGAGCAGCCACGTGACAGAAAAGTTCTGAAAAACTTCAGCAGTCAGAAAAAGATCGGAGCTTCAGGCTGTGTGGTTAACAGCCAAGTGCTCTAGCAGGGCATCAGGCAGCTGGCAGGAGGAGGCAGAAAGGGGGCTGGCACGCCAAACAGGGATGAAAGAAAGAAGCAAACAACAGTCCCAGAAAGATGCTGTTTCTCCCTCTCAATTTTCTCGGAAACCGTCCTTAGGTGGGGGGTACTTCATCAGAGTTGTAAAGATCCCTTCCCTAGATCCTTAGAGAAGTGAGATTAGGACTCGGAAGGATTGTGGCTATTCTGAGTCCTTTAGAAAACAAAATCTGAGTAAATCCCGATGCCCCGTGCCACAAATCCTGATGTGACATGTGCTCACAGACTGAGATTTGATTTCAGTCCAATCCCCCGAAGAGAGACACCGGATGAAAAACATTCTGTGTGTGGCCAGTGTGAAGAAAAGAGCAGTCATCAGAAAAAGCAATGTGGCTGAAAAGAATGGATTAAATCAGATCTCCAGAAGAGCTCTCTACAGCCGGCAGCAGGTGCTATGCAGCTGGTCCTGTCATTCCTGGATGACAGGGTTACCCAGGTGAGTCAACAGGGAAGGAGCTCTGCAGGTGTGCAAATAGATGTCTGGAGCTTGCCTTTCAATGTGTGCTGCTCTGTAAACCTGCAAGGCTGTGGTTCTAGTGCTTTTTAAAGGTGGTGCTCCTTGCTGCCTCTAGTGGATCCTAAAGGGGGTTCCACAAGTTGCATTCCTAACCAGCTTCCCAGGTGATTCTACTGTGATCTGTGGACCATACCTTCAGAATCACTGCTGCAGGGGTTCTGGGTCACACGTGAACTAAACAACTTTAGAAATGGTTTCCAAGTGGCCTGAAATGTGTCTATGCATTTTTCAAAGGTGCTTCTGGAAGCATTTACGGCAGGGCTCTCTTAAAGATCCTTTGATTTGCATAAAGCTGTGAGGTCTTCTGGCTCTGGCCACAGAGGTTTCTAACTTGGAATGAGTACTGCCTGCTCTGCTTGCCTTCTGTGAGCCCGCCCTGCACTTTCCGCAGACACCTGCCCCAACAGAGAGTCATAGGAGATCAGATTTTAATCATGTTATGAGAAGGGCTGTTTGTTGGCTGACTAGTCTCTGGTTTACAGAAACAAGCAGCAGTAGACTTAAAAAGGGAAGGAAGGCTAATGAAAGAGCACAGAAGTGGTATATTAAGAAGTCTTTTCTTAGCTGCGGCTGCCAGAGGAAGGTAGGCATTCCAATGTTCCACCAATGGAAGCTCAAGGAGCTCAAGGAGCTCAGACCAATGATTCACGAGGAGGCTTTCTTGGGCCTTCAGTCTGGGGCATGCATAAAACAATGTGGGTATGGATGCTGGGTCATTAGTGCATTTATCATGTTTGGATTGGCTGCTTAAAAATCTCTTGTGAGAAACTAGGAATGAACCTACTGTCATTTTCTCTGTAGAGACCTGAATTTAAAAAGTCTTCCTAGCCCCATGCCACACTCCCTAAGTGAGCCTTTCTTTCCTATTTAGCTGCAGAGCCAGAAGGTAGCGGCATCACCTAGCAGCTGCCTGCAAAGTACGAATTATGTAACGTGTGCTATGTAAGCAAAGAAGAGCAGACACTTAGGCTGGGCAGAAGGCAGCCACTCTTACTTTGATCTCAAATGTCCCTTTATGTGCTGTGACCCAGAGGTCGCAAAAACAGACTAAAAATGATGGGACTAATGGAGCAGCTATACCTGCCAAGTGTCTTACACCCTCAGGGACTTGGAAAATACTAGTTCCTCTGCCCCTGGCCACAGTGCTGAATGGGTGTGGAATGGGGTGGGATTAGAGAGGCATTCACTCCAAGACCTCAAGCCCTTCATGCCTCCAGCCTGTCTCCCTCTCCCCTTCCAATATGCAAGCACATGTTCTGATGCAATAAGTCTGAAATTTATAGAATAAATGGCTGCATTTTTTTTTTGAAACTAGGCATCGATGACCTAGCTACGCCCTGCCTTCCCTAGTTTCGTTCAGACATCTATTTTGAGAGCTCCTTTGTGCGAAGAACCGCTGCAGGTGTTTGAGACACATGATGAACTAACGGTCCTGTCCCTGTCCTCCTGGAGTCTAGTAAAAGTCATAAAGAAGCCATTAAAATACAGTGGAGAGTACCAAAAGTTCAGACTGGGGAGTCATGAGGGACTCTGGCAGGATAAGGGTGTTTGAGCAAAGCCTTTGAGATGTGACAGTTAGTCCTGTGGGCGAAGGAGAGAACATGTGTACAGGCATTAAGGTATGTAAGAACATGACCCATTTGGGGACCTACAAGTAGGTAATGTGGCTCAAGTGTGATGCCTATGGGAGGAAGGGAGAAACTGAAGCTAAAGACCCCAGCCAGGGCCAGTGCGTAAAGGTCCTGATGTGCCAAGGAAGGAAATCTGCGATGTATGCTGAAGGCCATGGTGAACCATTTAAGGATTTTAACTAGGTAGGTAACAAGTGAGGGTTGCACTTTAAACAGCTAATTCTGAAAGCAGACCATTCCAAGGGAAGGACTGGAAACGGACAACAGCAGAGGGAGAGCAACGAGTGATGAGGTCATCTCAATAATCCCAGTAGGAGATGGACTGTGGAGACATAAGAAATTCTCTGTTCCCATGGGTATCCAGCTATGTTTTTTTATTGCTCAATATTGGTCTCTAGAAGACATCCTACTGTAATTTTTAGTCTTGTTTCAAGATGCATAACTTTCAGTAGAGACAGTCATATGTTCTTTCCTGTCTTCATGACATCTGCCCTAAAGTTCTGTATCAAAACTAACGACCCATGCTTTAGCCCCTGTGGAAGACAGTTTGTCAGTTCCTTAAAAGCTAAACATAGAATCACCATATGACCCATAAATTCCACTCCTGGGTATATACTGCAAAGAATTGAAAATAGGTACTCAAACAAACACTTAACATAAAAGTTTCCTAGCAGCAAAAGGTAGAAATAGCCCAATGTCCACCAAAAAATGAATGTGGTATATCCATGTAATGGAATATTATTCAGACATAAAAAGGAAGTACTGGTACATGCTACAATATGGATGAATCTTAAAAACATTATGCTAAAGTGAAAGAAGCCAGATATCGAAGGTCACATATTGTATGGTTCCATGTGTCTGAAATATCCAAATAAGTTAAGTTCACAGAAACAGAAAGACTGGATGCCCAGGGTAGGAAGAGAGAGGAGTGGGGAGTGACTGCTTGATGGGTAGCAGGTGTTAACTGTGGAGTTATGAAAATGCTTTGCAACTGGACAGACATGGTGGTTAAATGACATTATGAATGTACTACATGCCACTGAATTGTTCACCTTAAAATGGTTAATTTCATGATATGTGAATTTCACCTCCATTTTAAAAGATTGTTTTTAAACCTAATGCCCTAATTTCACTCTCCTCTTTCTCCAGCCCTCTTCCCCTATAATCAACCTCCTTATGACTGAAGTGTTACAGGCTTGAGTTGGCCAGAGCAAGCCCTCCAGAGTTGGCACACACACAGGTGACGACATTTTTCAATTTCTCTTAAAGATGCTGAGAGTTTAGAGGAGCTGGCAGAATTAGAGAGGTCAACAAGCACACGTTCCAGTTTGCTCCTTTAAGTGGTGGCATCCGATAGTTTAAGAGAATGAGATATATCCTAAATCAGGGCAACAAGATGAAGTCCATGCATAGGAGGAAAGCTTCTGCATCACAGAAACACATGCAGCAGGCTTCAGGGAAAGTAGCTTGAGAGATGCTTGCAGACTGTAGTTTGGCTTCTGCTGTGGCTGTGCCCCTGTTTCTTCCTACTAGAAAAGAGTAATGATGAAAAACTGGAGTGCTGTGCACAAGGAAGCTGATTAAACCTCCCTCCTCCAGTCTTCTAGAAGAAGGCATATTCTCAGAGACCTCATCTAGTAAACAAAGCAGCATGACATTACTTAGGCTCACCTAGAATTGAAACAGTACTTTCTAGAGCTTGGAAAGTAGCATTGCATACTAGGAAGGCCCAAAGGCTCTGAGTATGTGCGTGGATACTGCCATGGACTAACTGTGTGACCACCAGAAGTTATTTACTCTCTCTGAGCCTCAGTTTCCCTGTCTGCAAAATAGGGGTAATGATACCTATCTCACCCGCTCTTGCAAGAACTAAATGATGTATGTCATGCAGCGTATTCAGAAAGTGCAGGGTGATATTCAAATTGTGTGATAACTAGTATAATATCAATACCAACTAATCAGAATAAGTGCTGAAATAAGCAATCCAATCAGAATAGACATCATCTATGCCCCACTGTGTGCTTTACAAATAACCATATGTATCAGCTCTGAAATCACCCATGGTTCGCGGTAAGCCTTAAGTGAAGAGTAACCATTATTTGGAAGAGGCAGCTAGAAATAGGATGCTGGAGGTCACTGTTTCTATAAAACACAGACCACTCTTGGACAGCTCTAAGTAGAACATAGACAAAGGCAAGCAAGTACAGGCTGGAAAAGATCTTTGAAGGTCCTCCTTCCCTGGGAGCCTCCTCTTTCTCCTGACCCCTTACCACACCCCACTTATGTCAACAGGTGATCTCCAGGGAGGGTAGCAAAATGGATCCTGTTTCCCAAACATTTAAAAAGGAAGCCCAAAGGAAGTGTAAATATGCATGAGGTATATTTGAAACAGACTAATAATTTGATTCGGAAAAAAAGGACCTCCTAAGCAGCTAGCCCAGGACTTAAAGGCTGCCCCCAAAGGAGACTGGAGTGTGCACCAGAATGCAAATCAATGCCCTGATGTCTTCATTGGAGAAGGGTTGCTATGGAGTGGGGGGAGGTGTGAGCTGCGCTAACAGCACATTTAGTGATGTAGTTGATTCACATTCTGGCATTGCTCTCAAAAACATTTGAAACATTTATATTCCTAGGAATCGAGGGTAAATTTCAGGGAATTGTGTGAGAAGGAAGAAAACGGCTTCTGGCTCTGCTCAGCGTTTTGCTAGCATGGTCTTCAAGTGTTCAGACCTGGCTGAACAGATATATGGATGAGTGTGAGTGAATGGCTCGTGGAGAAGAAAGGACAGGGTATATTTAGAGAAGAAACCGCATATTACATGGAGTACTAGAATGCAATTTCTGCCCTAGGCTTAAGAAAATTAAGAGATAACAGAGCTGAGATTAAAGATTCTGCCCTGACACAGGAAGTGTACATTAAGAGGCTCGGTCCTCATCACTAAGAACTCAAACAGGGAAGAGATGCAGTAGTGGGAGACCACCATGTTCCCAGGACTCTTCCAGATGCAAAGGAAGCTCTCGAGAGAGAGACTCCACCTCCCCTCTGCCTCCAGATCAGTCCAGAGGCTTGGGTCCGAAAGCCATGCCCAATCACTAACAGGTCTCCCTCCTTATTGGTCTGTCGGTACTTTACTTATTCTTCTCCTGTTGTTCTGTTTCTTCATTTGATCTGCATGCCCCACCCCCCCCAACCCTTAACTTCCCTTTTTCAGGAAGAGGCTCTGAGTCAGATACTTGGATTCAAGTCCTGGCTCTACTGTTTACTGTGACCTTGGACAAATCACTTAAAATCACTAGAAAATGAGTGGTAAAAGTATCTACATCATCAGGTTGTTGTGAAAATTAATGGAAGGAATCCATGTAGAGCACTTAGAACAATTGTGGCCCACACACATGGTAACTATTATGATTACAGTGGTCTGGCTTAAATATCAGCACTTTCCAAAGTTATACAGAAGAGTCTCATGCCTCCAAAGGCTTTCTACGATTCCCAATTCCTTTTGTGCCTGGGTTTAGAGTCTATGCCAACCCCCCTAAACCTTATTTCAGTCACCTTAAGCTATCTTCCTATTAATCTATTAATAATAACAATAATACCTATACTTTATTAAACTCCTATGTGTCAGGCACTTCATTTAGCTCTTTACATATGTTCTCTAAATTGATTTTATCACCACAATAACCATGTAAGAACATTATTATCCTCATTGTACTGATAAGGAGACAAACTCAGGGAGGGAAACAATTTCTCCAAATCCCAACAGTTTGTAAATGGCAAGCACTGTGATGGATCTAATTCTTTTTGCAAGAATAAAGCCCATCCCATTATTTTATGGCCCCTCCTCGTTGTTTCACGTAATGAATCTGGTCCTCTTACCTTAACTAAGCATTTTCACGTGGGACACATCTTCTATTTCCATTATTCTTACAAGAGCCACCAGCCCCTACGGTGTTAGACATGCCAAGGTACTACATGTTTGTTTAGATGTTCAGAAAGAAAGTGCACCTGTAAACAATTCTTTGGTAACACTTTGATTTACTTACTGGTCCTGCACAAAAGCCATGAACAGATAGGTCTAGAATTAATTTACAAAGCTGATGCCTTAGTTTTGCACAAGTAAGAACTTAAGGAAGTCACCCAGACAACCCCTTGTCTTTACATGAAGGGGCCTCAGGATCCAATCACACATTCCTGCTGAAGGGATCTACCTGTTCTACCTATTACAGTGAAAAAGCAAATCAGGATGGCCCTGAAGTAGTAAGTACTTGGGTAGCAATGACCAACTGATGCTACCCTAGAGTTCTTTTCAACATCACACAAAAATTAAAGCTATGAGTTAATAGAGTAATTTTATTTATTATTTAATTTTATTTAGGCAGAATGACTTCCATGGACCTTTTCATAATTAACTTGTAAAGAAAGAACTGAGATGATTTGTTTATACTCTCATCTATAGAGAAATAACTGAAGAGTAGGTTTTATAGGAAAATGATTGAAATTTTCATTGCCAAGTACAGGAAAAACTAAAATATCTTTGTTCTGTTTCCAATTTTTATACCTTTCTGTCTCGTTTCCTGTAATCTTTTTGTTTTCATTTGGGTTTACAGATTAACATAAGGTCCATTTATGTAGTGCTCATTCAACTGACCTCATTTGCAGAGTCATAGAAATTTCGGATATGACCATCACAGACATAATGGCTCTGATAATGACAGAGTTGCTAAATGATGATCTGAGCTTGGAAATAAAAGAGAGGAAGTTGCAAGGATCTTATTTTCAAGACAACGTCCCTGAACATGTCCTTGCAAATGAGAACAAGTAAGAAGAAATGAAGAGAATATATGATGTTCAGACAGGATTATTTCTATACAGAATGCCTTTCAGCATTTTCTGTGACAAGTCAGCAGCTCTTTAAATGAGCCCCTCACAATTTCAGAGCTGCACCTGGTTTAATTGATGACTCTCGTCATTTCCTCACTGGTTGGTGCAAACCTCAGTCCCATTTTCCTATGCACTGAGAACATCAATGTCATGGAGGCTTTGAGCTATAGCATTCATTCACTGATTCAATATTAATTTTACTCTTACCCTTGGTGTAGTTGGGGTTGAAGTAAGGGAGGCACAAAAGAATGAAAGGACTTGGTCCTTGCCCTCCAGCACCCTGTATTTGTAGAGATAAGACACAGACGTATGAAATAGTGAACTAGTCAAATGAGGCAACAGGTGGTTAATGCCCAGGTGAACAGGGTAGATGCTGCTATGTGAGTTCAGAAGATTTGGAAATACTGGGAACAGTCTCACACAAGTGGAATAAGAGTTGGACCCTGTACAGTACGAAAGCTGTAAAGGGGGGTGGGCAGAGAAGAGCTCTCCCAAAGGAGGGGATGGTGTCTACAATTCTTGCACTTGAGACTGAGCACTGTCTATGTGAGCAAGTCTGAGAGAATCACACTGACTAGAGCAGGGTTACATGGGAATAGCTGAGATATGGCCATCTAGGTCAGTGGAATGGGATTCTATGATACTTTGAATCATCAGTACAGTAAAACCTTGGTTTGCGAGCATAATTTGTTTTGGAAACATGCTTGCAATCCAAAGCACTTGTAGGTCAAAGCTAATTTCTCCATAAGAAATAATGGAAACTCAGATGATTCATTCCACAACCCAAAAATATTCATATAAAAATGGTTACAATACTGTAATATGCTACAAAATAATAAAGAAAATACAAACTATAAAGAAAAATAAGTTAACCTGCACTTAACTTTGAAAACCTTTGTGGCTGGTGTGGGAGAGACAAGAGAGAGGAGGGTTATGGTGTAGAACAACATTCACTATCACTAACGGAATCACTGCTATCTATTGGCTCAGTGGAATCTTTTTCTTTTCAAGCAACTTTAACAAGGAACCTATCCAATGACCTAGAATGAAGGAAAGCATTCCTAAGCTTACTCTTGTATAGAAAAGCAAAGGACCGTCCATAGGTGCTTTGAAGTGACAAAAAATACACTAGTGCCAGTCGTGGGCACCTTCCAACGTTCTGAAAAATCACTGACTTCTGCCAAACACCTCAGCCTGAGACCGAGCAGCAGAGCATGAAAGACGATCACCCATAATCCCGCAGCAAGAGAGAGAGAGAGAAAGAGAGAGAGAACCACTGGCTCAGTTGTGATCATGCGACATTTGCCATCATGTACTAATTGTATTGCAAGACATCACTAGTTTATCAAGTTAAAATTTATTAGAAATGTTTGCTTGTCTTGTGAAAACTTGCAGAACAAGTTACTCACAATCCAAGGTTTTAGTATATATCTCTAGTATGTCTCAAATTATTAAAAATGGCTTACATTTTAAAGTGGTCAAGAAACTGTTAAGTTCCACATACACACACAAACTTGTTACAAATGTTCATAGCAACATTATTCATAACAGTCCAAAAGTGAAAACAACCCAAATTTCCATCAACAAAGAGATAAATAAAATGTGTTATATCCATACAATGGAATATTACATGGCAATAAAAAGAAACGGAATGCTGATACATGCTACAACACGATAAACCTGAAAACATTACGTTAAGCCAAAGAAGCCAGTCACCAAAGGCCAAATATTGTGTGACTAATTCCACATGGACAAAATATCCAGAACAGGCCAATCCACAGAAACAGCCCAGGCCTGGGAAAATTGGCAGGAAATGGAGAGTGACTACTAACACGTATGCAATTTCTTTTTGGTGTGATTAAAATGTTCTAAAATTGACTGTGGTGATTGTTGCACAATTCTGTGAATATACTAAAACCACTGAACTGCATACTTTAAATGGGTGAATTGTATGGTATATAAATTATAACACAATAAAGCTGTTATTTAAAAGCAAACTGTTAAGAGAAGTGAACTCTAGGGAAAAGGGTGTAAGGAGTGTAGGGTGGGAAGGAGGCTTCGTGTCACCAATTTGTTTACAATCAGCATAACCCCATTGGAAATATCAGAAGAGAAGACTGAGTTTCCCTTATCACACTCTGGCTCTTCTAAAAATAAAGGCCTTTTAGGGGCACCTGGGTGGCTCAGTTGGTTGAGCATCCGATTTTGGCTCAGGTCATGACCTCATGGTTTGTGAGTGTAAGCCCCACATGGGGCTGTCAGCACAGACCCTGCTTTGCATCCTCTGTCCCCTACTCTCTCTGCACCTTCCCCACTCAAGCTTGCTCTCTCTCTCTCTCACTCTCTCTCTCAAAAGTAAATAAACATTAAAAAATAAAGGTATTTTAATTTCCTACATCTGCTAGCCTTCATTTTAAAATTTACTTTGATTTTTCAAGAAAAAAATAATAGCGTGGCTGGTATGTGAGTGCATATATATGTATATATATATATGTATATACATATGTGTATACATATATATGTGTGTGCGTATATATATATATATATATATATATATATATCTCCATCCATCCCTTGGGAATCCCTGACAAATATATCACATTCAATCATTTCTTTTTTATTAATTTTTTTTAACACTTATTTATTTTTGAGACAGAGAGAGACAGAGCATGAACGGGGGAGGGTCAGAGAGAGGGAGACACAGAATCCGAAACAGGCTCCAGGCTCTGAGCTGTCAGCACAGAGCCCGACGCGGGGCTCAAACTCACGGACCGCGAGATCATGACCTGAGCCAAAGTCGGCCGCCCAACCGACTGAGCCACCCAGGCGCCCCCACACTCAATCATTTCTGACCACTCCCTGGGTTCCTCTTGATTTCTCGAGGAATTAAGGTTATTGAATTTCAATTCCTCCCAGCAACCGTTTATTGAGTGCCTGTCTTGTGGCATGCACATGAGGTTTGCAAGGCTATGTAAGGGCAGGGAGATGAGTAAGAAAGACATTCCTATTTCAAAGTGCTGAGGAAAATGGGACAAATAAATTGGGACCTGAAAGAAAAGGGAAACTAAGTACCGTGTGCTGTCACCAAAGTGCTGAAGTGTCTGCATGAAAATCATCTCTCGAGGGTATGTCAACAATGCAAGTCCTAAGCCCCATCCTAAACTAATTGAATCAAAGTCTCTGAGAAGAAGGCTCCAGAAACATATATGCTTTTCTAATGTAAACTCCATTCCAGCCCATAAAATCCACACAATTTAAGACATTGAGAATGTTTCCAGCAAATAAGTCCAATGTAAGTAACTACACCAGCATTTCCTCCAGTGAATTCTGCAGCATGCTAATTCTTCAAGTAGTTAATAGGTATTCCTTAGGGGGAAAAATGGGTTCTGAGGACAAAGAAGTTTGAAATATCTTTGGGTTAAACAAAATATATTTTGTTTATTTATTACAGAATGCTAAGAGACTTTAGTGGCCTATTGTATGCTGTGAAACTTTGAGAAAGGGACATAGAATGTGGTTATTCCCAAACTTATTTGACTAGGGGATCATTTTTTTTTTCCACATACATCAATGGGCATATCACATTAATGGTCAGAGACTCATCTACTAAAATTAAGAGATAGGGGCACCTGGGTGGCTCAGTCAGTTAAGCGTCCGACTTTGGCTCAGGTCATGATCTCATGGTTTGTGGGTTCAAGCCCCTTGACGGGCCCTGTGCTGACAGTTTTGAGCCTGGAGTCTGCTTTGGATTCTGGTTCCCCCTTCTCTCTGCTCCTCCCCCCCCCCACACCCTCTCTCTCTCCCTCTCTCTCTCTCTCTCTCTCTCTCTCTCTCTCAAAAATAAACATTAAAATTTTTTTGTAAAAAATAAAATTAAGAGATAGAGATACTCTGGGAAAATATTATGATCTTCCACTCCTTAATAGAAAAATAAACATATACAAGACAATATTATTTTTTAAAAAAGATTGTTTTTAAATAGTTTTTTTTCCTGGTTACTATCTGAGCAATATCCCAAATGCCCCCCCTTTTTTTAATAATCTAGTTGTTACTTAGAATAATACTCATTTACTGTGGAAAAAGATGATTAAAAATCAATTTGAAGGGGCGCCTGGATGGCTCAGTTGGTTAAGTGTCTGACTTCTGCTCAGATCATGATCTCAAGGTTCGTGAGTTCGAGCCCCATGTCGGGCTCTGTGCTGACAGCTCAGAGCCTGGAGCCTGCTTCGGATTCTGTGTCTCCCTCTCTCTCTCTGCCCCTCCCTTGCTCACATGTCTTTCTGTCTCAAAAATAAACATTAAAAAAATTTTTTTAAATCAATTTGAACATTCTTTGCTAAGAATAAGAAGTTCCTCAAGATGGAGAGCACATTTCCTCTATGGTTTCCAGATATGCATATATTAGGATATATAAAGATGGGTACAGGGGCCAGAATGCATAGAGCCAGAACATAATTATTCTACAGCCAGTTCCTGGTCACTGTGGGTCCTGGCTGTCTAGAACAAACCTATTTCATGACCTTGGAATGAAACCAGTAATTTTCTTAGCCAGGAATCGAGACCAACAGCTGAAGGATTGAAAACTTTAGAACCTGGACCCTGCTTCTAACCTGAGCTCCCTTGGGTCAGTTCAAAAGGCATCAGAAGAGGGGCACCTGGGTGGCTCAGTCGGGTAAGCCTCTGACTCTTGAATTGAGGTCAGGTCATGGTCTCACGGTTCATGGGCTTGAGATTCTCTTTCTCCTTCTCTCTCTGCCCTTCCCCTGCTCATGCTTTTTCTCTGTCAAAATAAATAAACTTAAAAAAAAAAAAAAGTCATCAGAAGAAATGGCCTAGTTTGCCAATCTCAGTGGCACCATCAACCAACCAGTCAGTCACCCAAGCCAGAAGTTGGGGGGTTCATTCCAGACTCCTTTCCCTTCCTAAGCTAATTAGTCATTAAACCTGCTGCATTTATGACTTAAATATTTCTCAGTTCACCTCCTCCTCTCTATTCCCACTGCTACTGCCCTAGTTGAGGCCTATGCCACCTCACACCTGTACTATTTCGACAGCTTTCTAATTGGACTCCCTGCCTGAATTCTCCCTCCTCAAATCCATCTTCCACTCTGACCAATGCATATCTGATTACACCTTTCCCGTTTAAAAATCTTCCACCAGCTCCTAATTACCTACCGCAAATAATTTCCCCCAAAGTGTTCTGCAAAACACTAACACAATGTGTAATCCACACAAAAAGAGGGCTCCTTGAAACTGAAAAGTAGGTACAATGAGGGAGAGTACCTCTTAGTGTCTCATCTGTCTCCAGTATAGCAGAAAGGTCTAAAAATGCCTTGGAGACTCAGCACCCAGAGGTAGGTCCAATCCGTAAATAAAGAAATGCTTCCAGAGTCTATCAATGTCCTTGGCTAGGGGATCTTGGAAGTCACGTAACATAAACGCTTATGGGGTAATGGGTATTTTTTATGCTTCTCAGAAATGGTAATAGATTATAGCCAGAGCCTACTGAATATCCTCAAGTCTTCTCCAGGAAGGCATTCTTTAGCTTTGAAACTATCCATCTTCTGTTAAGTATGCAGAAGTGAAGTTTTATGTTCACAGCATCTCTGCAAGCCCTAAATTAAGAACCGAAAACTCAAATACTCTAAGAATCAGATAGATCACAACTGAGAGGATTCTGGCTGAGTTTCCAGAACAAGGTATCTGATGTGTGCCCTCCCCCTCAACGTCCTCAAGATATCTTCTTACTAAACTAGTCACTGAGTTAGACAAATCTTTAGTATTTGAGTTGGCTGCTGGCTGGCATTTGAAAGCCAGCTTCTCTATGTAAATGCAACACTCAAATGAAAAATCTAACAACTAGTTGCACATCTTACTGCCAGAACATATTTTAGTTAAAAGGGATATGAATCAAAACTTTCACAGAATCTAGGTTATGCATTTCCTTGTCCTTTTTCTACCTTATTTATATTCTTTTCTATTTTTCCTTCTCTTAAAATTCTTTGGATAATTTATACTAAGTTTGGAATGTAGCATGAACAACTTTTTTTAGCTACCTTTCTATCAGTGTATATTTCAAAACCAGGGCAAAACAATACATATTTATCAACATACTATTCAGTCCTAATAAAATCCTGATAGTTATATCTTGTAGAGTTCTTTATATTGTAGCTTTGATCCAAGGCATTTCTCCCTCTCCCTCTCCTTCTCTTTCTCTCTCTCTCTCTCACACACACAACACCATTCAAAATACCACAGCTAATGAAAGCATCTATAACAACAAATGGCAATAGTGTACTTCAATTATAAGACCCACCTCACCCTTCTTGCAAGACTGCACTCTGTGCTAATAATAATTTAATATTAGAGCTACAAAAATAATATAAGAAACCAATCTCTAAAAACAACATGTTATTTTAGAAGTATGTACATTCTGAAAATGAAAACATTCAAGCAGTGTTCATATAATATGTACCCTAGCTTGGCTTTAATGTAGCTCCTTACATATATTTAAAGACTTATGCACTACTTCTCTATTGAGTGTGGACACCCATGTACCAAGTGCACACCCTTCCAGGAGTGAACATCTGAACCTTAGGACCTTATTTCAATAAACGTCATCCACAACTCGCCGCAATCTTCATTTTATTCCCTGTCACCAGAATGGACTCTCTGCTGAGGCACTGGCATGGTTCTAGAAGCATAAGGACCAGGTCTCACTGCTGAGAACAGCTTGGCTCTGACCCTGCAGACCATGCTAAAGGCAGGGAGAAAAGCTACTTCCCAGAGTTCCCCTTACCTTAAAAATCATGGTGTTCAGAGAAGTGAGATATCTGCCACACATGGGTGTGTGAGCACTACTATAACGACCTGTCCCAGGGAGGGCATGACACAAAAGGCCAAGATGAGCAGCTACCAATGAGAGAGGCTTCTGCTCCAGACACTAGAAGGATATGGCCTTCCTGTCTCTCAGCAATGAATCATGTGTCCCATCCTTGGCCAACTGGCCCACTGGTCAAGACTTATTGCTCTTTCTGAACCCAGAACTCCAGCACATAGTCAGAATGTGAATCTACTCCCTTCTACATTTCCCAAGTCCTAACAATTAGAAACAAGAGCCTTTATTATATCCAGCTCCTAGATTCCCACTAGTTAGACTTATTTTCCCAGAAGAGACCCCTAAAATTTCTAATTGAAGTATAACGCACATACAGAAACGTGCATATATTGTATGTGTACAATTCAATGGATTCTCACAAATTTTGCACACTGTATAACCAGCAACCAGTCAACACTGACTTCTTAATAGAGACATCCATGGTCTGCTTACCTTTATTAAAAAGGGAAAGGCCTAACCTCCATCCTAATATTTTCCAAGGATTTCATCTACCTTCAAAAACAAGTTCTGCTTCCAACACTGTAAAGGAAACGCTCCTCTTGACTTTCCTGCTCCCACTTAGTCCATATATCCTTTAATAAGGAGGCTGTTGTCAAAAGTGCAAAATCTCACAACGCTAATCCTTACTCCCACCAATCCTCCCACTGTTTTATGTGGTGGGAATCATGATGTAATGACATTAGGACACATCCTAAGAATTATTCTCATCTGGTCATGACGGTGGAGCACAGTGGGGCCACAAGTTGGTCTGCTACATGCTTTTCTCTCTCTGCTCATTATCAGCAGAAGACCTTTGTGTATTTGAAGGCAATCATGGAAACCCACATAACTTGGCTTCTCAAACCTTCTCCCCAACACTAACATTTAAGCCTTTTATTTTATCCCATTTCTAGACCTTGTTGAAGTACTCCAAATCTTGATAATAATTTTAAAACAGAGTACAGGAATGAAAAACTCAGGTCACCATTGTAGTGGAACTATTGGCACATCAAAGCCAACACATATCTCCAATGGAAAACCACCAACAGCATCTGTTTCAGAGCTTCACTAACCTCTTCAGAATTGTGGTTTAGGAATGCCTTCAAACTGCATGATGTCACCTACTGAGACCAATATAGTCAGACAGGGCCCATCAGTGATGTGGATGAAATCAACATCCATTTACCTCTCCAGATCACCTTCCACCCCACCCCCCTCTGCTTTTGCACTGTGTTGCTGACCCATAAGCTCTGCTCTTTGGTTTCTGGTTGTGTTTGGCCAGTCAGAACCTTAGCATCGATTAGAGTGAGGGAAGAGAAAGAGATTCCCTGGCTCCCCCCACCATGTGGGATGGCAGTAGGCTGCCTATATCCCTCCCCAAGGAAGACTGCATCCATATCATGATAGCCTTCTTGGCAGAACTCAGCTCTCCTGGTTCCTGTAACCATGCCCTTTCCTAATTGTGTCGCACCTAAGGGAGGTAACAGTTCTGCAATTACCAGCCCTGGGAGTACTGTGGTATCCCTTGTGGTTTCCTTATACCCTAACAACACCTCTTCTATTTATTAAACCTCTCAAATTATCCTAATTTGAGGATGCTATTTTTTGTAGGGATTCTGATTGATTCTGAAGGAATCCCATTCATAACTTATAGTTCCTTTGGCCTTTTAAATATATTGATATCCCTTTTTACTTTTTAAAAATATCACTCCTAAAAAAAATGCATCACTACTAACTCATGCAAATGTTTCCCTGAATTGAAAGTCCATGGAGAGAATTGACAACGAGAAAAACAAAATAAAAATGGAACTTTGGTACTCTTGGCTAAGGCCAAATGTAGCATCCACGTGCAACTGTCACCAAGACCTGCATACAAATAGTGAGAATTCTAACATTTCCCTAAAACACAAAACCTCTTTCTGACATTCTCTAGCACTGAGCTTTTATGTACATGTAGGTTTTGTGGATATGCTGTCATTTCAATCCATCAAACTGGAGACTTTCAACCATACCAGAAAGCAGTATCAAACAAGAAAGCTTGAAAGAAACCGGGACTCTAATCTGGATTCCAAAGGTCTCTCCATTGGGGTCAGAGAGCAATCTGTTCTCTGTTTTGGAGATTCTCCCAACTCCCAACTGCTTTGTAAGCTGTCAAGCAAGCACCATACAAATAATGACTGTACCACCCTTCAGAGGGTTATTACAGTTTTTTTATATTATTAACCCTTGCATTTGGCATCATGAAAAGACCACTGCTCTAGTTAAAGATCTGAGGACAGCTCTAGGTCCAGTTCCACAGTAAATTGTCTGGGTCATTCTGCACAAGTTGCCTAACTTCTTTGGGCCTCAGTTTTTTTTCATTTATAAAGTAAAGAGAGATGAACTTCATAAGTTTTTGTGGGTTTTTAAAACCAAATTATAATAAACAGAGACTAAAAAAATTCTTATGAAACCTGGAGGCCATAGCCTAATGCTGCTTCCCACAACCAAGAAACTTCTTTGGAATCTTCTATTTCATTTTGAGCTAATTCGCTTTGGTCTTAATCGAAAAAGAATGTTTATTTCAATATAAAAATATTTTACAATACACACCAGTACACATATATAAATCTTTAATTTTGCTAAATTTTAATTTTAATTTTGCTAAATTTTAATTTTACACATAAATAAATCATTTACCTCAGCAATTCCACTTCCAGAAAGCTATTCTGGAGAAATGCTCCATGTGTACACAAAGATTCATATGTAAGAATTTATCTACGGGATTGAAAAACAGGAAATATTCTAAATCTATCAGTGGGCTAAACTTGTTACAGTAAATCCATACTGTACATCAGCTTATAAGAAAGAATAAATTCATATGGAGAAAATCCATGGTACATTTTTTGGTGAAGAAAAAAAGTCACAGGAAAATATTTATTATGATCGTATTCATACTTTTTAAAATTATAAATGTGATATGTGCATTTATAAGTATGTTTTTCTAAATACCCATGTTTATCAATGCATAGAAAAGAGTCTAAATGGATACCCACTGAGTTGTTAAAAATGGCTGCCTGTAGAGACATGAACAAGTCGGGAGGTTGTTAAGGAAAACCAATTTTTCATACTATGCAGTTTTGTATTATTTACATATTTCCCCCCCAAAACCTCATTTCACTTAAGATACCAGTGATTTAAAAAAATCAACGTTAGATTACATATCACTAAGAGAAAAAAACCACCAATAGAACAATAGTTTTAAGATGTAGCTCTATTTTATTTATTTATTTATTTTAAATTTTTTTTATTTTTAACGTTTATTTATTTTTGAGACAGAGAGAGACAGAGCATGAACAGGGGAGGGGCAGAGAGAGAGGGAGACACAGAATCTGAAACAGGCTCCAGGCTCTGAGCGGTCAGCACAGAGCCCGACGCGGGGCTCGAACTCACGGACTGCGAGATCGTGACCTGAGCCGAAGTTGGACACTTAACCGACTGAGCCACCCAGGCGCCCCTGTAGCTCTATTTTAGATGTATCAAAATGTTGGGGGTGGAAGGTGGGGAATGTGTGCCTTAGTATCAATAAAATACAACATATAACTTCAGAAATTGTTACCATATTAAAAAAAAATAACATCAGCGCTTTAGGAAGGCACATCATGTTTCACATACCAACTTGTTGGTTTTCAGTTAACTAATAATTAAACATGACCATCGAATGATCTTTTATTTTTAAAAATCAAATATCTAGGAGCGACTGGGTGGCTCAGTTGGTTAAGCGTCCCACCCCGGCTCATGTCTTAGTCTCTGAGTTTGAGTCCCGCGTCAGGCTCTGTGCTGACAGCTCAGAGCCTGGAACCTGCTTCGGATTCTGTATCTCCCTCTCTCTCTCTGCCCCTCCCCCCCCCTTCCTTGCACTCTGTCTCTCTCTCTCTCTCCCAAAAATAAACATTAGAAATTTTTTTTAAAAAAAATCAAATATCTAACCTAGCCCTTTTTGATCTGTTTGGTTTTATTCCTTACTCTACTTTATTCTACTGGGCAGTATCCTAGCACTTCAAAAAGTGCAACATGATAACTAACACATGTTCTGTGCTTCCCTACCTTATCAACTTTATTCTAATTCCATTTCTATATTCTAAGCATTAACAATATGATCAAATGTAATATGATTTGGCTATCTGATAAATTAATTCTTAATTCTGTCCCTTGGATCAATAGAGCCATTGAATCAAATAAGTCCAAGACATTAATCTCTGGGACTTCAACTGAAATTAAATGATATTAAGCTATCAACAATGACTCTTTGGAAATGAACTGGAGAACTAATTTGTTGACCAGGTATTTTAGCATGATATTCACCACATTTTTCTACCTTCATGATAAGTATTTGCTTCCAACTCTTACTTTATTCAAACAATATTTAAGGGACTATTTAAGAGATTGGGCTGAAGTAAAGATTGTCCCCTTTATCCCTTTGCCTTTCATTTTATCACAGAGAAAAATTAAACAGATTAGGCATAGTTACTGCTTTTAAAATAAATGAATGACTTAAAAAAAAATGAATGTCTCCTAGAATTTATTATATTCCTGTGGTTTTCTAATTGATTGATTATTGCTTTTAGTACAATCCAAAGGATAATAATGATGAACTGAAGAAAATTTTGTAAAGCAAGAAAACACCCCAAAATAAACATTCTTGATGATTAGGCAATGTTACAATCATAAAATCATTATTTAAACTTTTTTTTGCAGGGGGCGGGTAGGGGCAACAGTCTCCTAGTGCATAGCTCAGACAATTTAGCCAAGAAGGAAAGATAGAGATCATTTAAAGCAGAAATACCTCTCCTCAATTATCAATAAGAGTTAGGAGAAGCTCAATTCTCAGAAAGCATTCGTCTTTGATTTTTTTTTCTTAGAGATGAGACTCAAGTGTCTTCAGCTCAAATCCCTGTGGGCTGGGCATGCACTGTGGGTATTGGCAAGCAGATGAGCAATATGCAAAACACCATTCTGGCTTTAGAATTAAAAATCTTAAATAAAACATCTTTCCTCTTCAAAAATCTAGTCCTCTCAAAGGTGTGCACCAGACACAACTTCCTACTTCAAAGAGTCTGAAAAGGCCAAATGTTCAGACTCTGGGACCAAATATGGAGACCTTACTCAGTATATACAAAACACCACGGTAGTTGAGCCTTTCAAAAAGTAAATGGCATATGGTGGCATTTGTATCCAACCTGAAGAAATTGCTTATCAGCAAACAGAACAGAATTCTCGATGTGAAGAAACCTTAGAAATCATCTAATAAAGAGTTTTCATTTTATAGGAGGCAAAATTGAGAATTGGAGGGATCAAATGACTTGCCCAAGGTCACTACTAATCAGTGGCAAAGACCAAGAATTCCACTTCCTTGTGCTCCCTCAATTAGACTCTACTGCCCCCCTTTCTGAAACAAAATGCAACAAACTAATCAGAAGGCCTGAAGAGATTAGTACATTCTTTCACTTGACAACCACTGTAATATTTTTGGAAAGCACTGTCAAAAACCATGCAAATGCTCTGAAAATAAACCAAAGGATTTGATGGAAATATCAAAACCTGCAGAGAAAGGAGCATGCCAAAAGCTTAAGTATATTCATGATGTGAAGAATAATAATAGCAGAAAACACATGTTTTAAGGGTTACACATATTACCTTATTTAATCTTCAAAAACACCCAAGACGTAGGTTTATTATTATTAACACTTTAATAATGTGGAAACCGAGGCACAGAAAGTTTAAGAAATGTACCCAAGGCCATAAATTAGGAAGAGGGGAGCTGAGACGTAATCCCTGGCAATCCTGCACAGAGTCTCCACTTTTAATCCCAGCATTATTACAATACATTATTAGTTCATGATACAAAGTACAAAGAGTAATTTTTTAAAAGATTGAGAAAAAATTTTAAATACAACCCTTTTACTCACCAAACTTTTCAACAAATCTGCTAATAAAGAAAAACACTGAAGGTCAGAATCTTTTATGTTATACGATGCTCAAGCTAAAAAGAGAAGAAAGATTAAGGAGTAATAGGATTCAAAAGGCAAAATAAGAATTAAATTATTCACAAATTATACAATCAAGCTCCTGAATAATTGACAGCTGCCGATATTTGTGTTAGGATGTATCTCTTACATCAATTCCCCTGAACAAAAAGGCTGAAAGCAAATTCAAAACATCCTGTTTTAAGTTTAAGACGTTTCACTATTTCTTTTTTTTTAAGGTTTTTTTTTTTTCTAAAGTAATATCTAGACCCAATGTGGGGCCCAAACCCACAACCTTGAGATCAAGAGTCACATGCTCCACCAACTGAGCCAGCCTGGCATCCCTCCTGAACAGATGCAAAAGAAACAAAAATAGGACGCAGGAAGTACTGATACTATGGCACTGTTTAAGACGAGAGAAAAATACTTATTACTAAAACTATGTATTTATATTATAAAAGAATACATGAATGCAGAGCAAGCCCAAGCACTTTTCTATTTAGATCTTGCAAACTATCACGTGAGCTATCTGAGCCGCCTTCCTTTTGGTCTACCTGTGAGAACTGCAAGAGTGGCTGCACGGTTTTAGCTTAGACTCACACTCCAGAATCTTAAAAAGTTCAAAGTCCAAGCCATAAAAATCTACAACTCCCAACCTGCTTGCCATTATTTTATATGAACTGTAAAATCCCTTGAGTTTACACACCAAGCAGTGGTCTGGTCTCAAGCAAGGTCACATGCCAGTGTCCTTACCAGTCCAGCGGTTTAGAGTTGTTACTGTTTTTCAAGTCAGCATGGCCCAATGCAAACACGTCACAGGCAAGTAAATCAGCCTGATTTAGATCAGCTACAGAGTATCTACAGAGCTTTCTTGGCATAATTTTTAACTTAGCCTCATGGATACCTGAGCTCATGACATGATGATCATTGCAAAGGACTGGTGGAGGAGGGAAGAGAGGTAACAAAAAACAGTAACAGTCCAGTTATGTCTTCTTGTCCTCTTCCGGTGGCTCAGTTTACCCAGGTAAGGGATATTAAAGGGAGATGGTGAGCAGAATGATGAGAGAACCACCCACACAGAAATAAGGTCTACACTGAACTCTGATAGAAAAGGAAAGGGTAAAGCAAGGATGCTTGCTCACCTTCACCCTAAAAGTACGTGTTTTCCTAGTAATTGTTGACCTTCCTACAGAATACCTTGTACCATAAAAAAATGTAGTGTTCACTAAGCACTTGTGGAGGGAGTCACAGGGCTATATTCTAAATCCTGATAGACTCATCATAATCTAATAGGAAGAAGAACACCCACAGGAGAGAAGACAGCGAAGTCCCAGAGAAAATGTGGGAATCAATCCTAACACATCATTCTGTCACTTGAAAGTGGAAATGGCAGAGAAAGTGATGAGACTGATGACCTTGGAGAGGCAAATTCATGGGTTCTAATCAGATTTAAGGAATTTCTATAGCTCAATGACAACTACATCTAGAAATCATTTCAACATATATTTTAGAAAACCATCATTGCTAAGAACTGATTGATGAAAGAGAAGTTTCTGTTCATCATTCACTTAGATTGTGAACAAATACCAGAATCACTCAGCTGAGTAAAACAGGTTGATTTTCTCAAATTTCTTACACAAACCATGAGCAGCATTTGTCTTTCCTCTCTGGCCAGTGAAGCCAACAGACCTTGGATTCTTTAACGGAACAGGTCTCATTCTCTAGAAATAGGCCAGAAAGACTTTCTAACCCCAGAAGGTCCTCTGATCTGCCAAACCATAAAGACCTCCAGCCTTCTCATTTCCAAAAGGCATCTAATCCTTAGTATCTCTAGAGTCTTCTTCCAAAAGTCCCTAAACACACAAAGCCGTCTGTCTGAAGTTGATCCTCCTTCCTAGCAAGCACAAGGACATATCTTCATATTTAAAAGAACTATATTATATCTTTGAAAACAGCAATTCTTTATTCTCTTGTGGATGTGTGCCTTTCAACCCTCTTGGGTATCTTTCTTTATGTCAAGAGCAGTTAATTTTTCATCTCCAAAAGCTGTGTGGCAGAAATCTCCCACTTAGCGTTAACCATTAATTAGCAAAGCACGGAGCATATCTATATATGAATGTACAGGGCATACAGTGTGCATACCCCTGCAGGAACACAGACATTTAGGCAAACGTGCATAGTTGTGCAGCTTATAGAAAGTGAGTAGTTTAAATAATTAACATATAGTTATAATAATGTGTAGGTACATATAAATGTAAATATGTGCTTTTATATGTACATACAGATATTACGTACACATTATAGTTTGTAAAATTCACCTTCACTTTAACTTTTATGTCTGTAACATTTCTAACAGTATTAGTAAATACATTATGCTCCTTTCTGTGACTTACAGAGAATATATTTTCCTCTCTAGTAAATGCCCTGAATTATGATCTGATCATCTTTTTCACTGAAAAAGATCATGTCTCTCCCTCTCAGTAGTTTAGAATTTAAGCATTTGGAAATGGAAGCAATTGTGTTGGAGAAATCAACTATTAATTCTATGTGCAAGTAGCCCTGGCTTCACTTTACAAAATACTCTAAGAATCTATACTTCATTTAAATTGCTCAAAGTCACAGAAGATCTGTGCAGGAGTTTTAAATTTTGCAAAGCATCTCTTGCACGGGCCAGTCTAGTCCTAGTGTGCTGAATCTTTTATCAAATGAGAACATCATTTCACAGCATAGGATGCAATACACACACAGTAGCAGGTTTAGAATGGCATATTCACGGATATGTGCATTGACAGTTTGAAAAGATACAAGGCAGTAGGATAACAGTCATTATCTTGGGGTGGACTTTTAGGTAACTTTTTCTACTTATTTGCTTCTTCCATTTATCCCCATAAGAACATCCCTGCTATTGTGTGTATAATAAACCCCTGCTGAATAAAAAAATAAATCTACTCATAATGATCTCACAAAAGCCAAAATATACAGTGAATCCATTTATGAAACATGTATACCAATGAGCAGATCTATCAAAATCTATTTTGGTCGATAAAAAGTACATAGAGTATACTGGAGGCTAAATGAGTGAAAAGTATCTTGGCCACCTGGACTTGTATTAAGACCAAGTGCAGGTAGTGAAAGTGGAATAAGGCAATCCTGACACAGAAGACAACATAGTACAAGCCTGTGTGCATGATCTATTGTAACTGGCTTGGTCTGGGTATGGACTCATTCAGGAGCACACATTCCTTTATCCATGGCAAGGCAACAGAAGGAGTAAGGTGATGTTCTGCGTGAAGTCTCCCATTCCTGCGCAGAGCCCTTGCTGTGGGGCACTGAATCATCTTTTGCACTTCCTCGTATTCTGAATGATGCAAACAATTAACTACTCTCCTGGAAACCAGGGCAGAAGCTAACGGACTTGTCCAAAAGGCTCCGTAGAACTCAAGAATCTAAAATGCCCAGACTCAAGTGTGTTCCCACAAGGCTCTTGTTCCTCTCTCTTTATACATATAAAGCATGAAATACGGAGATTACAACTGAAAAGCTAGGGTATTAGAAGTCTAATATCTATCTCTGGACCAGAATCTTAAGAAAAACCTTGCATAACAGTACCAAAGTCTCTCTCACACTGCGGGGATGTGAGGTGCTAACAGTGTATAATAATGCTTTATTCTTACTCAGAATAAAATATCATCAGTCCCTAGGCAAGATGATCTCATTACAGACTTACTGTGTGAACACGCTGAATACAATCACTTATCACATGTTAAACCCCCACACACCCCACAAAGGCATTTTCAACAGCGCAGAGTGGTCGGAAATATGTGGATGGCAACCCAGCCCCCCAGAGAAAGTGCCGTACTCAGCTTTTAGTGCCTGTATATTCTTGGACTGCAGCTGGTCATTGGAGAAGAGCCTGTCCACACCTATCCACCAGGCCTGATCCAAGAGCTTTGCTTCAATCTGGGCAACCCCCCACACTTACAGCCATAAATGCATTGGCACTGAGAAAGACTGCTGAGGATGTGGCACTCCAGGTGTGGCTTTATTTCTCACTTCACCGGGTCAGCTATTTAGGCCTAGTCTTCTCCATTGGCTTGAAGCTTTGTTCACACCATCTTGGGTAACACATCACATTATTCTTCCTTATAAAAACAAATAAACTCAAATGAGCATTCTGAGTCAGTTCACCCCTCCAAACACCTCTGTCTTCCCCTCTAATTTAAGTGACACGCTTTCAGTCCCACCCAACCGAAAGCTTCCCATACTTTCAGGTGAGGATTGGCCAGATGTCTTTCTTCGTTCCTTGGGTGTCCCACCTTCCTCGCCTCCGCAGATCCCCGAGGATCTCAGGCTGCTGGCCACCACTGAGTCACCAGGAGCACAGCACTGCAGTACCTAGCACTACCCGCCATCAACTACCGCCAGAGTCAAATCACTGCACTCTTCACTCTCTCCCCCTCCCCTCCAGAAAAACTCAGCTGTCCTGTGAGGCTGGACCAAAAGAAAAAAAAAAATGCTTTCATACTTCTAATGGCTCCCCTCTGAACCAGTGCATCGGAAATTTATACAGTTCTAGAGAACAAGGTGCTGGATACATTAGTTCCTAGCCGACTCTGTTCATTCCAGCCAGTTTCAAAAATAACCTGTTATTCCGAAATAACTCCGATCTACCTAAGTGCAACACAGCGCCCGAGGTAAAATCGATGGTCGCAAATAAAAATTACAATCCAATAAGGCATCACATGTTTCATAACTGAGTGTGGAGAGAAGGGGTGTGAGAAATAATCAGGCTTCATGAAGAACCCCAGATGGTTTACTGAACTCCTATAGTTGCATTTTCCATTCTTCCACCCCACTTGCACATGTGGACTTTCTCTATTTCAGCCACCAATGTTTCAAACTACAGTCCCTTGCAATAAACTGGCAGTGTGATAATTTACAAGCACGCTGGGCAACACTCAGAGAGACTTTGCAGAAACAGAGTTAGAGTCAAAGCTAACACACAGACAGGAAGGAAAAATGGAATGCCTTATCAGAACTGAGAATTTCTATCCTTAATAGAGTACATCATTTGATACATATGTCTGCATTGATGTGTACCATGGGGCTTTTTTGTTGTTATTGTTGTTATGGTCTGTTTATTTGGTGGGTTAGCCGGGGAATCTTATATAACACATTTCCTGTTTCAAATGTAGCAACATGTATGGCATTGCACTCTTATAAAATTTAGACTCCCCACAGCAGGTCCCATTAGCCAACCCAAATCATTTTACCTTGCACGGTTTCTAGATGATTGATGAAAAATCAAGAACTGCCACTAGCCATAGTAAAAGATTCAGCAATCAGCTTTACCCTATATTTGAAAGCTAACATTCTGGTGGTATGATTTTAGGGATTTCAGAAAACCATTTTCATCCTGATTTTAATAGATTACATGAGCCTGACCTACGGAGGGAAAGGAGTCCAGTTTTCTCAGCCAAAACACACGTGAGCCTACTTCAGTCTTCCAGGGCAGAGTACAGTGACTCTACCCTCTGCCTCTGCACTGGGGTGTTCTATGACCACAACCTTTGTATCTGATTTCCTTAACAAAGAATCAGATCTGCACCACTTGTTTGGCCAGAAAGCACATAACACAGCTACAGCTGAACAACTTCCATTCATGCTAGCTCAATAAACAATGTGTATTATATAATGAATGAGCCTTTTCTGTGAACCCTTCTATTGGAAAACATAGGCACTTTCTGCATAGTTTAAGCCAGGCTACAAGGAGCAGTTACCCCTTGTGAGATCAAACGTGGACTGAGTAATGTATAAATCCGAACAGCCTACACTCTCAGATGCCTTTGCAAGCACCCTAATTTCTTTTTTGCGTGACAAGAAATTATATAATAAAAAATAATCTCTGTTCACTCTAAACTACACAGAGAGCATTTACACAGAAGCTAGCAAGCACCCGAATGATGTTGGCTTTCAGCTCCATGTTCCCTGCGTTGCCTAAGAAATGGGGTTGGGGGGGGGGTGGTTAGTGAGAGGAGGAAGAGGAGGGGAGAGGGAATCAGCTATCTATGAAAATACTTACAGCCTCCGAGTCTTCAATTCCATGCAGGTACAAATTGTCATACATGGAGGTCTGAGAATCCAGAGCACTTCTTTCAAGGCAAAAATAAAATTGCTACAGAAGCCTCAGCTACAGCTAAGAGATAGAAAAGGCCTGTTGGAAGAACTGCGTCTGCCTTATCAATTCCTGTGGATTTACTAGGCAAGATGCTATTCATTCACATCACACAGGGTGAGGTTATCCCCAGAGGCAGTCCAGCCCTGGCATTTTATCTGCCTTCCCAATACAGAGCATAAAAAAGCAAAAACCCTTCCTCAACCACAGACTGGTGACTGAGCTAGGAAAGCGGCCTGTGATTGGCTCAGCTTCCCTGCTTCAGTCAGCTGAAGAGCGTTCCCTTGGAGAGTGGAGGGCGCCTCAGAGCATCCTACCCAGCCAAGAGCTGCTTCCTGTTTCGCCCGTACTGTGTAGTTCTGCAATATACACTTATCGATATCTGAAAGGCTGCTTGGAATGCTTGGAAAGGCAGACTCTTGAATACTTCAAACACAACGCCTCACCTTCTTAATTAAATTCACAATGGGTGGGTGGGGGTAGGGGAGCAAAGGAGAAATTTTATTTTCAGAGAATATTGTATAAAGACAGGCAAACAGATACTAATCTCCATCCAACATCTCTGCTTAACAGATGCAATTTAAGTCAAACAGGCAATAAGTCATTTAAAATTAAAAAAAAAAAAAAAACCACCAAGGTAAAGGAAAACGTTAAATAAACAGATGGTAAGATTTCTTGTGGGAATTTCTGCTGTAAAAGTTTTCAGTGTTCTCGCTGAAGTCTCTCTGCCCCACTGGTAAGAAAAAACCTCCGTGACCCAACTGTTGAAGTTTGAAAAAGAAGCCCAAAGACTCTCAAAGGCTTGTAGTTAGATGCAAAATGTTCCATGTCTTTTTAACTTGACATGTTTAACCTCCTATAAGTGACAACTAGTATTTTAACTTAAATCTTTCACCCCCTTTCCAATACTTAGACCTTTAAAATTCCTAAGACAGCACTGATCATCTCCCAAAGCCCAAACAGAAAATGCCTACTCTCTCCCTGTGCTCCCACCACACCACAATTCAGCTTGACCTAGGACAGGGCCCACGCTGGAGCTTACCCAGATGCTTTCTGGTCAACCAATAAGGTTCTGCAGCCTTCAAACAGGAGAGCTCTATAGCTCACACTAAGAGAAGTCAGCTAAATTTGGAAAAAAAAGAAGTTAGTGATGGGCAAAGAACATAATCTAAAGAAACTGCATGACTCACTGGGGTAAGCAGTGACCCAGAAACTCAGAGGCTCTGAGTCCAATATCAGCTTCAGCATTAATTGGTTGGATGACTCTGGACCAGTCACCACTTCTACGGGCTTTAGTTTCTTCACCTGCCAAATTGAGGTAAGAAATAACTCAGAGAAAGAACTTTGAAATCTAAAGTGCAACATAAACACTTATCAATGACAACCCTGCTTTGTCAGCCGGAAGGCATTGGCTGCAGTTCACGGGAGCTCAGCACAGGAGTAACTGGCTGGCCCTGGACCTAGGAAATAAGACCTGTGCTTCTAGCCAGTATCTCTGAAAAGCGTAACTCTTAAAGGAACAAACCTGGATCACAAAAGGCAACCCAAGAGTTACAGCTGTTGAGCAGAGTACTGTTCTTCTGGGTCTGCGCTGACCTACCTATATCTTTCAATCATAGTTGCATGCCTAGGAAACAGCACCAACAGTCACTTTCAAATATAAAAGATAGCAAAGGGATTCATCTGTCCTTCAGGACCCCAAAATGGTAGGGTTCATACAGGATGTCATCTGTGCCATCGCAGAGGGAGAAATGGCAGAAGAGGATGGGGGCAACTGGCAAGATTTCAGAGGGAAAAAACCCAGGGCCAGCTCTACCTGTTGACAACTGTGGGTCCTGGAGCAAGTTCCTGCCGGGCTGAACCTCAGCTCTCCCCTCCATAAAGCAAGAGGACTGTGTCAAAGGATATGGAAGCTCAAATTCTTGTATCAAACTCTGTTATTATAATTAACTACAGCCATATGGTATTTCAGCCAGAATCTGCAGAAAATTGAGGCAAGAGGGTCTTTTCTCTCCTTAGATTTTCTAGATCATTTCCTTACTCTACCACTTCAATTGGGAGTATAGTTATTTCTGGAGTATCTTTAAATAGGCAACTAAATTACAGGTGAAACGAGAGACAGTCCACTTCCATAACTCACCCAGGTGAGAGAAACTGCTCCCTACTGGGAAAACTGGGCACAGCTCAGTCGCTCTCCTGCATTTCCTGGCCTTGGAGTGCTCCTGACAGCTAATGTGAGAGTCTGAAGGAAGTTTTTAAGGAGGAGGGGCTCATTCTGTGATATACAAATGCATGCAATAAGCAAGTGAGACACCAGGAGGGAGGCAGTGGATAGAGCAGAGCATCCCGTAGTTACTTCTGCAACTCAGCCTCTCCAGGACTAAGAACAATGTGAAGCAGGGGCAGGCTGGCTTGGTCTGCTTCCCAGGACATTACAAGAATGCTGGACTCAGAACCAAAACCTGTTAGAGGTGGGAGAACCTCAGAGGTCACCTAATCCAGCCCTCATTTTAATACCCAGAATGGTTAAAAGGCTGTATTGAAAGCCACAATTTTTTATACTTGAGTGTTCCTTCCCCACTCCCTTCTTTTTTTTTTTTTTTTTAAGATTTTATTTTTAAGTCATCTCTATACCCAACATGGGGCTCAAACTTACTACCCTGAGATCAAAAGCCGCATCACTGAATGAGCCAGGCTCCCCTCCCCACTCCCTTCTTGATGGGGTTTTCAAGATAAGGGATGAGAAGCAGTGGGCATGTTCCCAGGAGGAATTTGGCAAAAATAGAAGCAGGTCACTTTGGTGGGGAAAACCCCTATCTTTTCTTACTTTCATCCTAAAAGTGGTCCCGTCCCAAGTCATTTGGTCACCCTCAGCTGACAAGAGAAAAATCAACGAACAGACTGGGGAATCTGCCCCTAGGATTTCGATCTACACAGACTAAGCACCGCACCCGCAAATCACCTAAAGACTTCAATCCAATACTCAGGCTAATCCCAGAGTTCCAGAAGAACTCTAGTGAGAGATTCATTCTGGACTTCCCCAAAGGAACTCTGAGGAGTTTCTAGGAAAATGAACTCCAAGAGAATTTGCAAGTGACAATCTCTGTGCCTATATTCTCAGAACTGAGAGCTGGCGGAGAAGTATTGAGAGACCCCTGGGAGCTTCCTGGGCCTGTTTCAGATCATCTCAAGTCCCTAGTTTTTGATAAAAGGGCCTTGGGATTGCAGCAAGTCTAAGTTCCAAGGGCCACATTTCAATTCTCGAGGCAGCATGAGGTGAAAACTAGCTAAGGGCCTGGCACCCTCAGGGTTTTAACTTGAAGAGTTCTCTAGTTCAGTGACTGGCTGAGAGGATAAAAGTGACACCACCCACAACCAGTCTACTTCTGCAACGTCAGGCTAAAGTGAGAACAAGTCTGAAAACCTTGTGGCTCAGCTTGTGTTGGTGTTTCCATGAACACAACTACCTCTCATGTTGAGTAGCCTCCAAAACTGCATAGCTGCCTCCCAGAAAGGCTGCCTTCCATTTTGAGGCTGCTCTGCAGAATGTGTGTTTCACCCAATTCCATTCAAGCCACCTCTCATTACGATCCACAGTTCAAAGTCACAAGACCTCATGAAATGGCATTGCCTACCTGATTCTATTTTGTAAAGTCCACGTGATTCTTGGTATGGAGGTAGTTCTCGCAACTTGACAAATGTCTCATCTGAGCTCAATTCAGTGGAGGAAGTGTTATGGCTCTCGACAAATCAGGAAAGCTCTCTTCGGTATCTCAAGGGAAGAGTTTGGTTTTTGTTAGTTTCAAACCTATGGATATGGAGTTCCTTTCCCTTACCCGGGCTGGACTTTGTGGTCAGCAAACCCATGGTGTTAGCAGTGCAGTCAAAGGTCAAGCATTTCTCCTTTGCACTTGTCTTGGGAGGCGGGGCGGGAGGGAGAGAAAAGTGAAAAGCTAGCTGATTAGCTCTGAGCTCTAGAGAGCCATGATCAAGACAGCTGGTACTGATTTGGAAGCAAAAGGTAATTCTGCTATCTGATTTTCCATCCAGATTTCTCCAGAATTTCACTTTTCTAAGCCAGCGTAGTTATATGTTCTATAGCAGGACTCTGAGAGGTCAGGGAGAGACAAAGGAACAGTGTTTGGATTCTTATTGGCTCTATGGGCTAAAGCACAAACCCAAGGCTTTTCCTTGCCAATTCAGCCTTGGGGTTGTTTTGCTCTTTGTTTTTGTTTAAGTTTTGCTAAGTGAACACAGTGTGCTAGATGATTTTCTCCCTCTTCTGTTCTCCAAGTATTAATCCACTCATTCACCTCTAGAAATCTGTGCGGCACTGTAAGCATTAATACTGTAACCCCTGTTTCCTCCCTGATGTGATTCAGACAGGTGGTACCTGCAGGCAGACAAAGAAATGGAAACAAAAATACAAAACACTACCATCGATTCCCCTTTTAGTAGTTTTCTGAGTTTGAGTTTAGACTTTACTACCTAGAGAGGTATATCCTGGACTCTCTCTGGGCCTCATCTGTAACATGGAGATAAGAATAGTTCTGGACCTAATGAGTTAATATATGAAGGGTGTATGGAAAGTGCCTGGCACACTAAAAGGCAGAAAGGAAGAATTGGTCTTTTTTTTTTTTTTTTTCAAAGGAAGTAGTATGGAATCAGGGCCGCCTACCTCGCCCAGCTCCAAGGCCCCCCACATACTGCAGTTTTTGTGAATGGTACTCCCAGGCACAGTGTAAGAGGAATACTATGGAACAGAGTGGTTAAGAGCAGGGACTCCTAACACATCCCCACTGTGCCACTTCCCAGCTGGATAACACTCAGCAAGCCACTTGGTCTTTTTGTGCCTCAATTTCCTCACTTATAAAACAAAGATTATCCTAAGATTATCGTGCAGATCAAAAGCCTTGATACAGGAAAGTGCTCAGAACTGTGCCTGGTACAAACTCAGTGCTCCACAAGTATGAGCTGCTTCTTTAAATTCTGGCCTAAAGCCGTGGGATGGGATTTGCCTCTGGGATGGGATTCCTACTACCTGCCTCTGATGCTGGCCTGGTCCTCTCCATCCCCACCTGGGTCCCTCGTCTCAGCCAGCAGAGCTGAAATCAGCATCCTGCCTCCCGCTGCCCTACTTAACTTCATGCCAGCCTCCTCCCGGTTGCCTACCTGCTTTCTCTGGCCAGCCTGGCTGCTCCTTATGCTGAAGCTGGCATGCACGCCCAGGCCTTCTCAGCTTGAAAGCACCCCGACCCTGCAGCCACCACACTGAGCGCCACATTCTCCTGTGTGTCCCAGCACACGAGATACCCACGCTCCCGGATACCCAGCACTCCCGCACCGGCCTTCCCAACGGACTGACTTCCGTCACCCCCGCCAGCCACTCCTGGACTGCCCCAACCTGTCACAAACCACTGCCAAGAAAAGGTCCCCCGTGGAAACCCTGTAACACATGCCACTATTGGTTCTGACCAAGGAGGCGAGAGGCGTGTGAGAAAGACCGACACAGAGAGAGACAGGGATAAAAAGGCAGAGACGGAAAACCCTAGAGACACTCAAAGTAAGGATGAATATATGGAGTAGCTCCCTTCCTCCCTGCCATTCTTGATGGCTCCAGGAAAAAAATAATACTTCATAATTCATAAAAGAGCAAGTGTGGGTAAGGTAGAAAATTCCCATGGCCTATTCAACTTGACAGAAAATGACAGATCCCTCCCTGTGATTGACATATTACTCAGAAATCTCTCACTTCCTAAAATTTCTGTTAAAAAAAATTGCCAATCTCTTGACAAAAACATTCCACATAGCCACAATTTTCATTAATGCTACGTAACTCTACCTTCCATTCTTCTCCAAAATGAACTGAGGAGACTAGTCCAGCTGGCCTCCTCTCTGTCACCTATACATCATTTAGCTAATATTATTCATGCTAATTTAATAGTTACAGCTTCTACACTGCCACCTGCTCTGCACTACTTTAGAGGCTGGGGACTCGAGTATCAGCAGGACAGGACTGCATCCTCCTGGAAGCTGACAGAGGGACGGTACGGTAGCGATACTGGAGATCTCGAAGACAGAGACTGAACCGAGGAGATGGTTGCAATCCTGGAGAGCAATCTGATTCCTTTACCTGCAAAGCTTCAGCAGGGGAGAGAAGCAGGAAAGGGGGAAGGAAGAGCTCAGTCTCACCGATGCGGCAGGGCAGACATGAATCAGTCACCAACTTACTACGTGGCCTTGGGCAAACCACTTTCCCAAGCTTCCTAATTTGCTATCAGGGGTAAACCTTAGTTTAGGGGTTTTTTAAGGTGAAACTTGTTATATTGCATTTTCTCTACTGTTACCACTTTTAGGTAGAAATTCATGTTTTTCCCTCCCAGAGGGAGTTTTTCTCTCTGATTTGACAACACAGTTTATGTACAGATCCATTTGGCCATCAAATAAACATCCACAAATGTGTATTGGGTACCTAATGTCTCCTCCAAACAAAAATGAGATTGTGTCAGATCCTGTCTGAAATTTTTCAAGGCTTCCTGTTGCTCTTAAGATAAAGACCCAAATATTTAATGTGGTCTAGCATGGCTCGATGTTTCTCTTCTGTCACCCCTCATTTTGCCCCCTGTGTCCTTTACTCTCTTCTGTACAGCCAGTCTGCTCTTTTTGGACACATCACACACACTCCACAACCACTCTGCTTTGTCTATTCTGAGTCCTTTGCCTGGAACCCTATCCCTTCTCCCTCCCACCTTACCCTCCATAAATATGCATTAGTGAAACTGATGAATTAATACCTTTCTCCAGAATGTGAGTTCTATGGAAAGAGAAAACCTGTAGCTTCTTATTCACCATTATATCCTCACTGTCTAGCACAGAGCCTTGTGCATAGTTTTCAATAAATACGCGAATAATTCATGAATGGCCCTGAACTCCTTGGCTACTTCTGCACTTTGGCTACCAAAACAGTGTAGTGAGTAACTAACACACACACACACACACACACACACACACACACACACACAGAGGCTTACAAAATGATATGTGGATATTTTTTGAAGATAAGAAAACCCAGAACATGAGCATCCCTAGAGGGTCCACACCAAATTGTCCTCATGCCCTGACTGGGAGAGCAGTCCTGTTCAGATTTAGATTCTTACAAATTAAATAATCTAGGTATGATGTACTGGTGTTGCTTTAACAACATCTTTATTTCAAAGAAAACAATTATCTCAATTTACAATGTGCTGATAATTTGGGGGAGGGGGGCAAAAGACTCCATGATCATTCATATCTTCAGACCCTTGCTCACAATGTTCACTCTGTCTGGGAAGTCTCGTCCACTATGCCACACTCCACCCTCAACTTTTTGTATTTGGTGAAGTCATTCCTTCTTGCAAGTCCAATGTAAATGTCACAAAGACCTTCCCCAACTCCCTCATACATTAAATACTGCTTCCTCTATACTCCTTTAGCACTCCGCCCTTCTCTACTTCTATTAATAGGCTTAACACATGACAATGTACTTTGTCCAATAAACCTGCTCCTTCCACTGCAAGATAAGCAACTAAAGAACAAGAGCCATGTCTTACTCAGTTTTGTACCCAAATGCTTCATTCCATAGAAGATCCTCCATAAATACTAGTTGCAGGAACTAAATGACACACATGAAAAGAAAATCCACATTCCGAGCTCTAATGACACTGCCGTCATCAAAACCCATGCAGACTATGCTGTAGATGTTTGATTCTTAACGGAGTCAAAAGAAAAGGAAATGAGCCAGGAATCTGTGAGGTCAATTTAAAGGCTGCTGTAGATTTAGAAAAAAAAAAAGCCACAAAAATGGAAAGGGGTGTCAGAAACTCAGGTATGAGCTGGACTTGGGTCAGTTGCAGAGTCTTTTCTTAGGTGGAATCTATGAGCAAAGGGGATATTGGTACATGATGGATGAATAGTAGTGTTAGGGTCCTGAGATGTTTCCTAAAGCTTTGCTGCCTCAGGACATATTTTTGAAGAAATACCTATTTCCCTTTGGAAAAAAGTGCCAGACCATGTATCCTTAAAGGGCAGGAACTATGTCTTTTTCATCTTTGTGTTAATAGGAGTTAGACCATCTGACCCAATGCCTATCAAAAAAACTAGAAAATAGAAGTTCCGTGACTACACTGGAAAAAGCCAAGTAAGCAAGTATGATATAGATGACTTCCACAATACCACATAGCCTGAGGGGACCATGGTCTCATGGTCCCAAAGGCACCTCACCAGGTTGTGTCATTTCTTCTAATTTTTCTTTCACAAAATGCTGACAAAACTAAAATGGTGGTCAGTTATAGCAAATCCCCACCCCACCTGCTCCATCCCCTTAAAACCAGACCATTGTAATGTAAATTTTTAGCCACAATAAGCCTGTTTGTTTTCTGAAACCAAGGATTAGGGGCAAAAACAAAATGTTGGTAAAGTAAAAACACAAATTGCCAATTGCATACTGCTTTTTCAAAGCCCAAATGATTTTTTTTTTTAATTTTCAACTCTATTGAGTTTTTGAATTGAAGTAGACCACCACAAAAAGAAAATTATTCACCACCTTTAGCAAGGTCTATAAGGATTTCCTCATGAAGATTTGAATTGTCAGTATAATTTCTCTTAGTTCCCAATCTGTTTGGTCATTTCCTTTGCAGTACTGGATGGAAAATTAGTTGAAGCACTAAGTCCAAAGCCTTTTCCCAAGAGTCACAAACAGAAACAAGCTGAGTTACTTGATCTAAATTCCAATTCTCAGAAGTGATTCTTGCATCAAATATTCAAAAAAATAACAATCATCTCCACAGAAAATAGTATAAATTTGGGGACAAATAACAAAAATAATGTATATTTGTACTGACAGAAAACAGAGGAGAATAAAAAAATGATTAATAATTCCTTATATCTATAGGCATATCTCAAATTCAAAAGCATAAACAAATTAAATAAGCATAAAGACTTTAGAAACACACACACACAAACACACACACGCACACACACACACACACTACTGGGCTTTGGAAAGTTGTTTGGCAATGAATGCATTTTTCCTTATGTCAGAAAGTGATCTCTCAAATAGTTAATAAATATAGATTGAAAATTAAAAATAGCAATATCCAGGGGCACCTAGGTAGCTCAGTTGGTTAGATATCTGACTCTTAACTTTGTCTGCAGGCATGGTCTCATGGTTGCTGAGTTCCAGCCCCTTGTGGGGCTCTGCACTGACAGTGAGGAACTTGCTTGGGATTCCCTCTCTCCCTCTTTCTCTGCCTCTCCCCTGCTCTCTCTCTCTCTCTCTCTCTCTCAAAATAAATAAATAAACTTAAAAAAAATAGCAATATCTGGGGGCACCTGGCTGGCTCGGTTGAAAGAACATGGGACTCTTGATCTCAGAATCCTGAATTTGAGCCCCATGTTGGTTGTAGAGATTACTAAAAAAAATAAATAAATAAACTTAAAAAATAACAATATCCAAATAAATATTTAGGTGTCATATACCTTACAGCACACAAAACTCACTGCATTTCTGAAGCATATATCGAAGGGAAAGCTATAACCTTCTGGTCTGGCATACTTTAGAAATCTATGTTCTTCTAAACTGGGAAAGGCAATAGTATCATAATTTTTCAATAACAGTAGTTTAAAACAAATTATTTCTAACAGTCCTTCTAAGTTACTCTTTAACATCCAATTAGCTCTAAATAAATATAAAACACTACAATATGGTAAACAGGTAACTAGTCAGTCTGGAAATAGTGTCAAATCATAATGTTCCCTTGGTTTCTTGGGCTCCTCTAACCATCCATTCAAACCTATGGATCCCATAAACATGGAAGGACTCTGTTAACATAATTTGGATATGATAACACACTATGAAGACACTAACAGTCCATTCCGGAAAACAGGGGGGAAATTCATTAAACACATTGCTCTCAGAGTACTATCAGCAGGCATTAGGAAAAGGAGTATTAGTAGTAAATGTTCAGATTTACCTAACTTAATGAGAAATTATAAGCTTTTTCCTACAAGTTACCTTTAAAGCTTTCTACCAAAGTCTTGAACTAAAAGACAATGTCAGGCAGATGGCCTGTGGGCCTCGACTAATGCAGGCTTACTTTAAAAAACAAAACAAAACGTTATTTAGTACAAGAGTAAGACATTAACCAACCACAATTTTGGAAATCATTATCTTATCTTCCAACAAGCAAATCAACTACTAAAAGTTGCGGGAGAAGAATAAAGGTCCAGTAGGAGAAAGGATGACCCAGCTAAGTTCATGGCAAGTAGAGGTCATGCATTTCCTTCCACATTCAGCTCTTGTTGGTTGTGTTTACTTCATGTTGAACCTTATACTTGATGAATATAAAGCAACCGGAATGATCTGAAGGGTTGGAAATCATGGGAAAACTGCCTACAATCACACAACTCTGAAACTATAAACGAAGAGAATAAATATATTTTTCATTATATTTGCCCTCCATCTTCTTGTTTACCATCACTATGTCTTTCTTATCCTTACTTGATCCTTATTTCATCCACTCACTACACTTTCCCGAAAACATGTGCTTACAATCCAGCTTCCTGCTGCTTCTTATGCCTGAAACCAACTTAAGCATTTTTCTAGTTGACTGAAATTTTCCACAAATCCTACCTTCACAGATCAACTCTCCACTTTATAATGAGATCTTCCACTGCCAATTCTTCCAGAAAATTTGTTTTTCAAACATTTCCAAGGAGTAGATTTTTTTTTTCTGAGTAAATATGTTCTTTTAAAAAGTGATATTGTAGGGGCACCCTGGGTGGCTCAGTTGGTTAAGCGTCTGACTCTTAATTTTGGCTCAGATGACGATCTCATGGTCATAAGATCGAGTCCCGCATCAGGCTCCACACTGAGTGTGGCACCTGCTTGGGATTCTCTCTCTGCTCCCCCCACCTCTAAAAAAAAAACAACAACAACTTAAAATATTAAAATTTAAAAAAATGATACTGTGCAAAACTTGCAAAATTCAGGAAAGTACAATGACAAGAATAAAAATCTATAGTCTTACTGCTGAAATGATTATGGTTACTACTTTGGTTTCTTTCTCTGTATGCACTCCCATCTCTGTAAACAATTTTGTTTCACATTTAAAACATGTTCCATGTAAACTTTTGTATTCTCTTAACAATAACAAGTATTTTCTCCCACATTACTAAAAACTCCTTATAATTTATTACAATTACATAATATTGCATCATATGAATATAATATGCAGTTCTCATTGTTTGGCTCTTATAAATAATGTTAGAATTATATTTGTCTGCAATTCAGATTATTTTCCTGGGCTGAGTCCCAGATATTCTTGGGTCAGAGTGTATGAACATTTTAAGTCTCCTAATCACAATGCCAAATACTGTGCAGAAAGATTTCTACCAATTTACATACCTATTAGTTCAATGTGAAATGCTGGTTCTAAGCCCTATCACTAGCCATGGGGCAAGGGTGGGGGGTGGGGGAACCTAATGGTCTAATTTTTTAAATAGTTTATTTGATGTGCAAAAAGTGGAATCTCACTGCTGCTTTAATTTGCAGTTTTTGCTAATGAACATATATATTTGTTAATAAACATATTTTTGCAACGCTGCATTTTTTTCATAAGGACGGCAAATCTACTTTCTCTGAGTGATGAATTTCCACATCTAAATAACAAAGACTGTGATGTTCTTGTCTCCAGTTTCTTCTGGGAAAGTATTATGAAAATGGCATTAAAGACAATGGCTCTCAACAATGGCAGAAGATCAAAATTACCTGTGGAGCTTTTAAAAAATCCATTTACACTCTAGAAATAGAGGTTCTAGAATAGTAGAGGTTCTATCATCTATATTTTCTAAAATCCTCACTGCCATTTTAGCAGGCAACTGAATGAGAAGACCACCGAGCTAAGACCGCAACAGTTAAATATCACACTTGTCAAGTAAATAAGAAAGTGCATGCAATTCTTCAGGCAAGTGATGAAGAGTGTGTGCCCTATACTATCATTTTATTCTACGCTGCTGATCATACAACGATAAAGCAACTTATTTACTCTGTGAGATCTACTTTTACTGGGTCACATAACATTGCCTATATATCAACTCTCATTTCTAAGAATGATCTTGTTTCACATGAAAAAAAAAGTAATCTAAATACTGATGTACCAGCACTTGGCATTTGGCAGAAGTATTTCCACAGTAGATAGGATAAACATCTGGTGTGTTTTTCCAAAATGGCACTTCTTCCAACTCAAAGGGAGCTTCTGCCTGTATTCTATGGGCCAGGGATAAGTGTTCATATTACTTACTGATTTATGGGGATGTTTACCAAAATACGAAATCTCAGCTAACCCTTAGACCGACCCCAACCCCACTCCCATCTCTAAACAATAAATTACTTCCCTTGAACACTAGTAAGCATCATAGTGGAAGAAGCTATGACTATTAATACTGGTGTCACAGGGCTTAGCATAGTCATAACCTGACACAACCTGGCTTAGAAAGTGCCCTCGTGTCACTCTCAGAGCTAGGTTAGCTAACACTATCAGGGGGCAAAATATGAGGGGAAAAAAGATCTACATCAGAGAGAAAAGTGTTTTCTAAGTCAACTCTAGTAAATCCTATTTGGCTGGAATATACTAGCATAAGAACAGCCTGGGCCCAATCAGACTCTCCTAGCATTGCCTGGACCTGAGGGCCACCTTTAGCGTAATCCCTTATTGTGGATCCCAAATTGAACCGTAATAAATCATTGGCACAAGTTCTGTAAGAGCTATTTCAGAGATTGTTTCTTTCCTTGGTAGGTGCTAAAAGTGACCATCCCGTACCACCACAGAGAGACCATTCTGGAAGAAAGATATGGAAGGAGAGCACCAACTGAAGTGCTAAGACCCAGTACTTACACTCTTGGGTCAGAATGTAATGACTAAACCCATATCCTTGACAAATCTGTAAGTGGAAAACTGATTTGAATTTTCCAACAAAAAAAAAGTAAGGCGCGGATTTTCAAAATTAGGTAAAATATGAATCCCAATGAATTATTTTATCTGTTCTGCAAATAAATTCCCCAAAGTATCAGCATTACCATGCTAACCACCTTGGGCTCTTGATACAAATTGATTGACAACGATGGATAGGCTATATGAACTTCAAAAATGAAATCTTTATATGGCAATGGATATTCTTTATGGTTTACTACTGCAGCTCAGGGGGGTGCTTCAATCTCTTGGCTTGGTTGAGTTCAGAGAAGCAAAGTGAACACTCTGCTTCATTCTGTTCATCTCTCTCCAGGGGCTTTTTGCCTGCCTTTGGCTTGTACCTGCCATGGACATCATCCTCAAAAAAGCCTCAGGACAGAATAGCTTGGAGGCCACTGAGTATAATGAACTATGATAATGCATTCAAAATAAAGGGACTTTGTTGATGTTTTGAACTAAGTAAAAGAGAGAGAGAGAGAAAAAAAAAGCATTAACAAGTGCACCAAACTTAGTGACTGGAATTAGCAAATCAGGACACATATACAAAAGTGTAATCACAAGGTCACACGTTCACACCTAGGCATTTAGCTGTGTGTCACTGTAAATCACCACACCAGCACTTTCCCTCCTCTTCATTTTTTTTTTATTTTTCTAAATTTAGCGTCATTACAAATGCTGTTAACTCAGATAACTTAGAATCTATGCACAGGAAAGTGAATCACAGTTTCCATGAAATCCACCAATTTAAATGTCTTCCCTTTTGTATATTTCCATTTCCAATGACACTATCTCAATCATTATGTATCATTTTCTGGTGTTCAGTCTTGAGGATTTATACACCTGCATAAATTTGCCTGAAAAATATCTTTATATATATTCATTAGAGATTGTACCCCTCCTTTTGAAAATCTGATACCATGAAATAATTTTTATATTCCCTTATTACCAAATAATTTATTACCAAATCAAATACAATTTTTTTTTCAACGGTTTTTTTTTTGTTTGTTTGTTTTTTTTGGGACAGAGAGAGACAGAGCATGAACGGGGGAGGGGCAGAGAGAGAGGGAGACACAGAATCGGAAACAGGCTCCAGGCTCCGAGCCATCAGCCCAGAGCCTGACGCGGGGCTCGAACTCACGGACCGCGAGATCGTGACCTGGCTGAAGTCGGACGCTTAACTGACTGCGCCACCCAGGCGCCCCAAATACAATTTTTTAAAAGATTGTAAGTTTGAGATGAGAATACACTGCTTAAATAATCTAGAAATCAAAGTGAAGTAAAATCTTACTGGGAAATTGTTGTAAGTGATTGGCTATAAATTAGTGTTACTGTCTATTTCTTTCTAAAAAAAAAGTCAAAGTGGACAACAACAGCAAACGGATAGACAAACCAGGCTTCCTACCCAAGGACAGCGTCTCTTCTATTAATTCCCCTACAGGTGTCTCTCAGTTACTCACATTCACTTGCTCTGTGGCCCTGCGGAGCTTTCTAGACCCTAAATACCTCACCTAATACATCAGCCTTTCCTATGCTCACTGCACTCACATACTGGCGGAATCTAAAAACTTTCTCCACCCTACACCAGAGTGGGTTAACAGTCTGATTTTTTTTTTAATCAAAATTATGCAGATGCAGCCTCATGACCTCCACTGGTCTCTCCATACTACTGTTTTAGTCAACCCAGGCTGCTGTAACAAAATACATATACTGGGGGGCTTGACCAACAAACATTTATTTCTCATTGTTCTAGAGAGTGGGAAGTCCAAGATCAGGGTACCAGCAGATTTGGTGTCTGGTGAGAGCCCCTCTTCCTTGTTGGCATATGGCCACCTTCTTGTCATACTCTCACATGGCTGAGAGAGCAAGCTCTAGTGTTTCTTCCTCTCCTTATGAGGGCACTTACCTTATCACAGAGGCTCCACTCTCTTTGTCGAAACCCAATTACTTTCCAGTGGCCTCACCTCAAAATATTATCACACTGGGAACTGGAGTTTCAAAATATGAATCGGTGGGGGACACACTCAGATATAACAACTGCCCAGCACTCTTCCTGTATCTATCAGTTTCTCCTCAGTCCACACAAACTTTCATCACTCTGAAAGTTCTACCTCATCCCTCTTCCTTTACCATTAACAGATTATCTCACGCCCCAACTCCCCAGAAGGAGAACATGTCAACAACCCCTGGGTTTCCTGTTCCATCCCACAAATTGGACCTCTTTCCATTCCATTCCTTCTAAGGTTGAGTTCTTCATCTGTGCTCTGAACCCCGATCTCTCAGGCCTCATTATGAACCTGGTTCCATACTCTCTTGACAATAACTTCAACCCATACCTCTCACCTGGCTGTTACCCTTAACACATAAGTGTTGTTAAGTACCATTCACTTTCAAGAACAACCGCCCTTCCCTCACCTTGCCTCTCCATACTACAACCTATTTCCATTTTTCCTTCATAGTCAACATTCAGAGAGTATATCTACACTCTTTATCTTCATTTATTCTATTTAGTCTTCACAATCCACCCATTTCTGACTCAAACTGTTCTCACCAAGGTGGCCAATGACCATTTTGTCAGTGTATCTACAGAATTTCATCTTTCATGACCTCTGACACTTTAGACCTCCCCTTTGTTGGAAGCTCTCTGCCCACCTCTCCAATTTTCCAGAATTCTACCTCCAGCTCTCCCTTAGCTTCAACCACCTCCCATCTTCTGATAATTCAGACATAAGTATGTTCAGTTCAAATTCAGGTCTGAAGTTCCAAGTCCTTGTACCCTAAAACAGAATGGCACGTCTACCCGGTTGTCTGATTTAGAGATTTAAAGATAATCCAGGACTCTTCCCTTCCCTCCCTCCACTGAATCCCACATTGTTATTATTCCCAACACCTTCTGGACTTCTCTTCTCTCAATCCCTAGGAGTTTAGCCTCTCCTAATTTTTTCCCTGCATTGTTGTGATAGTCTCCTTACCGGCCTTCCTGTCTCCAGCTGTGCCCACCTCTCAAGTCCCACATCTTTCCACTTTAATACCAAAATATTCTGCAAAACTTACTTTATGACCTCCTTTTCTTTAATATAAAATTCAAATTCTTTCATGGATAAAATACACACCACTTCCTGATGTGACTGGCCTCATCTCCTGCATGACATCCTCACACTACATACTCCAGCCACACCATACAGTAGTTCCTGAAGTACTTGGACTTGCTATCCTGTGTTTCTGAAAATACTGAACCATTTTCCTCAAAAAATGGTCTCCTACCTCATTCTCTTTACCTTACTTTCTCAATTAGTCATTCGAAAGTCAGCCTAAGCACCTCCTCACTTGGAAGCCTTGCCCAAAGCACAAATCCTTCTGGTCAGAGATTATAAGGTCCCTGCTGCAAGATATCTCAGGCTCCAGCACCCCCATATCCCAGCATGTACCACAGTGTGCTGTCCACACTTAGGTGAGAACAGGGATTCCGGGAGGAACAGGGACTAGACGTCGCTGTACTATCGATTCCTTAAAAACCACTGCAGTGCCTATTCCACAAAATGTGTTCCCCAATTTTTTTAATACATGAAAGAGTTCTACAAACTCTCACATTAACCTCATCGTTGGGGGTTTCAATGAAACATATTCTAATCCCTTTTACTCTCTGATTAGACTTAACACACCAGTGTCATGACATTCCTCCTGATGAAGGTACTATTTCAACCGAGCAAGAGAACAAGGAACTAGCCAGTCAACTGCATCGGAAAGAGAGTACTATGTGCAGAGACACATAACAAAAGATGTGAGGAGAATTTTCAAAAATTAGTTTGATAAAATGACAAGTAAGTCCACTTACAATCTTGCTAATAGTTGTTTAAAAAGTCGTTTTGGAATGCTGTTTTGCAAATGGGAGTTGGTGAATGGTGTAGCTATACAAAATGACATAATCCAGTGGGAATACATTTGCAATGAATTACATATGGAATACAAATTATACTAAGGTTCTTTCAAAAACTGCATGTCTAAGTCCCATTTATCTTTAGACATTTGGTTATACCAGAAAATATCTGAGAGAAGCCTGCTTATGATGAAATCCAGATTATCTCTAGCATGTTCCCAAATAGCATTTACTAAATCTCTTCAGAAAGAATGCTTGTGTACTGCTCTACACAATGGAGGTGAGCTGCTCATCACCTCCTAACTCAGAGTTTAGCTCCAGATTAAGCTTTAGGACTCTGAGCACAGGAATTCCATTTTGGAGATGCAAGTTAGCTCTTATTATAACCAATAACAAATAAAGCCAAAATTCCAGATTGGCTGGAGCCTAGCCAGTCCCTTCCTGGACTGGAAGGGAACCAGTCTTCCCAGAAGTTGGTCTTCGCCGTTGGTAAGCTCATTGTGAAGTATGTCTTCATATCAGTCCCTAACAAGACAACTGAGTTTAACTCTTGGCCTGTCTGAAGGCAGAGGGGTTGACCAGATGACTTTTCCTTACCTCCTATTATAATTCTACGTATGTGGTTCTGAACTGGAAGTAGCCATTATGCGCCAAACTTTGTTAATGTGCCAAATGACATGGCAATAATTGAAAAGGGGGTGTGAAGAATGTGCCTCTAACTTTCTAAAGTCATAACCATCTGAATGTAGAGCTTCTGAAAATCTTATTTTGACCATAAAGGTCTTATATGACCAAAATCTTATTTGACCGTAAAAACAAAACAAAACAAAACAAAAAAACCCACACATAATTCTTTTCTTCATCTTTTCATTTTTCTGGCTTCCAAATTCTAACAAGTCAGGAAATATTATCTTTATCAGCAGAGATTTAAACAGAGATGTTGAAGGAGATGCTTCTAATGATCTCTTCATCATTCTGTGGTGGCAGTCATCTTAATTTGGCTTCCTCCAAAGCAGAACCTAAGATAAAGGATTTTAGGAGCTGCTCTCAGGAACCAGGAATGAGGAAGACAGGAGACTGGGTCAAGAAGGAAGAAAAGCCAACGAAGAATACATTCCTGATTCACCATTTCAAGTAATTAGGGCTCAATCCTACTGATGACTTCTGAGCAACAGGGTAAAATGCCCGTCAAATTGCTCCTCTGAAGGTATAGGAGTAGTTTGAAGGGCATTTAATCATCAAATCTTCTGAGCCATAGCTGACAGAGCGTTAACTCCTCTGCATCTGAGGAAAAGCTTCACCAAGGACTGAGTAAACTCCAGAGGCTTCAGGAGGAGGCCCTGAGGCAAAAAAAAGAAAGACAGCAAGCAGACTTTGTGCACCAGAACTGTCCACCACAGCTGCAGCTTAATCTGAGGTGGAGAGAGGTGATGTGGCCTGGGGCCCCCAAAGTGCCAGCTATAAGTATATGTGGGTATAAGATTCTTTATGCAATGTGGCAAGCTGTACTTGCTATTTTTAAAAAGCACTTTTCTCTTCATTTTGTCCCATTTCCTGGGAATTTTAATTAATAACGGTGTGCATTTCCTCCCTGCATTATTAGTTTATCTTTCAAGTAATTAAGAATGAAATCTAAGGGCAAGTGTGGCTTTGGGAGGTTGTTAAGTACATAACTGTGGAGAGAAAAGAAATACAGTAACCACTGGCAGGGATCATTAAGTGGATACCTACTCTGGAGGGCTTTTACTTATCAACACAAAGTTCTAGATTTTTCTGTAAACATCGTAGCTATTTCACGTGTCATTATGATAGTTCCTGACAGGTGTGAATGCAAACCGGGTCCTTGGGGATCAAATTTAAGTTTCCAGAAAAGGTGCAACCAGACTCTAGCCACTGCATCAATCAAAGATACAACTCTCAGCCCCATGTCTTCCCTTATTCCACCTGGGACCCATTTTGTCACCCCTAGAAAAAGTTGCTGCTATGAGCACCCAGTCGATGCAAGCTGAACATTTCCCATCCTCTGAGTGACTTTTACTCTGCTAAAATCAAGGTCAGGCCATGTCACTAAAGAAGCTTTGGAAAGATTCCACTTCCTAAATTGCAAATGGTTTTGCAAGCGATGCAAACAGAAAACTTCCGTTTTCAGTACTGTCAGAATGATACCTTCATAGGCTTCTAAATTCAGTAATTATTGTTTTCCTCACACCCACTGACAGGGCTGAAATTGAGTGGATCTCACAAGGTTCTCAACTCTGGTCCCTTTTTGGGGGAAGTGTAGGAAGAAAGGACAAGAAAACATCTCAGATAAGGTCAGGGTCAGAGATGTTGAACCATGTTTCCTTAACATCTTTTTTAACTATCAAGGCTTTACCCACAAGCTTCCCTCTTGTTAGGAAACACATTTTTGATCACTAACTATATCTAGAAACACTCTTTGAGACAAAGTAATTTGTAGATACCATTTTTGTTTGACCCAGGAAGCCTAGACCTACTTTCAGGGACAGGAACTAGGAGCCTGGGGCCCAGGAGAGAGATATTCATGGGAGCCAATGACAGTTGAGTGAGACCAGGAGGATAAGGCAACGGAGGTGAAGCAAGGATGAAACAACACAGCAGGGAGAAATGTGCAGCCCAGGTGAGGCAAACAAACTGCAGGAGGGAAGTGAGCAGAAAAATAAGCTAGTTCTGGTGGCTACTGCTCCGAACAAAGGGGCATAGGTCAGGGACTACTTTTAAAGTTGAAATGGATAAATGCAAAGAAACACATTTGGAGAATATCAGTAGAATGTGTCTAATATCCTCATACTGAGGTTTAAATTTTACTAGGATGCCTCCTGGGCTCCGAATGCAAACATTATTGTCTGCCCAGCCTACATCTAGGAGGCACATACATGCAAAGGCCAGATTCCTTCTAGCCCACGGATTCCTATAAGCCTTGCAAATTCTTACAATGGCTTCTGTGCCCAAGTGAAAACAGAAAGCAACTTAGACTTGCGGCCCGTATGCTGATCAAGCCAGGAATTAGATAAATTTGCAGAAACCTTAGTTTTTAAGCTGTTCAGAAGTTTATACTCAACAAGACATACTCCAAAATATTACTGGCCCAATTATTACCTCCAAAAGGTTGGCAAGCAGAAATGTCAATGTTAGCTATGAATATGACTATCCCCTTAGATACATACCAGGAGTGTTCTTGTCCTTTAGATGACACAGTAAAAATATACCTTGAAAACTTCCCCAGGCAGTGACAATAAACCACAAGGCCATTGCAGTTATAAGGTCAAAGGAAAAAAACATCATGTGTGAACTTTTTCTGCAGCTTGTGTTTAGCATAAAAGGTGTTTAGCCCATTAGACTGAATTAGAATGAGTTTTTAAAAAAAGGTGCTTAATTTGCAGGCAAAATAACTCAAAGCATAATACCACAGTGGAGATGCTTCATTACAGTCTACCATTTACAAGTCTGTGAGGCCTGGCAGTGCGGCCTGGTACACAGACCCTATGTTGTAACACCATCCACCAGCACCTGCTAGAACCATCAACTACTCCTAAGAAGAAGCAACGTTTTCCTTGGCCCAGTTTACTTGAACATTTCCTACAGCTCCCCAAATAGCTTTGATTCGACCAAGTTGTTGCAGGGCTGACCTTGCAAACAAGTTCAAAGTCTGCAAAGGGAAAATATGCTTGTAGATGAATGCTTGGTGCAAGTCCTTATTAAGAAGAAAGAATGTTTTCCATTCTGTTGTTGTTTTTCTCAAATGACCATATAAACAACGACTCCAGCCATGATTATCCTTCAGACAACTCACCTGGATTCAAGGAAGGCATTGACAATGGCAGGTATGGGTATGGTGAAAAAAAATCCATTTGCTTGCAGACACCACACCTCTAGCCTGCTCAGACAGAGTCTGAACAATACAACCACAGCATTTGTTTTTTCACCCACTTATTGAATGAGGCTCAAACAAAACAAATTCGAGGCCCAGCTTCCCCTGTGTGTTCTTTGACTGTGAATGTCGAGACCCTCATATACCACCCAGACAACCAAAAATGAATGGTGTAAGAACCCCTGGAGATGCTCTGTGATTCAGGGGATTGGAGCAGAGAACTCAGAAGCTCCAAGTGTTAATGCTGGGTCAGCCTACGACTTGCCAAGTGACCTTATATAATCCTCCTGGCTTTCATTTTTTTCCTTCTGCAAACAGAAAATGCGAGTGTCTCAAAAATTAAAAGTCTGATATCCACTCCCTTCCCAATGCCTTTACCTTTCTTCCAATCTGGAGCTGAGTAAAGCTTCCATTCCATTCCACTGCTAAAGAATACAGAAACTACAGAACAGTTTTCCTATTTTCTTTTGCATGATTGCCTCTCTTCTGAACGGTAGTTTCCAAGACTGAAAACCAAATATCTTGCCTAGGAGGCTAAAGAAAAGGAGGGAGAAACAGAGTTATAGGAAATGTCATGACAAACAGACACAGCTCAAGACAAGCTCTGGTCTTCAAACTGGCAGCTGTTACCAGTTGGTGTTTAAGAAAAAACAACAAGGATCTAATCTCTACAGCTGAGGTGTTCTGATGGTTGTATAAATTTACATCATAGGGCATGAGAGCCAAGGGATTTTTATTTCACTGTGGAAAAAAAATAGATAAATAAGATATTTACACTCTGTAGTGGGTTGAATGGTGCTTCCCATAAGATCTGTCCATATCCAGGGGTACCTGGGCGGCTCAGTCGGTTGAGCGTCTGACTTCAGCTCAGGTCATGATCTCATGGTTTGTGGCTTCAAGCCCCGCATCAGGCTCCATGCTGACAGCTCAGAGCCTGAAGCTTGCTTCGGATTCTGTGTCTCCCCCTCTCTCTGCCCCTCGCATGCTCATGTTCTGTCTCTGTCTCTCAATAATAAATAAATGTTAAAAAAAAAATTTTTTTTTAAAAGATCTGTCCATATCCAAATCCCTGGACCCTCTACATGTGACCTCATTTGGAGAAAGTGTCTTTGAAGATGCAGTTAAACTAAGGATGTTGAGATGAAATCATCCTTGATTATGCACCTTGATTATGCAGGTGCACCCTAAATCCAATGAAAGGTTACAAGAGACAGAAGAGGAGAAGACACAGACACAGGGGACGAGGTGATGTGAAAATGGATGCAGAGATTGGAGTGAAGCAGTCACAGGACTGGAGGTGAAGGAATGCCAACAACCACCAGAAGCTAGGACAGGAAGGAAGGGAATCTCCTCTAGAGCCTTCAGAGAAAGGTGACCCTACCGACATCTTCACTTCAGACTTGTGCCTTCCAGAACTGTGCAAAAATAAATGTCTGTTGGTTTATGCCACACCAAGTTTGTGGTAATTTGTTACAGCAGCTTCAGGAAACTAATACACACTCTATTCAGCTACAACCAAATCCCTACAGAAACCGCTTTTTGACATATGGAACCATCCTTTTCCCTACTGTCATGTCACTCACATAGGAGCCATCATTTGAGAATATGTCTCAATATTTCACAGCTTCTAGAGTCTACTAATTATGTTGGCACATAATGCTACCTACAGCTCCCTCAGTTTGTTCTGTCTTCTAGAAACGAATGGTTACCAAATAGCTGAAATCAAATAAGTTGGAAACTATGTCATAAGGGGAAAGAGAATATAACCCGATTCCCCAGGCTTACTTTTGTATCCTAACTCTGCCACGTATTATCTGTGTGAATGTCAGTAAGTCCCTTAATTCCTCTGATCCTCGGTCACCTATTTGTAAAGCGGGAACAAAAGTACCAATGCCTCAGATCATAGATGTGAAAGTAACTGAGGACCATGCAGAAATCAACAGTGCCTGCTATCCTAGCTCTATCCTAGCTCTCACTCTATCATCTCCTCTCTACAAACTAGCAAACAGAGTCACAGAGTAATCCATCCAGGAGAATCAGCGATGGATCTGGCTAATAACTGGCTGCTCATGCCAAATCTGGGTCCGGATGTGGTTTGTTCAGCACATACGGCAGAAGATCTATTTGTACAGCTGGCCTCTCCTGAATTCCAGCGCTGTCTAGCCGACTCTGTGAGAACCTGCACACAAGCAGGCAGACAGGCCATCTGCCAGCATCCCCATTGGTTGTGTGAGTGGGGCAGTAAAGCAAGTGACCAGCCCCTCCACCAAAGTAGGACGAGCAGGTGAGTCTTATTACTCCCCCTCAAAGTACGGTTACCTGTGTGGTGCTTCTCTCTGTCACCTCAGTGCCAATGCTGGGGACTCCCACCCTAAGACATAGTCTGAATTTTACTTGGAGAACTGTTCTTGCAGCTCTAGCCTCCAGACAAACGCTGCCACCAGCTGCTCTGCATGAGAAAGCAGGTGGCAACAGGGTGCCTTCATTAATTACCTTGACAATCAATCACTCCGAGGCCTACTACTGACCGCCACTAGATGGCGCGGTGGCGTTTCTTCCCAGCTCCCGCCCACAGTGGCGCTCACCTCAAGCAAGTCACTCCAGATCATTTTAAGTTTTCTACTCCGTAACCCTTTTGAATCCGATCCCATCTGCTGGTATTTTCCAGAAAAGCCTCAGCATTTCTGAACCGTTGATTGCACCCTTTCCTATCTGTCAGCTCTATTACAGCTTTTTTTTTCCTTATATCTTTTTTGGGGAAATAATTTCAATGAGATTGTCGGATAAAGAGGAAATCAATACTTACGTCATTGCATCATCTTAACAAAAGCACACCTATTTGAGAAATGCACTGGTCCCCCTCCCCCGCCAAAAAAGCCCTAGTCTGCTCCTCTACCCCCACCCTGATTTACTGAACCAATATTCATTCACAGGAGGGGGGCCCAAGTGTGCAGTTTTCTTAAAGCTCTCCAGTGATTCTGATTCCAAGTCAGAGCTGAGAACCACAGAGTTAAACTTCTTGGTATAATTAAGGCAGCAAGTAGAGTGCAAAATAAATCATTAGCAGCCACTTCATTTTGTTTAGGCACCAGGCTATGCCACCCTAAAAGTTAATTGAAAATTACTAACCCAGCTCCAGGACATAACTAGTGCTTTGCAATCCAAACCCTCTTTCAGTGGGTGCTTTATTAAATAAAATGCCTGGTGAGGAGTGTCTAACCAGGATTCTATTGCCATATTCATTTCTTCCTATGTACCCTCAATAATAACACTTACTACCTACTTACCTCACAAGAGCGTTAATTTACAGAATTTGAAAGAAATTCACGCAAACCTTGATTGAAATGGGCAACCTAAATATTGTATCAAATCACTGTCATCAATCCTGTAACCTTTTCTTGGAGATTTTAATAAGAATGTGGTATTAGTTAGCTCAGGCTGTCACAAAATACCAGACGGGCTGGCCTAAACAACAAATATTTATTTCTCACAGTTCTGAGACTGGAAGTCTATGACAAGGGTGCCAGCGGGGTTGGGTTCTTCTGAGAGCCCCCTTCCTGGCTTGAACACAGCTGCTTTCTTGCTGTGTCCTCACATGGCTTCTCTCACCTGTCTCTTCTCATAAGGGCACTAATTCCATCACGAGGGCCCCACCTCCCAAAGGCCCTATCCCCAAATACCTTCCCATGGGGCATTAGGGCTTCAACATCTGGATTTTGGGGAGGGACACAAACATTGAGTCCACACCAAGTATTATGCTCTCACTTGACCTTTCCTCCCACTCATACCTTACGTCGATCCTGTATCCTCCATGATGATGTTCCCTTATGCCAGCAAACGGGTTTCTTTCAGTGCACACCCACCTCACTCTACAGTCTCCCTTCAAACAGTACCATCACTGCGGTGGCTTCACCACATCTACATGCCCAGACTTGCCTTCCTCTGAGACTACAGATAGAGGGTCTGCATAAAGTGGTGGGTAAATGGGAATAACAATAGTATCTCTCTCATCGGGTGGTTGTGAGACCAAGTGGAATAGAACCAGTGAAGGGCTTGAACAGTGGCGGCGAACATCATATTCTTCTGACACACGCTATCTGTTGTTGTCGTTACCAGTGGGTGTCTCCATCTGGATGCATCCTGGACACTGCCAACTCAGCATGTCCATAACTGAACTCCTTACCTGCCGCTCTGATCTGTTCTACTCTCGGATCTCTTTCTCAGTCAGCAGCATCACTGTCAACCTAGATATCCAAGCTGGAAACCTGGAAGGCATCCGTAAGTCCCCACATATTTCCCCTACTTCCACTGTGCAGGCACCAAATCCTTTCCACTTGAACCTTGGAATTCTCTCTCAGTGACAGCACTCTGCATCTACTCTCCCCTCCTAGAAGCAAATGGTGAAGGAGCCTGAGCTGAGGCAGGCCTGACACCTGTGGCCCATGCAGAGAGTAAGGAGAAAGGTGCAGGAGGCCTGGAGCCCATCCCTCCATTCTCACTGCCCCAGCGGTCTCTTCATGGGCCTCCAGTCTTCCACCTGCAGATGTTTGCTGAAAAATAACAATAACTGAGGCCTCTATCGTGTTTATATGGTACTGTTCTATGCACTTTTCACACCATCCCTCACTGAATCTTCTCAATAACCCTATGAGGTAGATAGTGTTAAGATTTCCATCTTACAGAAGGTAGGTTGCCCCTGGGTTCCCAAATGTTACAGTCAGGAAGTAGCAGTCAGCATGCAAATCCAGGAAATCAGGCCCAGAGTACATGTGCTTAATCACCACCTCTCAGCACACTGGACCTGGCCCAGGGCTGGGTGCCTAAAGAAGGTGGAAGAATGGGTAGCAGCAGCCAGTTCCTGCCCACCTGAAGTTTACACTCAAGTCGAGGAGATATTCCTGAACAAAACCATCATCGGGCAAGGCAGTACCTGCTCAGTTATAAAATGAGTCCTACCGGTATAAATATTTGTGGAGGAAAATTTTACATCAGGTTGGGATTTCAAGGAAAGCATGTGGGAAGCGTGGTTCTGATGGGCTGTTGAAGAGAATGTGAGTCAATGTGAAGGGTCAGTGGGAGCTTTTCAAATCAGGTGGGATGACAATACAAAAGATAGCAAGGAGATTTGTGAGAGGTGTTTTAGAAAGCTGGCTTCTGTGTCCTTCCAGGAAGAGATCTAAAGATGCTGACGATGACCAGCCCTCCGAGGAGTGTCCCAGGCACACTGAAGCCGGCACGCACCCTGTGCCACCGCCAAAGGGCTGCCCCTGCCTTCCCTCCCATGCTTTAGACGTGATCATGGATGTGCCTGTGCCTTCACTCTCTGCAAGTCCCAAGAATCTTGTTAAACAAACTGTTCCAGAGTCTTAAAGGGGATAACTCGCAACACACCAATAGTTTTAAAAAATGTTTATTTATATGAGAGATATGAGAAAGAGAGAGAGCGCAGGCCGGGGAGGGGCAGAGAGAGGGAAACAGAGGATCCGAAGCAGGCTCTGCCCTGACAGCAGAGAGCCCGACGTGGGGCTCAAACTCATGAACCCTGAGATCATGACCTAAGCCAAAGTCAGATGCACAACGAACTGAGCCACCCAGGCGCCACAATGCAGCAATATTTTTAAAGTGAAGCTATTTCACTGTAAAAGTTTGCCTCCCTCTTCCCCTCGCTTAAAAACAAAACCTAGCAGTATGATTTTTTAGGAAGATGATCTTTTTAACACAAAATAACGTGGAGCTAACAGAAATCTAAGATGTATCTGTTTAACTTTTTCTCTGTACATATACACAACAAATACACTGAGGTTAGACAGTGACTATGGTCTAAATATCTGCAGTGGAAGATTTTACAAATACTTTCCCAGAGCAAAAGCCTATTAATGGGATCTATTTATTTTAATAAGAATGCTTCTGTTGGGCAATGGAAAGCACACAAGCTGAATAGCAAAAATAATTTTTTTTTTTAAATAAGGATACATTGGGGCACCTTGGTGGCTCAGTCAGTTAAGCATCCAACTCTTGGTTTCTGCTCTGGTCATGATCTCAGGATTGTGCAGTCAAGCCCCGTATGGGGCTCTGCACTGAACATGGAGCCTGCTTAAGATTCTCCCTCCCTCTACTCTATGACCCAGCAATAGCACTGCTAGGAATTTACCCAAGGGATACAGGATGCATAGGGGCACTTGTACCCCAATGTTTACAGCAGCACTTTCAACAATAGCCAAATTGTGGAAAGAGCCTAAATGTCCATCAACTGACGAATGGATAAAGAAGATGTGGTTTATGTATACAATGGAATACTACTCGGCAATGAGAAAGAATGAAATCTGGCCATTTGTAGCAATGTGGATGGAACTGGAGGGTATTATGCTAAGTGAAATAAGTCAGGCAGAGAAAGACAGTTACCATGTTTTCACTCATATGTGGATCCTGAGAAACTTAACAGAGAACCATGGGGGAGAGGAAAGGGGGAAAAATTAAAGAGAGGGAGGGAGGCAAACCATAAGAGACTTAAATACTGAGAACAACTGAGGGTTGATGGGGGGTGGGGGAGATGGGAAAGTGGGTGATGGGCATTGAGGAGGGCACCTGTTGGGATGAGCACTGGGTGTTACATAGAAACCAATCTGACAATAAATTATGTTTAATATAAAAAAAAAGATTCTCTCTCTGCCCTCCTCAGGTTGCATGTGCACTCTTGCTCTCTCTCTAAAATGTAAATGAATGAACGAATGAATAAATAAATAAATAAATAAATAAATAAACAAACAAAGGTGGAAAGTTTCCTGAAAGCACCAATTATGTTCCAAATTTTTTTAAAGTTATTTTTAAGTAATCTCTACACCCAACGTGGGGTCTGAACTTAACCCCAAGATCAAGAATCACATACTCCACCAACCGAGCCAGACAGGCGCCCTTATGTTCCAAAATTTTTAAACACATCCTATCAATGACCATAATGCAAAGCATACTTTCCACTTCTGTGCAAATAAACTTCAGGACCCATGTAAAATATAAAATTCTGCATGATAATGACATTCTCTTCCTATAATTTAAAGACAATCAGCTGTATTGTTTGCTTTATTAGCCAGATTTTTTTTAAAAGATCTCTGCAGCTGTTCTCATAACTTATGCAGCCCCACTTTTCAAAACAGCTCCTGATGTGACTATTATATTCTGACCTCCTCTCTAAAAGAAAGAAGACACATTTCAGTACAAACTTTACATTTTTCTCCTAGCAGTTTTCCCCCCTTCTCTACTCTACTTTTGTATAAACACCCTGTTTTAGAGAACCTTCTCTTCATTTTCCTGCCTCAAGTGAACTGGAATAAAAATGTAATTCATCATCTATTGACTGCATTAAGGTATAAATACAGAACTCTCCAGAAGTTTGCAATAGAGAAGAAAGATTTCAAAATTAGTTGTAGAATGCTGAGACCAAGGAAGAAAAACTTTAAAAATAAATCTTATATATTTGATTTGCTCATTCTTGACACATCTTTGTAGGCACTGGAAGAAAAATGTGTGGGTTCTATAGTTGTACCCTGAATCGGTGCTGGCTGGGGAGCTGTAAGGAGGGCACAGTGTCCCTTGCTCCGTCTGTTTCTTTCCCTCTGAATGAGACCCTGGCACATTCTCCTCATCCACCTCCACCACCCACAGCCCCAGAGAGGCCCCAGACCCTCCCTATTTCCTTTCCAGATTGTTCTCTCATTTGCTGGTGCCTCATGTACAAGCCCCTCTCCTGCCCTTCTGTGTACTTCAAAGACAGGTGTTTGTCACACTTGTACTGTGTGCAAACACCATGGTGAAGGTCGAAACTGAAAGCCCTAGTCCCAAGGTATTCAAAACTGGACAAAACACAATTCAGTCTCTGCCTCTGTCTCTCTCTTACACACACACACACACACACACACACACACACACACACCAACAACCAAAACCCTCCAGCCCATCCTCAGTGGAGCTGCCAGTCTATGAGGGAGGGAACTGAGGTATGAAGTGAGAGTCTCTTCTGTTTTCCTGAAATTATACAACCCACCAGGGTTGGGGTCCGAAGCACCCAGCTAGCTGGGCTGGACTGAGGGTGGGAGGGAAGGAAACAGAGGTTCTATGGCAACCAGGTCAGGTTGGCATTTTCCAACAGGAATACCATAAATACCAGTGGCTATGGTTTTTTTTTTGTTTTTGTTTTTTTCCTGTTTTCTTCAAGTCCCGGGGAGTCACGGGGTTCCAGGACTGTTTCTTTAAAAGCACCCGGTAGTGACATCTAGTGGCCACTAGTTAAATTACTCTTGGACTATAGGGCCATGAATAAAGAATTTATGCATAACTTTGAGGAAACTCAGAGTTCATTTTAAGTACAACCGTGGCAACCACTGTGACCTAGATTCCTGCTAGAGTCACCTCTTCACACCTCTATCTCCTCATCTGTAAATAGGAGTAATAGCAATTAGTGATCACGTGGTCTGTGACAAGGCTCGAAAGAGATAATACATGCAAATTGCTCTGAATGGCACCTGGCACATAGTGAGTGTTCAGTTAGTATTAGCTTCACATTATTTTCATCGACAGAATGTATCTTAAAAACTTGGAACATAATAACTGGTTAGCTACATTAGTATTCTAATGTATTCCATTTGTCTTTGTCATAACATAAAAATATCTTTAAATACTTAACACACAATTTTTACCCACAATCTTCTAGTACTTTTGACTCAGCCAAAAAGATGAGACTCATGTGTCATGTGGTCTTGCATATCCTTGGCATCACCCTGCATACCTTCAGGGATGTGAGGACCTCACATTGAGAAGTTCAGTATTACCTAACACTTGTCTGAAAGCCCAACAGTGGCCCTCACTTCTCTGGGATTACGTATGAAATCTGAATGTCTTAGGTGGGATGTGGTCTATTCAGTATGCCATAGTCTACACCACTCCCTGTCACCTTGCGCTAAGCCACTTCCATTTATGTTGGCTGCGGGCTCTGAAAACACTTCAGTTTGATACTCCCATCTAGAATGCCCCCCAAGTTCTTTCCACCAAAATCCTGTCTCTCCTCCAAATTCCACCAACTTTTTGGAGACTTCTCTGTTTGTTACATACAGCCCTCAGTAATCTCTTCCTTTTCTTGGTTCGGACATCTATCAGCAGGGCTAATAAGCTTCCTGGGGTGGTTGTTGTAGGCTAAGGAAGTTAAAAAGCACTTTGCACCTGGCACATCACGTGTGGTCCACAAATGAGGCCTGACTGTCCTCATTTTATTTTTCTCACCTGACAACTCGACCATCTATTATTCTTCTCGTGCATGTGCCTTTTAAATCATTTTTTAAATGATGGCAAAATATACATGACATAAAAATTTACCATTTTAACCATTTCTAGAGTTAAGATATAACTGACACATACTAGTTTCAGTTGTACAACATAATGATTTGATAGTTGTATATATTGCAAAATGGTCACTACAAGAAGTCTAGTTAACATGCACCATCACACAGTTATAAGCTTTTTTTCTTGTGACCATTTCCTTGTGACCGTTTTTAGTATACAGTTCAGTGGCATTAATTACATCCACACTGGTGTGCAACCATCACCACTGTCTAGTTCAGGAACTTCATCTCCCAAAACTGAAACTCTGCCGGTGAAACACTAACTCGCTATTCCCTCCTCCTTCCCAGGCCCTGGCAACCAGCATTCTACCTTCTGTCTCTGAACTTGACTCCTAAGGGTAGCTCACGCAAGTGGAATCTTGCAGTACTTGTCCTCTTACGACTGACTTATTTCACTGAGCGTAATGTCTTCAAGGGTTATCCATGTTGTGGCCTGCATCAGAATTTCCTTCCTGTGTAAGGCTCAATAATATTACAGTGTATGTGCATAGCTCATTTTGTGTATCCACTCAACTGTTGATAGACACTTGGGCTGTTCAAGTCCCCTGTTCAAGTTCTTTCGGGCACATACCCAGAAGCGGAATTGCTGAATCACATGGTGATGCTACATTTCAATTTTTGAGGAACTTCTACACCATTTTCCCCAGCAACTGCACCATTTTACATTCCTGCAAGCGATGCACAAAACTTCCAATTTCTCTACATCCTCACCATTTATTTTCTGCTGTTTTGGGTTCATTTATTTTTTTTACAATGGCCATCTTTACCATCTATTGCCTCCATTTCACAATTTGCTTTTTACCACCTCCTTTGTTCAGTCTACTTTTCCCCCCTAACAGAATCACAAGGTTCTTGGTGGCAGAGACTGTCTTGAACAATTTATCTACACACAAGTATGGGGTCCTGATCCTCATAGTGTGATCCCTGTGCATGGGCACACCTTGGAGCCTGTAAAAATTCAGATTCTTAGGGGCACCTGGCACAGTCAGTGAAGCATCCGACTTCAACTCTGGTCATGATCTCGCAGTCTGTGAGTTCGAGCCCCACATTGAGCTCTATGCTGACAGCTCAGAGCATGGAGCCTGCTCCAGATTCTGTGTCCCCCCAACCTCTCTCTCTGCCCCTCCCCCACTCACGCTCTGTCTCGCTCTGTCTCTCAAAACTAAATAAATGTTAAAAAAAAAAATTCAGACTCTCAGGCCATGCCCTGGAACTACTAAACCAGAATCTGCACTTTAACAAGCTCTCCAGGGGCTCTGCAAGCACTTGAAAAGTTGAGCCGCAGGATGATGAGGGAAGGCAATTTACCTTCATTCTGTCCAGAGGTTCCATTACCTCATCTCGTAGGTGCTTTATATATGTTTGTTGAAGGGTTAATGAGAAAAATTAACAGCCCTGTTAAGACCCACCATCAGGCAGGCATTTATCAAAAATGTAAAAGAGCCATCTCTTGAAAAGTAGTTCAAAGCAGGTTGATAGGGCAGAGAAAACTCAAAACCAAGAGGAACCTAAGGAGACATGATTAAATGGCATGTGGAATCCTGGGTAGGATCCTGGGACAGAAAAAGGGCATTAGGCAAAAAGTAAGAAATCTGAATAAAGTACAGACTTTTGTTCATAATATGGTACAAATACTGGTTCGTTCATTGTGACAAATGTGTCCTTTTAATGCAAGATGGTAGTAACAGAGGATATGGGGTGCGGGGTATATGTGAATTCTACCTTCACAATTTTTCTGTAAGTCTAAAACTACACTACAATAAAAAGTTTATTTAAAAGAGGGAGGCACAGAATAAGCAGGGCGTCAAAATGACAGCTACCGCAGTGTGGGAAGTAACATTTGTGTCATTAATTTCCTGTCATGGGATTGGTTGATACCAAAACCAAAATGTGTAATCAAAATGACATCTTTGCAGCACTGAGGAAAGATGGCCAGCAGCTGCTTGTCTTTGAATCTGACATCCGTCCAGCCTTTCTCTGCTGGGCCCGGGATGGGACACAGCACACACTAAAAAATATCCAAGCCACTGTCTTATCTGCCTTTTGTGGGTTGAAATGTACTTTCTTGACATTAAAATCTAAGTTATGTCAATTCTTAGAAGAAAGCACTGATGTCGAGTCCGGAATGAAAGTCAAGTGCCACAGGGGGCTAAGTTTTACTGACAGGCTAATGAAGTTCAGGTGCTGCACTAACCCTTTACATAAGCTCATTCTCCCTAACTGAAACGATTCCTTTCTCTCTTAGCTCCTCAAAAAGCTTCTTCATTGAATCTGTCACATTTTGTTTATATCAAAATATTGACCTTAGGGAAGTAAACACCATTAAAATCAATTTGCAGTAAAACAATTAGTATAACTAGCAATAATAAAGATCACAGCTAGCTTCTTCACTGTACCGTATTTAAATTATGTGCCACAAAGGGGCGCCTGGCTGGTTCAGTTGGAGGAGCATGCAACTCTTGACCTTGGGGTCGTGAGTTCAAGCCCCACACTGGGCATAGAGCCTACTTAAAAAAATAAAAGAAAATAAAAAATACTGTGCCACATGCTTTACATGTATGATCTCATTTCATATACTCTAAAGACCAATTCTATGAGGCAGGTGTTGTTATCTCCATGAGATACTTGTCACACACTTTTTAAAAATTTTATTTATTTATGGGTGCCTGGGTAGCTCAGTGGGTTAAGCATCTGACTTCAGCTCAGGTCATGATCTCACGGTTTGTGAGTTCGAGTCCCACTTTGGGTGAGCTCAAGCCCCACTCTGGGTGAACACAAGCCTCACTTTGGGTGAGCCCCACTTCTCTCTCTCTCTCTCTTTCTCTCTCCCCTACCCTGCCTTCACTGACTTGTACCCTCTCTCTCTCAAAACAAATTTATTTACTTAAGTAATCTCTGTACCCAACATGGGGCTTGAACTCATGACCCTGAGATCAAGAGTCACACACTCCACTGACTGACACTGACAGGTGCCCCCCTTGTTACACATTTTCAACCAGAGAGGAGAGATGGGTGTGACAACAGCACATGACAAAGAATTTGGGACTCACAATCACTGCAAATTCGGTGTAGCACAAGAATGAAGACACAGCCACCAAAAACCTGATATAGTATTGTCTGAATTAACAAATATTTAATACCAAAACAATGAGAAAAAAAAACATTTACTAAGAACAGATCATATGCCATAAACTGATGTTTGATTCTTCAAACATGTCATCCATTTATTGCTCCCAATTCCCCTTGGATGAAAGAATCATTGTCCTCATTTTACAAGATGAACAAACTCGAGGCTCAAAGATCAGAAAACAGCACACGGGTCACACAGCCAGCCTGTGGCAGAGCTGGATTCTGAGCCCAAGTGTGTCTGACGGCCAAGGTTGTGCCACTTCCATCAGGACCACTCTGCCCAGGCAACTGGCCCAGCCATGGCTGGAGTCTCACATTTATTCCAGACCTTGCACTATAAAAGGAAGGCTAGGGATCCAAGGGAACACAGCCCAAGGACAGCAACCAGAGAGAGAGGAAATGAAAACATTTTCCGTGAGAAATGGTGAGAGAAGAAACTTGGCCCCGAGGCAGGGAGACATATTTGAAGGACTCCCATGGAGGAAAAGGGATAGACATTCTGGGTGATCAAAGAAAGCAGAACTAGGGCTAAAGAAGGCCAGAAGTAGAAGGAGACAGATGTAGCTTCAATATGATGAAGACCGCAGAAGAATTATTCCACGAGAGTCACTGTCTCCTGGGGTAGTGAGGTCTGCATCCCAACAGGTGAGAGGCCACAAAGGATATAGATGAACAGTGATCTAGAATTCCAGATAGAGGGGCACCTGGGTGGCTCAGTCGGTTGAGTGCCAGACTTCGGCTCAGGTCACAATCTCACCTCACGGTTCGTGGGTTCGAGCCCTGCGCTAGGCTCTGTGCTGACAGCTCAGAGCCTGGAGCCTGCTTCGGATTCTGTGTCTCCCTATCTCTCTGCCCCTTCTCTCTTTCTCTCTCTCAAAAATAAATAAATGTTACAATTCCAGATAGACTTTAAGATCCTTTCTAAATCTGAAACTCAGGACTCAGTTATCCTAATACAGAATTTTACCACAAGTCCGCTTACATAGAATATACATGCGCCATATAAGGATCACACATTTTCATAAAACATGTCTCATTCACACCAAAAATATTGAAGTCTTTGTGAGCACTTCAAACACATCATTATGAATATTAAATGTCATCAAGCAGAAGGTAGACAGAAATACCAGTGAGAAAATATATCAAGCTGCAAAAAATGAGCATGTGAAATGTGTCCTCAGGCCTGAGGGGGTCCATCGGCACAGGACCTAGTGAGCCACCATGATGGAATGCCTGGAGATTCACATAGCAGGGAGTCCCCAAAGAGGAGGCCAAATCAAGCACCAGGACCCTCAGAAAAGCATGCCCTAGGCACAAGACCCTTGCCCCCGCATACTGAAGACATCCTCTTTGAGTCTCTTCATGCAACCATTACTATGAAATCAGCAAGAATGTCAGGTTGTGATCACAAAGAGAACTCTGCAGCAAGGAGGCTCACCCTCCTATTTGCGTTACAGGACAGGCTGGTTGTTTCCTTCAGAAGGATGGAATCTTCACAGCAGACCTTTGACAGATTTCCTGACTTCACTCCACATTAGAGACTGTTTCAGGTCTCCTGGACCAATACTTCTCTTCCACTTGTCTCCCCATCTGTTCTGTAGGGAAATTCACTGGCTCAGCAAGTCAGGCCTTTTCTAACTAGTTGGGAAAACACTACACTATCCTGTGAGACAACATGATGTGGCAAACATCATCAACTCCTCATGTAAATAGTGAACCTAAATCATCAGTCTCAGTTGATATACCCAAAGAAGCTGGCAGGTCAATCGAGACCACTTAAGTTTTCTTCTGGGGCAGTATCACATGAAGGAAATGGTTCAGCCATATATTCACCTGGAATTAGTGATACACTGCCACCCCCACTGCCACAATTCCTAAGCACCCCTTGGTTGTTCAATGTTAATGAAGTATAGAATATATATCCCAACAAGCAACACACTATGGTTCAAAAAAAGTCCTTCTTGATCTAGTACAAGTCTCTTTCTAGATCCTTCTTCTTTCTGATGATTTGGGTGCAACCGAAAGAGTCATAATTCCATGGGGCACCTGGGTAGCTCAGGCGGTTAAGCGTCCGACTTCAGCTCAGGTCATGATCTCACGGTTCATGAGTTCAAGCCCCGCATTGGGCTCTGTGCTGACAGCTCAGAGCCTGGAGCCTGCTTTGGCTTCTGTGTCTTCCTCTCTCTCTGCCCCTCCCCTGCTCTCTCTCTCTCTCTCTCTCAAAAATAAACAAATATTTAAAAAATTAAGAATCATAATTCTAAAACAATATAGAAAAACTACTGCTGGAAAAATGTCTTATTGGCTATTTTCATTTCTTGAAGGTCCTGTGCCTCAGAGAACCAATTACAAAAACGTTTATGCAGTCACTGGGTTCCACTGTCAAAAATTAAAATGTTTAATTTAATTTAATTATCCAAAGTAACATTAATCCAAAAGATGAAAACAAATGGAAGAGAAAGTGCCTTAACCCAAGGTTGAATACACTGCTATCTTATATAAAGAGCTCATTTGTCAAAACCATGCAAACAAGTCTCCTAATTTGAGAGAGAAAAGAAGGCTAGACTTGGCACTAAGAGACCTGGTGTTAGTGCCCATTTGGCCACTAAATGGCTGCAAGGATTTCAGTAAGTCACAAATTCCTCATGGATCATTTTAACACACTCTCAAAATCTCTGATTATACCTTTATTCCCAACCATCAACATCCCTAAAAAAATCTACTATCCCAAGCTCTGATGTCCCTGTTGTGATGAATTTTATCACCATATGCACTGTTGGACATGGGGATGTTTTTTGTCCCTAACCTGTGGATTGAGGCCCAGACATGACATTTGCTGTAGATAATGAGTTGTGAGCAGAAAAGCATGTCACTTCTTGATAGAAGCTTTAAGTGTTACCATGCTCTCTTCTCTCTCTACCATAGAACTGACAAAGTCCCAGACAGGAGCAGCTCTGTCAACCCAGGTCCCAGAGTGAAGATGGCAGTGAATGGCAGGGAGAGAGAACTATAGCAAACCTGTGATGGTCAGGAAGCACAAATGAGAAATAAACTTTTGTTGTTGTAAGCCACTGAGGCTTTTCAGCGTGTTTGTTAGCACAGCAGAAACCAGCCAATCCTCACTGCTATATGTGCAATTGCCAAATCAGTTAGTCAACGCCTGCAGAAGAGTCGGGTCTTCGTGATCACAAGCTCCAATTTTAGAATTGTTTCAGACAGATACGTGCTAAAATACGTCTTTTACAAAACTTAGGCATTTACTCAAAAGCTTTTTCTTTAAGTTGCCACTAAAAATAGGTTGACTTGCTAACCTGGGAACTCTGTAACAGTGGCTCTTTCCTCTTACTAATTACTGTAGTATTAGTCAGAAAAGTCAAAAAATACATAGTGCATCTGTTATGAGCAACAGAGAAAAACATTAGCTATTCATAGCAAAATGAGCACTTTAGGGAGCCTTGAGATTCTCATTCAGAGATACAGGAAGAATTTAGGAATGTAGTACTACAACAACATTAAAATTACTAATGGCAAGAATAAGGAAAAAGACAAAAGTTCCATTTAGAAAATGTTTTGCACAGACGATATATTCCATAACTTACAGAAGGAATGAAACTTGCTTTTTTCCACTCTGAAGAGGCTTCTAAGATCCTATTTTGAATTCAGGTTGCCATGGAAACCAGTAGAATTCTGGATGGGACTCCATCATAATTGCTGCATAATTTGATGCACATAGAAGAACCCTCACTCACGGTCTCAACTTCAAACAAAGCCACAACTCTGCTGTGATTCCTTAGATGAGTCTCACAATTTGAGGCTAAAACATCTATAAAAATTAAGGCTCATGACAATGACACTCTTCCAAACTTATATCTATTTTCCTTGCAAAGAGGTAGGAGTAACTCAACATGACCATGACATACAGTTGTGTCACTTGAAGCCAGGTCATAACATGTCATGCATGGTATCAGGCATGTCTATGTATGTGTGTTCAGGCACAGGGGTGGCTGGGGAGAATATCTTTAGGTATAGCAGCAATCATATGCTTCAGAAAAACCACAAAAGCTATGACATAACCACTATGCAAAAATATGTAGCAATAATAGCTAACATTTAGTGTGTGCTTTCTGTTTTTAATCCTGTTTTTATATTAATGCAACAACCTTATAAGGTAAGTACCATTGTCATCTACATTTTATAGATAGGGAACGGGAAGCACAATCCATTTACACGGGTTGCCCAATATTAGATAGTAGTTAGAGGTAGAACTGGGATTTGAGCCCAGGGATAACGGCTCTAGAGTCTGCACTTTTAACCACAGGCTTTTCTGTTTCTCTGAGCTTCTCGGAAATTTGCAACTACAAATGTGAGACAAGCTCAGCTCAGGTTAAGAACACAGACAGAGCACCTGTTACGATAGCCCTACACTCTAGGACGTACAAATAGCTGGGCTACTTAATGAAAATGTGTATGCTTGAGCCCTCCACCCAGAAACTCTGATTCAACATGTCAGGGGGTGGAACACACCTGCATGTTAACAGCACCTCTAAATGATTCTGATGGAGGTACTCTGCAGGCCACATTTTGAAAAATACTGTCCTCCCCAAATTCAGCTCATGAACACTTGTGGATAGATGAGGCAACTTCACCTACCCAGAGGAAAGCTGAGAAAAAATAGCTTTTAGGGGCGCCTGGGTGGCTCAGTCGGTTAAGTGTCCGACTTCAGCTCACGTCATGATCTCACAGTTTGTGGGTTGGAGCCCCGCGTTGAGCTCTGCACTGACAGCTTAGAGCCTGGAGCCTACTTTGGATTCTGTGTCTCCCTCCATCTCTCTGCCCTTCCCTGGCTTTGCTCTCTCTCTCTCTCTCTCTCTCTCTCTCTCTCAAAAATAAATAAACATTTTAAAATTAATTAATTAAAACTTCCTTATTAAAAAAAAAAAGAAGATAGCCTTTAAAAAGATCCTCTGTGGATAAAAAAAAGCTGAAAATAAAAGTCTTGAAATAATAAATCTCTTATACTTTATTCTTTAGAATTCTCTTTGAGCCTTTGATCAGTCTACTCATTCTAATTTTACACAAAATTCTAAGCACGGTTACCTGGTTTTCAAGATCACAGAAGATTAAAAGCAAAAATAAAGGGAAAATAAGGCAGAAACACTGACAGTAACGAATGAAGGCAGGTAGAAATAAATAAAGGAACAGGCAGGAAAAAAAATTAAAAATACATTCAAAGAAGCACCAAGGCCTGGGAGCATCAGTGTTGAGACCATTAGCCCTCCACACATCTAGAGGAAGGATTGATTCTCAGGACATGGTAAAAAAATAATATTCTCGATGTCAAGTCATCCAAAAACATAAAAGCGGGGGGGGCGGTTAAAGTTTTATTATATTCTGCATACTATTTTCAAAGGATATCAAGCATTTGAGGAAACTTGCCACTTAAAACAATTGAAACTAAAAACTGGGGTACTTAAAAAGCTGGTATGTGACCATTCTCTCTCTTGGGCTAGAGAAATGCTAAGCAATTTATTGGTGGAGGTGGGTGAAGTCAAGAGGAAGAATGTTGGCTGTTGATTAGGACCTGGGGGGCTGGGGGGATACACATACCCTAATGTGTTTTGTACTATGCTTCTTGTAAAATGTATGTTGCATTGACAATGGCACAATGACCAGACTTTTATGTTGAACAAAGACTCGTATTGTGTTAGTGCTGGCACTTGGGAGTATTTTTTTTACTAGAGTACAGGCTTTTCACCCAGATAGTAATTTTGAACCAGACTCCTTTTACCTTAATAAAACTGCATGATAGAGGTTATTTCAGATCATTTCTGGTTACCTCTGTGCCTTAGTAATATGATTTTATATACAAGGATCTTTCCTATTCCACTTCTACTCCTGATGACTAATTAGAACTGATTCAAAAAGTTAGATGTACATGTGTGTAAGACAGACAGACAAGAGAAATAATAAAATGAAGGAAAATTATGATTTTGAGTTCCCTATTTTTAGCAGCAATGGCACAATATAGTTCCTCAGTACATGGAGGTAGGGAGGGACAGAGGGATGGATAAGTGAACTGGTAGGTGGGTTGATGGAAGGATAGATGGAGTGATGGAAGGATGGATGGATGGAGTGATGGGTGGATGGATGGATGGATGGATGGATAAATAGGTAAGTGATTGGAAGGAAGAATGACTATACAGGTAAGTGAATGAAAAGCTTTTCTGATAATACAGAGGATAGTATCTCCCCAGCAAAATAATACCGGTCATAATAGTTTAAAAGGGTCAAAATTACAAGTGGACTAAATATAGTTAGATGACCACAAAATATATACATGTATGTGCATGCACATGTATATATGTACTTATGCAAAGGACCGAGAATGGAGGTACTCCTCAATAAAGTCAGTTTTTTCCCTCTTTACTTTTACAATTCTCTAAATGTCAAACAACTCACACAGCTGCTGTGAAACAGGCAGGAGGCCCCTGCCATGGAAATGTGGTCCAAGTCAGCAGGACATGTGGTCGGCCAAAAACCCAAGAGGAATATTTAGACCAAAAAGCAGCTGGGATTGGAACTGAGACGATAAAGAAAGTCCAAGCAATTGATGAAGCTCTAGAAACTTCAGGGAAAATCACTGTGCTTCTATTTGTCTCCAGCTCAAGATCCTTAATCCTGTAGCCTATGGTACTGATTCATGTCCATCCTCAAGTCAAAGTCTCTAGAGCTTAAAAGTCCTGGTCCTATTTATTATGAGTCCTACCCTTTTAGGAAAAGGAAAGCCTTTTCAGACTGAGACATACCCAACAGTGTCCATATGAGATGCCAGGGCCATGATAGTTTAACAGGTATTTCTGTGTTCATTTGGATTTTGGCAAAATTAAGTTGGTGGTAGCATTCTTCTCACCCTCCTAGGGTGTCTTCTCTTTGAGGTTCCCAGGTAAGAACTGGTCAGGATTCAGAAACAGAGAGAGCAAGCTATATTCCTATTGCTTTGAAAGGTTAATAAGAATAGAGACTAGGACTGACCCCAGAAACTGTCCTTGTGACTATAACCCTCCAATGATATAAGTGTTCTGGTTGCCTCTGATAGATATTCCTCCTGATTCCAAAAGCAAGGAGAAAACAGAGTGCTTCCCTTTATGTATAATAGTAAAGAAAAAGGTTAAGCCATGATACATACATTATACTGGAGACAATCGAAGCTTGTACAATAGGCCTAACCAAACAGCAATAATAAAATAGGTATTAAAGAGGCCATTATACAAATGGGATCCCAAACATCACATAAGTGTAAGATGGGAAATTAAGACTATCAGTTAAGCTGAAAAGACAAAACATTTGGACATGACATGAAAAAGAATCAAGATAAAAAGATGAACTCTGGCCAATGAAATATCTTAGCAACATCCAGGGACACAAGTCTTAGCCACCATGATGTCTCTCACACATAGTGACAATGTTTTGATATCACATATTGCTTCTTGTTGAACAAGAACCGTTTCAAAGAGGAAAATGGTCTTGTTTGGAAGAACATTTCTAAGTGACCGATGAGTGTGATTACTTGGGTGATGATATCAACAGACCATTTTGTCTTTGGCCTCCCAAAGACACTTTGGGGAAAGTAAAATGATTTGGGAAAAGAAAGCATAGGACATTTCCTTGTCTAAAACAATACTGGAGGGAGTAAAACGTCCAAACTGGGGCACATAACATGTGTTCTATGTAAATGCATAGATTTCATCTGCATCTGTGGCTTGCCCTCAAAATGCATCAAATATCTCCGAGACATAAAAATAATACTTTTTTTCATATTATGTTCTCTACCTTCCTTTAAGCAAGTGGAAGAATCCATTTTAGAATGATTTCAAATAAATAAAATTTAGATTGGTACTTAAAGGGTAAAGTTTCAAATAAAGAGAAATATTACCCTTCAGACAGCCAAAGTTTGTTTTAATAAACACATGGTATTAATTGTTTCAACCCATCCTCCCTTAACATCTGATTCACCTAGAAATGTCAGTAGGCTATCAGTTAAAGCAAGGTTAAAAACAAAAAAAACAGTCTCTTAATATAAAAATGTTTTTCTTTTGAGTATGTTGTCAAACCTTAGAATATTTGACACCCTTTCTAAATATTAAAACAGTGCCTATTTTCCCTTCTCATCCATTTGTTTATGAATCAGTGATGTTTACCAAGTGTAAAAATATCATTCTTTTTAAAGACTTTACAGAATTAGAGACAACGCACATAGAACTTTACACTGAATCTTGAAAGTGAGAAAACTACAAAGCTAAAAGTAACCTGATTTCCTTTTTTACTCTTCCTTTCTTCAATTCTCACCTTTTAATTTTTTTTATTCAATTCTCACCTTTTAAAGAAAGGATACTGAGATGCCTGGGTTACTCGTTCAGTCAGGTAAGCGTCCAACTTTTGATTTCAGCTCAGGTCATGATCTCACAGTTTGTGGCCCCACATCCGGCTCTGTGCTGACAGTGTGGAGCCTACTTGGTATTCTCTCTCTCTCTCTCTCTCTCTCTCTCTCTACTTTGCCCCTCTATCCCCACCCCCATCTCAAAATAAATAAATAAACTTAAGAAAGAAAGAAAGAAAGAAAGAAAGAAAGAAAGAAAGAAAGAAAGGATACAGCTTATTCTTTTACCTTACCAAGCACTGGCTTTTTGTCTTCTTACAGAAAAGATTTTTCTCTAGTAGAATATGGATTTAAAGTTAAAGGTGTGTACATTCAAGAAGTATAAGCTCCTTATATTCAAACATGTCATTTGATCCAGCAGGCAATGTTCCATAATAAATCACAATTACAGACAAGGTCCCTCACGACTGTGATGAGTGTGTGCAAGCCCACCACGGAAAACTCAAGGGAGACAAGCGGCCCCTTGGCACTGCTCTTTCGCAATCGACCTTGGACGTGCATTTCTCTCCCTTCCAACCACCTCTGCATCCCAATATACACCACTCAAGCCACCTCACTTATTTTAACTCCTACTAATGAACCCAGTTCGGTTAGTTTTCCCCTCAGTACGCTCTGAGTGAATGGCAGAGATGAACCGGCACAGCCACAGCCATTATGGAGAAGCAGCAGAAGAAATGTGACAGCAGTAACTATTTTACAAAGAGCACAATCAGTGGCTCAGACCATACAAAAGCAAAGTGCTTGAGTGCTTTGCAAAAAGCAATTAATTCAGTCCAAGTACAATACAAACACATGAACAGTAATCAAGAATTACACCTATTGCTACAGTTTTTCTAAAAGCTCCTGGTTTTAATAAGTTGGATGAGAAGTGTAACATTCCTTTCCAAAGAGATTCCAGCATGTCACAGATCTCTATGCTGTTAACATGCTTGATTTGCTGTCCATCGACTGATGAATATACATATATATATAATGGAATATTGCTCAGCCATCAAAAAGAATTAAATCTTGCCCTATGCAACAATGTGGATGGAGCTAGAGTATATTATGCTGAGTGAAATAAGTCAGGCAGAGAAAGACAAATATATTATTTCACTCGAATGTGGAATTTAAGAAACAAAACAGATGAGCATATTGGAGATGGGGAGAGGGAAATAAACCATGAGAGACTATTAAAGATAGAGAACAAACTGAGGGTTGACAGAGGGAGGTGGGTGGGGGATGGGCTAGATGAGTGATGGGTACTAAGGAGGGCACTTGTGATGAGCACTGGGTGTCGTATGAGTGATGCATCACTGAATTCTACTCCTGAAACCAATATTGCACTGTATGTTAACTAACTAGAATTTAAATTAAAATTTGGGGGAAAAAAGAACAATTCAAAGAATTAGATGCCCATTGCAATGATTCAGCAATTAAAAATATAATTGAAAAAGTACATAAAAATATAATTGATATCAATATAAAAATGTTTGATGTGCGATATGAAAGCATAGACTTTATTTTAATAATATGCAACCTCTACAGAGTCACAGAATTCAACATTGGGTATGATTCCCCCTTAATGGAATAACATGAAGCCAAAGAATTATAGAGAGCTGAATGCTCTACTGGGATCCACAACATTGCATCACCTGCAGTGCTGTTTCCACTACTCATCTACTGAATCATGCACAGTCCTCCTAACTGTAATTATTAGGACCCAGGTGATGAGGGCAAAGGAATTTAGGGCTGTTCTGAGGTTGTCTGAGTTTCTATTTCTTGCCAGTATTTGCACCTGGAAAAGTTGAGGAGGTCCAAGAAAAACAAAACTGAAATAAGTTTGGACAGAAAATGAAAAGACAATGGACTCTGGATAAAGGCTACTCTGGGCATGGGATGAGAATAGTACTGGCATTTAATATTAATTCCTGGCATTAACTTTTAAGGACCAAAGTAGTTGGCTATCTGTTTTGAAAATCAACCTAAGTGTACAGCTCAACGAATTAATTTTTTTAAGTTTATTTATTTATTTTTGAGAGAGAGAGAGAGAGAGAGAGCACGAGCATGAGTGGGGGGAGAGCAGAAAGAGAAGGAGAGAATCCCAAGCAGGCTCTGCAATATCATCACAGAGTCCGATGCGGGGCTTGAATTCACAAACCATGAGATCATGACCTGAGCTGAAACCAAGAGTCAGATGTTCAACCAACTGAGCCACCCAGATGCCCCCAACTCAACGAATTAAAAGCATTTCTGTTATCACAAAGCCAAAAAGAGAAGTTCTAAAAGCACAGGTAAGTACAAATGCCCTAGAGACACATACACCTCTTTGCCATAGTGACAACTGATGAGGAAGCACAATGAATAGATCATGATAGGGGTACATAAAATGTCAGGATTACCCTAACATGTCTAGTTTAAGAACCAACCATTTACCAGTTCAAGGAAATTGAGAAAAACACAAAATGGCTAAAAATGAATATTTTTAGACACTGGATTTATAATTACATAGCTTATGATGGCTACTTCTACTTTATTTTTTTATTTTTTTAATGTTTATTTATTTTTGAGAGAGAGAGACAGAGCGTGAGCGGAGGGACAGAGAGAGAGACTCAGAAGCAGAAGCAGGCTCCAGGCTCTGAGCTGTCAGCACAGAGCCTAACATGGGGCTCAAACTCACGAACTGTGAGATCACGACCTGAGCTGAAGTTGGATGCTTAACTGACTGAGCTACCCAGGTGCCTCGGTGACTTCTATTTTGTTGCTTGTCTATTCTATTTTTCTTTATATTTCAGCAGCTTCCATAAAGTCTTTACATAAGGGACATTATAATTTTCTTATTGGACAGTCTTAAATTGGCATTAAAATATTATATGCTATTTTAGCTTTGAACTGTGAAATAAAGAGGTGAGACATACTGCCTCAGTCACTGCTGGGTAATTTAGCATACCAACTATGACAGGCACCACTGTATCTTTCCCCACAAGCATATCATTACACAACTGAAGGGTGCTGCACACTTAGTGACCTGTTACTATAACAATGTTGTGCTGGGCAGCACTCATTTAGAAATCTCAAAACCAGAAACCTAAAACCTGGCATTAACTTTCAACCAGTTTGTCATTTTGGCTAAACTATTTGCGACCATTAGCTTCTGTACTGCCAGACCAGTAAGCAAGTTCTGGATTTTACTGTTCTCTTGATCTTACCCCATATCCAAAATCTTGACTTTCATTTATATAAGTTAGGTATGATGGCTTGACTGAAAACAGGAAGTGGTTCACAAAATTTTTATCTTTCATACAACAGAAAGTGTAACAGTGCAAGCTTCAGAGCTGAGAGGCTAGAACGGTGCGGTGGGAACCAAGAAAGGAAAGGACGTTTTCTCCAAATTCTCCCAAACTGTCTACTTCAATCTACCTTATTCCAGATATTAGCACAAACTGTCTAGTTGCCAGCCCTCAGCCTGCATTGTAAACATATAAAAAAGCAGAAATGAGAGAAATATGCATTGAGCCTTCAGGGCAAGGGAAGTGGCTGTAAAAGTCAAAGAATGATTGCTCTAGGGAGAGATTAAATTAGAAATCTGGGTCTCTAGAACATTTCAAATGCTCTGTGAGGTGCAGAAAGTATTTCATTATTGCGACACAAGAGCATCTTATTTAATAGGAAAATAAACTTCAGGAAACTGAACTGCAAAGAAGCCACTGTTTCAGTCAACAAAATCAGATACACTGCAGCTTTAAAGGAATTGTGCCCCCGTGTGGTTTTTAACAAGATTTCAGAAAATGGTCAGCGTCGTCTCACTAGTCACACTTGTTATATAGCATGAAACAGTGCATTTTTTCTTACATACACTTTTTGTTTACAGTTTTAATGCGATTCAAGTTGTGCCTAGAGCATTGCAGAAAAGTGTATGCGCATGTGTTTAGAGCCGACAGTGTTGTTCCATCTATCTCTTGCTTAGGAAAGAGAGGAGGATATCTCTTGCTTAGGAAAGACAGGAGGATGTGAGGCTAGAATTTGCAAAGGGCACTCGCTGCAGGTGCTGATGCAGCAGGCTGCCATGTGCCTCTACAACAGTGCCCAGCAGAGATTCCTGGGAGCTATCAGAAGCTAACTTCCACTGCAATGGGGCCAAGTGCTCTACCTTTTTTCCTGTTGTGAGCACACCACCCAAGCTCCTGACAAAACCAGCCCTCCCAATCATGCACTGGGTCTGACTCAAAGACTGAGTACCATAAATTCTCCCTCTTCTCTCCTGCACCATCAATTTTCCCTTTCCACTGGATTATCCCCACCAGTATCGACATATCAACACGCTAACATAAAAACCCTCTCTTGGCTCATTTCTTCCTCCAATTAGCTCCCCATTTCTCCGCTCCCTTTTACTGCCACAGTCCTTGAAAGAGTTGTGGACATTAACAAAAGCCAATTTCTTATCTTCCCGTCCTCCCTCTCTCTTTTTCCCCCTTCCTCCCTCCCTCCGTCCATCCTTCAGTACATCCTTCCCTCTCTTGCTTATCATGATTCTTAGCTTAAGTGGCTCAAAACTTTATTCATGGCATTCCTGCATCATTAGTGGCCTTATTTTTATTGGGCTGCTTTAATTTGCCATGAACTTTCACACAAAATATGGGAGTTGTGGTTTGTTTCCTAGAGCTCCTATAACAAATTCCCATTCCCTCTTGAACCCATTCCAGTAAGGCTTTCCTGCCCACCACTCTACTGGTCTTAATGAAGTCACCAATGGCCTCCATGTGACCAAATCCATGGGTGAATCTCAGGCTCATCTAACTTGACTCCTTGCCAGCATGACACAATTACCATTCCTTCTTCCTTGGAACCCGTTCTTCCTTTGGCTTTCAGGCATCTTCTCTACTTTCCTGACACTCCTTAGTCTCCTTTGCTGGATCCTCATCTCTCTAACCTCTAAACCAGTGGCTCTCAACCCTAGGTGTGTAGTAGACTCACCCAGGAAACTTTAAGATGCCAGAGCCCACGCCTTGTGATCCTGATTTAACTAATCAGGGGAGGGCCTCGGACACAGGTACACTATCAGATTGCCCTAGGTGATTCTGATGTTCCTCCAGGACTGAGAATCACTGCTCTAAATGCTGGAACGTCCCAAGGCTCAGTTCCCAGAACTCTTCTCTTTCTGTCTACAGTCACCCTCTGGAAGCTCTCATCATCCAGTCTTATGGCTTTAAATGCTTTTTACAAACTGATGTCTTAGCTTGGGTTCATCTGAAAGCAGAGCCTGATCCAAGGACTTGGGTGCAGGGAGTTTATCTGGAACATGATCCCATTAATCAGGGTCAGGGAGTGGGCAGAGTAAGACAAAGGATGAGGAAAAGCCAATGTAAATTTGCATTTTCAGAGTCACTATTGTGGGCTACATTCTGCTGGGCCTCCTGAAAAGTGTACAGAACCCACCCTCCCCAGGATGCTGAAGCATTTACCTACTTGCTTCACTTCCCACTGATGGTTTCCCTGGAGGCATTAACTTCCTTGCATTTCTGGGCTGCAGTGAGCTTCAGAGAAGGCCAAGCAACAGAAAGTGAAAAGATAGGCACTTGAGGTGAGTTTGAGCTCACAGTGACCTGCCTAGTGGCAGACATCAAGGTGGGCCAACTGGTACCCAAGGTGGGTGCCACATCTAATGCCTCCGGACTGTATGTATCTACCCCTAACCTTCCCCCTGAACTCCAGACTCACATAACCAACTTGAATTTTGAACAGGCATCCCACACTTAACATGTCTGAAACAAAGTTCCTGATCTACTCCCTTCCCTCACCAAACCTGCTCCTCTCCTGATCTTCAAACAAAGTGCAACCCCATCCTTCCACCTGCTCAGGCCAAAAGTCTTCAAAGTCATCAAAAGAAAGACTACTTGCTTTTTTCTACTCCCCATATTCAATCCATCAGCAAATTCTACTGACTCTACTTTCAAAATAAAGCCAGATCATGACCACTTCTCACCACCTCTACCTCCCCAGTCCATGCCATCATCATCTTCTGCCTGAATTAGTGCTACAGCCTCCTAAATGGTGTCTCTGCTTCTACCCGCTTTTCCTCCCTTAAATCTACTCTTTAATCAGCAGCCTGCGAAAGCCTGTTAAAACCACAAAAGAGGGACACCTGTGTGGCTCAGTCAGTTGAGCACCTGACTCTTGATTTCAGATCATGATCTCACAGTCATGGAATCGAGCCCTCTGTGGAGCTCTGTGCTAGCAGCACAGAGCCTGCTCAGGATTCTCTCTCCTTCTCTCTCTGCCTCTCCCTGGCTCGCTCACACGCGCGCACTCTCTCAAAAATAAACTAAATAAACTTTTAAAAAATGTAAGAGAGAACATGTAACTTCTCTGCTCACAACTTCCCAATAGCTTCCCTTCTCACGTGGAGCAAAAGTCAGGTCCAACAAGAGTTGGCACCCTGTGGGGCACCTGGGTGGCTCAGTTGGTTAAGTGTCCGACTTCAGCTCAGGTCGTGATCTCGCGGTTTATGAGTTCGAACTCTGTGTCAGGCTCTGTGCTGATAGCTCAGAGCCTGGAACCTGCTCCAGAGTCTGTGTCTCCCCCTCTCTGCCGCTCTGCCCTCACTCATACTCTGTCTCTCTCTGTCTCTCAGTATAAATAAACGTTAAAAAAAAAATTTAAAGAGTTGGCTCCCTGTGACCTCTTAGATCACAGAAGCTACTCACCCTTTTTGCTCCTCAGACACACCAGGCACACTTGGCACTTGCTACAACCTCTGTTTAGAAGACTCTTTTCCCATTTAACCACTTGCCTCCTTCTCTCATCTACTGTGGGTCTTTACTTAAATGTCATCTTCTTATTGAAGTCTTTTCCTACCAGCCCTACTTACCATTGCAACGCTTTTCTGACCGTAGTTTATTTTTCTTCATTGCATTTACCACGCTCTAACATAGGATGTGTTTTTCCTAACACCTTTTTACTTTCAGTCTTTCCTACTGGAATTTATACTCCATGGAATACTCCATGGGCAGGGCTTTGGGTCCATTTTGCTCCTCCCTGCTGATCCCTAGCACCTAGAATGGTGCCTGTTTTATAGTAAGTAACCTCTCAATAACTAGGAGTTGAATGGATGAATGGTTAGATAATAATTATGACATTCATTAATATTCACTGAGAATTTTCCATACACCAGGCACCATAATGAGCTTCCATGGATTAACTCATTTAAGCCTCAAACCCAGTTTAAGAACTAAATTCAATTATGGCCTTTATGTTACATATGAAAAATCGATCACAATGAGTTGCTGATTCATATAACTGTCAAAGCTATACGATTATTAAGCAGGCCAAAGATAAGCCCAAATATATCTCATCCCAAAGTATAGACTCTTAACCACTAGGAGACACTGAGACTAACTGCTAATCCCCAAGATTAATCACTTCTCTAGATCTTTAGGGGAACACATGTCACTGTGACAACAATATCCATGCAGATGAACTTGAGGTGGGAAAGGAGAGTCCACTTAGTGATTTGGGAGCCACAGATGGGAAGGCACAGAGAAGGATGCCACAGAGGAAGGGTCAGGGGTGCAGCCGGTCACCAGGGATGAGATCTGTCCACCCCACAGCATGCCTTCAACAGATACCCATTTTGAGCCACCCACTGCTTAGTGCAGTTCTTATTCCTGGCAGTTGGGTGGTGAGCAAATCAAACAAGGTCCTTATAATCTAGCGGGGGAAAGAGCCTCTCTGAGAAGAGCTACAATAAAGGAGCTGCCTCCATTTTGGGTGTTTGCGTGCTGACAGCTTGCGAGCAAGTCCATGCCTCCTTCTTCCCCTCATGACCCACCTCAGGCAAAGCTGGTTGAAAAGCCATGTGCTGCCTCCTTTGGCTCTGCTAGGAAACTCAAAGTACACATCCCCACCTAAGCCCAAACCACTGCCTAAGCCCAACTACTGCCTAAGCCAAAACCAATTGCCCTTCCCTGCTGGCTTAAGCCATTTTCAGACCTGCCTGGGAGCCTGTCCTGCTCATCCCAGAACTTTGCCATTTGTGAGTAATGCATTTCTTTGCACCCTCTTCACACATCATCAGTGTGGCATCATCAGTCTTGCCAGCAGAACCCTCTCTGCCTGCCAGTACCACCACAAGGAATAGGTCATGTGAGCCAAACCCTAACTGAAGTGAGACAATGAGGGCGCGGCCTCTAAGTCCCTTTAAATGTAAAGAAATAATTTAAGCCTGGGAATTTCAAGGATTCCCATGGTGGCTGCTGAACCAAATGGTTACTGGTATATTAACTGTTATTGTAACCTTCAGATGATCAAAGAACACAGCTGGGAAAACGTGCATTACAAAATTGAGGCCACCCAGGGGCACTTTCACTGCCCCTCTGAATATTTAACCCATACAATTTCCAGATAACGATGCGATCATTTCATCACCATGATGCAATATATATAACCCATATCATTTATATTTGTATTTTTAAACTTTTTTAAATGTTTTTATTTATTTTTGAGAGAGAGACAGAGTGCAAGCAGGGGAGGGGCAGAGAAAGAGGAGAGGGAAATACAGAATCCAAAGCAGGCTCCAGGCTCTGAGCTGTCAGCACAGAGACCAACGCAGGGCTCAAACTCACGAACCATGAGATCATGACCTGATCCAAAGTCAGATACTTAACTGACTGAGCCACCCAGGCACCCAACATTTATAATTGTCTTTTTGTGAAGGCACAGTATTATTTTAATTTGTTCTCCTTAGCATTCGACCAAGACTGAGACCAAATGAGCAATCTGTTGGTCAAAAATATTTCATGTGTAACCACGTGGCAAACAGCTTGCAGGGAGCTTTGGGAGAGTCACAGGAAAAGAAAGTAGATCCCTGCATTTAGTGCTTAAAATCTAATAAGCAACAGGGAACTCACACAAGTGAGTATCACCAAGAAAAGAATAAATACATAAAAACGCACCAAGTGCTAGGGATAGGAAGCCAGGGAAGCTGGCTGTTCAGAGTGTGGCACTGAACAGCTCTGAGGAGAAAAATCCAAGTCTTTGGGAGAGGACATTCCATCCAGGAGAAACAGATTAAGGCCGAGAAGATGGACTGTGTTGGTCACATGGAAGCAAAGGCACATATCATAATGGTAAAAAGGAAATCACAGAAAAGGGAAGAGACCCTTGAAACTCAAGTTCAAGTTCAAGATGCCTCATTTTCTTTCAGAGGTAACTTGTGTGATTGAGACTGATGTTGAACAAAGCCCAGAGAAGATGGCTCATGCACTGTGTGGCCTCAGGTCTGATCCAACAAGGGAATGATGAGGAAACACAAGGGTGTAGCAGTCCTTGGGAAAGGGTCCTTGGGCAGAAAGGCATCACCATGGGGTAACAAGATATTTAAAGATGAAGAAACAGGGGTGCTTGGCTGGCTCAGTCTGTAGAACATGTAACTCTAGATCTCAGGGTCTTGAGTTCAAGTCTCATGTTGGGCACAGATTTTATTTAAAACAAAATAGGGCTGCACTATCAACAATAGACAAAGTATAGAAAGAGCCCAAATGTCCATTGATGGATGAATGGATAAAGAAGCATACACACACACACACACACACACACACACACACACACACACTGGAGTATTACTCGGCAATCAAAAAGAATGAAATTTTGCCATTTGCAACTACGTGGATGGAACTGGAGGGTATTATGCTAAGTGAAATTAGAGAAAGACAAATTATATGACTTCACTCCTATGAGGACTTTAAGAGACAAAACAGATGAACATAAGGGAAGGGAAACAAAAATAATATAAAAACAGGGAGGGGGACAAAACAGAAGAGACTCATAAATATGGAGAACAAACTGAGGGTTACGGGAGGGGTTGTGGGGGGGGATGGGCTAAATGGGTAAGGGGCACTAAGGAATCTACTCCTGGAGTCACTGTTGCACTATATGCTACCTAATTTGGATATAAATTTTAAAAAATAAAAAGAAAATTAAAAAAAAGAAAAAAATAAATAAAAATAAAATAAAATAAATAAAACAAAATAGATTGGGGGTGCCTGGGTGACTCAGTCAGTTAAGCATGTTGGTTTTGACTCAGGTCATGATCTCACAGTTCATGGGATTGAGCCCCATGTCCAGCTCTGTGCTGACAGTGCAGAGCCTGCTTGGGATTGTCTCTCTCCCTCTCGCTCTATGCCCCTCCCCTACTCATAATCTCCCTCCCTCCCTGCCCTCTCTCTCCAAAATAAATAAACTTAAAAAATACATTTTTAAAGATGATGAAATAACGATGTACTAAGAACCGCACCCTCCCCCCCCCACCAGAAAGAAAGAAAGAAAGGACCTAAAGAAAGGAAGATCAACCATCCTGATTGGCCTTGGAACTGTCTCGATTCAAGCAACTAACATCCCTTCCCGGTCCTGGACCACCCAAGTCCCCAAGATGTTTGGTAACCCAGCAAAGGACAATTCACAAACTATTAAATCCAAGCAAGTAATGAGTCTAAAGTATCATGATAATGAAGTAACGACAGGATAAAAGTCTGAGGGTGAATCATGATTTTAAACTGCAGCCCTATGTTACATGTGACGTGCAGTTCACAAGATCATAGGGAAAGAAAAGAATGCTCAATAACCATCCATTTTTTTTTTAAATGACTATGTCCATCTATTACTAAAAATCTGCTCGTTCTATCAGCATCCAGCTGTCTAAAAGGTAAACCCCATGAGGATAGTCTTGCAGAGCTAGGGGCTTAAAGCTTTGCACCCTGAGCCATGGTTTATCTAAGACTCAATTAGGGGAGGTCCAGCTTCTTCATTTCACATTCTGGAAAGAGTGGAGTGCAGCACAGCCTCGATGATTCAAGCATCTGCATCCCTCAAGGTACAGAAAATGAGGCAAAGAAGGGACAAGAAAAATTGAACAGGAGGCCCACGACCAAGTCCGATTTTTCAGTCATTCTGTTAAAACTGCCCAGCAGATGGCTTCGAAATATAGATCCAAACACTGTGAGAGCTGGAAGGGATCCTCTTTCCACTAGTCCAGTATCTTTGTTCCACATTTAAGAAATGAGCTGAGAGAGGGAAAAGACCAGCCCAGACTGCACGGCCAGCAAGGGGTGGAAGTCAGATCTCCTGATACTCAGTTTAACCTTCTTTCCCTTAAAGCATGAGCCCAAACATATTTTTCAGCCCATAGAAATCAACAACTGACTTGCTAAACTTGCAACTAGTTTAATCCATCAGTGAATGAAGATAGCACATCTAACTCATTGGGTTGTGATATTAAGAATGCTGTAATGAAGGGCGCCTGGGTGGCTCAGTAGGTTAAGCACACGACTTCGGCTCAGGGCATATCTCACGGTTCGTGGGTTCGTGCCCCACAAACAGCTCAGAGCCTGGAGCCTGCTTCGGATTCTGTGTCTCCCTCTCTCACTGTCCCTCCCCCACTTGTGCTCTTTCTTGAAAATAAATAAATAAACATTAAAAAAAAAAAAGAATGCTGTAATGAATTACAAAGTCTTAAGGACAGCAAATAAAAATCATGGTTTAATCATACACTACTGAAATGCTTTAATAAAACTTAATTTTTCATAATAGGGAATTTTAAAAATCGAAGTTTTTTTTCACTTAATGCAGTTGGTCTTGTCAAAGATGTCAAGATCTTTCCACCTTCAAAAGTTTTTGGTATTTCTGCTGCAAGATTAGTAAGCAGGTCAAATAAGAACAGCACTGAACTCTCTGGTTCACTGGATCCTCTCAACACTGTGAGAGAGGGCCACTATCATCCCCCTCTACAGATGACAAAACAGGGGACACAGAATCGGCCAAGACACCTGCCAGTTAACAGCACCAAGACTGGAACACAGAAGTCTGAGTCTAGAGCTGGTGCACTACCCAGCTTCTCTAAATGCCGTTACAGCGAGCTTTAAAGGCTGGACTGCCCTTCTGTCGCACTGGATTCCTGCTGAAGAAACCACTGTGTGGACAAAATTAACTTCGACCTCGTCTAGATATTTGCCCATTTGTCGTCACTAGATCAGTCCCAGAGTTTCCACGCCCTCGTGAGACAACACTGACTCCTGTAGAAGTAACTATCAGGGTTGCTAACACAGGCTACATGATGTTTCATAACATAAGCTCCCCAGAAAAATTAATATAAGGCACTCTTTGTTTACAGTCCCCTTGTATACACAGACTTACTTTCCATACATTCATTCATCTCTAAATGGCCTCAAGCCTTTTCCCTTTGCACGTATCTGGCAAGACGGTAAACTACCTGAAGGAAGGACTATGTGGCTATTTCTTTCATGTCCGGGCCTCTTAACCCTCCTTCCTCCCGCCTCATGTACAGTCTACAGCTCAATAAATGCTCTAGACCGAAACTGCCGCTGCAGAAAGCCTTAATTCTCCTGCTCAATACCAAGAGGGCTTTTGACACACACACGCCCAAAATTTTAAGGATTGATTCCATGCACTTACTAAACAGTCCAAATGCCACTGCCGTTCAGCGATGCCAGACACACTCAAATGACACAGACCATTCTCTGAATTTGCGTTTATGTTTATTTATTATTTATTTATTTATTTATTTAAAGTAATCTCCTTCTAGAGAGCCAAAGCATAAGAGACTGTTAAAAACTGAGAACAAACTGAGGGTTGATGGGGGGTGGGAGGGAGGGCAGGGTGGGTGATGGGTATTGAGGAGGGCACCTTTTGGGATGAGCACTGGGTGTTGTATGGAAACCAATTTGACAGTAAATTTCATATATTAAAAAATAAATTAAAAAATAAATAAATAAATAAATAAATAAAGTAATCTCCTTCTCACGGTCTGTGAGTTCAAGCCTCACAATGGGGCTCTGTGCTGACAGCTCACAGCCTGGAGCCAGCTTCAGATTCTGTGTCTCCCTCGCTCTTGGCCCCTCTACTGCTTACACTCTGTCTCTCTCCCCCCAAAAATAAATAAATAAACATTTTTAAAAAAATGTCAAAGTAATCTCTTCACCCAGCATGGGGCTCGAATCCACAACCCCAAGATCAAGTGCCACATGCTGTTCTGACTGAGCCAGCCAGGAGTCCCTCCTCTAAGAATTTGTAATCCAGCTAATTTTAAAGGAAGAAAGGCATGGAAGTCTACACTGCATGATGCATTTATTAGGCTGAAAGTTGTACTTTTAAACTGCTTAATTTCAGGTTAAAAAAGAAGAATATTCATTAGCAAAAGAACATTCATTCTTATATCCACCCACCTCCCCAAGAAACTATGCTCCTAGTGTTAAGTAACCTTGTTTTATTTCCTCACTGATAGGTTTATGTTAAACCCCAAAGAGAAACTTTTTCCCTAAAAACATGTTTTTAGCTTTATTTATTTTTTCCAAGTTGGCAGGCAGAGTCTGCCTAAATAAAAAGTTTGATTAAGACCTTGGAAAACAAGTAAATTGGGAAACATTTTTTACTAAATTAAAAATTAGCAAATTAAAAATTCATAAAGTTGATAAAACTAGTGCTTATTTAAAGAGTTTTTCAGGGTGCCTGGGTGGCTCAGTCTGTTAAGCATCCAACTTCAGCTCAGGTCATGATCTCACAGTCCGTGACTTCAAGACCCACGTCGGGCTCTGTGCTGACAGCTCAGAGCCTGGAGCCTGCTTCAAGTCCTGTGTCTCCCTCTCTCTCTTCCCCTCCCTTGCTTGCACTCGGTCTGTCTCTCTCTAAAAAATAAATAAACATTAAAAAAAATTTTTAAAAAGAGTTTTTCAATTACTCTCCCTTTTCTAAATATGATGGATTCAATTAAAATTCACTTATAATCAATAACTGATTTTTAATTTTTAAAAAATATTTATTTAGAGAGAGCGAGCAAGAGCGAAAGCAGGGGAGGGTCAGAAAGAGATGGGGAGAGACGGAATCCCAAGCAGACTCTGAACTGTCAGAACAGAGCCTGACGCTGGGCTCGAACCCACAAACCTGTGAGATCACGATTGGAGCCAAAATCAAGAGTCGGACACTTAACCGACTGAGCCACCCAGGTGCCTCACTGATTTTTAATTTTTACAATAATAAAACTTGACACAGGCCATAAATGTTGACTTAAACTTTATTATGGAATACAGTTTTCTCATTATCTGACAGCCAGTTTAAAAATACCTGTATACATAGAGAGAATGAGAGAGAGGGAGAAAGCACACAAACACAGCACAAGCACAGGTGAATATCTCTGTGGAGCAGGCTTTGTTCTAGAACCTAGCAAGGTAGCAAGAAGATATAGCCTCTGCCCACATACATTCCAGCAGAGACAAAGGAGGGAATACACAGGTCAACAAACACAAGATAACAATTACAATTATAATAACAACAATTAAAATAGCAAATGGTTGTAGTATTTGCCATGTGTGAGGGCATCCTACTAAGCATTTGCATGTATTAACTCATGTAATCCTGCAACAACTCAGTGAAGGAGGTTCTATTATTATGTGCACTTTATAGATGTCAGATGAGTCAGACAGGTTAATTAACTACATCATGTTCACATAGCCAGTAAGTTCTATCCCTCTTCAGGAAATAAACTCAAGAGAGTTTAATAAAGATTCTCTTCACATAGGCAGGGGAAGCATTCAAGGAAACCAACAAGGTAGTGTAGAACCCCAGGGCACAGAGGGGAACAGGTCTAGCCCTGTGTGCTCTTCTAGTGCAAAGGGCTGAGGTGAGGGAGCAGGTGCAGGAACCAGGACAGTGTCTCTTGGCCAGGGGTGTGGCCTTTCCTAGAGGGATGCAGGTGCCAAGCCCGGGAGAAAGCCAGACTCTGCACTGGCCTCAGCTCCCACCACCCTCCCCCCCGCCCCCCCGACCCAGGTTTCCTGACTAGCCGGCCCAACTGCAAACAGAGGGGAAAGCTGGAGGTGAGAAACCCAGAGATGGGCCCAGAACCAGGTAGAGGAGAGCAGCAGCTAGATGTGGAAGGGGAAACAGGAGACATCCAGTGGCAGCACTGAGATACACCCGAGGGATCTGACACCACAGTCTGTGCTTTTACCAGGCATCTGAGAGCATTTCTGGAACTGAAAATACTATGAAGACAGAAAACAGAAAACTTATTGATGAGGTTGGTGCCAAAAGGGCCCCTTTCTTTGTTTCAGGCCCACGTGAGGAAGAGGGAGCCAGGCAAAGAGCTGGAGGGCACCATGCCAGGCAGGGGATGAGCTGGGCATGTCTGAGGGCTAGAAGGGGGCCACATGGCTGGTCAAATACCGACCGTGGAGAATGGAAGGGAAATGAGGATGAAGAACTATGTTGACAAGTGTTTGTCTGTTTGCCGGTGCAATTAAACTCCTGGGCAAGTCCTCCCCTGGTGTTGTGGATGGACTGCCACCCCAACTTTAGAGTTGCTGAAAACAGCAGGGAGGGTGCCGGGGGGCTAGGCCCAGTATCCTGGAGGAACAGCGGTGGTCTCCCTCTGAGTTAAGGTCTCCTGAGGTCCCCTGAGGTCGCTGTGCGGTCCCCAGCTGCCTTTCCAGCACGTGAACATTGCTCCCTATCAGCATCTGCCATTTAGGGCGAGAGGCAGATTCAGTGTGATCTGGGTAAATACCATTTCCAAAAGTAACAGGAACCCAAACCTCCCATCTTTTTATAAATTCTCCTCCACAGACGGTATAATCTCAAAGGACAGAGGAGCCAAACTTGGAAGAATTTTTTTTTCTCCCCTATTTAGAAAGTTCTAAATGATCTGACACAACACTTAGCTAGTGGGGGTGGGAGGAAGTGGGGAGGAGGGCTTCAAGACAAAAGTCACATGAAACAAGGAGAAAAATAAAAAGTATAAGCTTTCGCCCTTTTGTAAGAACTCTAATTTCCCTAAATAGAATTATTCACTCCTTCTGTTTTTAGGTAACAGAACTTTCTCTTCCTTATTCGCAAGGTGCAGGTAATCAGCAACATGACAGAAGCAAGAACTTTTTATTGCACAGTGTGTCTGGGTCAAACACTATTTTTAATTCCTGTTTCCTAACACCTGGAAGAAAAAATAAATTTCAGCAGCTCCTTAGGCAGGAAAAGAATGAGTGTTTCTCCCTCACTAAGAAGCAGCTCTTCCAAATAAAACCTGTCAGGCTTAGGAGCAAGATGGACCCAGAATGACATTCTCATCATTACCTGTCTCCCAACAGGGCTGTTAAATTATCAGAATGCACAGGGTCAGTGCATTTAAGTTTCATTTCAAATTAAAATCCCAACAGAAGTTAGGTCGTGCAAAAAGTAGGTCTTAATACATCCATGCTGGGCAGCAGAGCTCCACAGGGAAAGTAGAAATGGAGAGTGGGGTTCAGATGGAAACACTCAATGGACAGGAATGCTCCTGAAGCTTCTGTTAGGGCAGTCACATGGGGCTCCAACGAAGGGTGATGCCAATGAAGGGCAAAGGCCACCTTGCAGGGGGGTTAAGAGCAAGGAAAATATGTATCATGCATGAGGAGCAAGCTGACCTCACCACCTCCTCTGGCCTTCCCTCTTCTTTATTTTAAGCCCCATTACCAACAAAATGGGGACACTGCAGGGAGCTTCCCTACAGAAAGGTCTCTGGTCATGAAAAGCGACACATAAATGCCAATTTTTACTTCCTGCTTTGCATATGAAGGAGAATGATGTGACTTTTTTTTTTTTTTTTCTCTCTAGGTGTCGTCAGCAGTCTGCTTTGAAAGACCGGGGTATGGCGTCATATATAGAGTTTGCTGCTTTCTCCAATGGAGCTCTCATAACACCCTTCCAAACACAGCTAACCTCCAGGGTAAGAGAAAAACGATATGGGGGAAAGAGTTCCCCAGGTCTTCTTATTGTTTACTAAGCACTGTGTGGTGCTGCTGAAATGGGAGTAACTGGTTTGGACGTTCTGTCCTAAAGATCAACGGCAGGGCTGAGACAGAGGTGCTGACCAAAGGAACCACTTGGGTGGCTGGAGGTCCTGGGAATATACTGGCAAAGTTGTCTCAGTTCTTGACAAGTAGCCCCTGTTGTTAAATGAACAAATTTCCAATGTCCTGACCTGATCATAAATTGACTGGTCTACTTTATAATCCAATGCCCTCCAAAATGCCAGACCTCTGGGTAGGAAGGAGAGAAGTCTGATTTCCAGTGAGAGATAATTGTCCAACATTGTCTCCACCATACTACAAGCAATATCCAAATGCCTCATGAGAAGCAAGAATGTTCTTAAATGGACTCTTTTATTTTGTATATTTATACCCTTCCTTGTTCCAAAATTCAATTAAGATGACTTTCAAAAATACTAGAATATTGGAATGAACTCAATATGGGCTAAGACCGTCCTTATTTAAAAAAAAAAAAAAAAAAAAAAAAAAAAAGACTGCCCTTGTTAGGTAAATCACAAAATTACTTTGCCTAAGCTTAATCAAGAAAAATTTCCAGTATGAGGAGGTTCCTAAGAAAATTAAAATCACAACTACCATATCATTCAGCAAGTCTGCTTCTGGATATTTATCTGAAGAAAAGGGAAACACTAACTGGAAAAGATATATACACCCTCAGGTTCATTGCAGGATCATTCATAATAGTCAAAATAGAGAAACAACCTAAGCATCCACCAATGGATGAATGAATAAAGAAATGTTGTCATATATGTTTATCTACATATATTATATATATATGTATATCATATATATGTCATACATATATATTAGTGTGTGTGTGTGTGTGTGGACATATATACATACATATATGGGCATATATTCTAATATATAATGGAATGTTTACATGTATATATGTATGTATATATATAAATATAATGGAATATTATTCAGCCATAAAAATGAATGAAATCTTGCCATTTGCAACAACAAACAACATGAATGGATCTTGAGGGCATTATGCTAAGTGAAATAAGTCAGACAGATACAACTACCATATGATCTCACTTATATGTGGAATCTATTAAAAAATAAAAATAAAGTTTTAAAAAACCAAGCTCATGGATGCAGAGAATAGATTAGTAGTTGCCAGAGGCAGGGGGTGGATGATGGGGAAATTGGGGAAGGGGGTCAAAAAGTACAAACTTCCAGTTATAAAATAAATAAACAATGGGGTGTAATGTACAGCATAGTGAATATCGTTATTAATACAGTACTGAATATTTGAAAGTTGCTAAGAGAGTGAATCTTAAAAGTTCTCATCATGAGAAAAGAAAACCATGTAAGTATGTATGATGACAGGTGTTAACTAGACTTATTGTGTTGATCGTTTTGCAATATACACAAATATCAAATTATGTTGTAGACCTGAAACTACTATAATGTTATTATATGTTAGTTATACCTCAATTTTTAAAAAGAAAAATAAGTAAAAGTTTCCCTTAAGCTTGTTCCCTCAAGAATTTCTGACTTTAAAACTCGAGAATAAATCAAATTCTCCAGAAAAAATTTTAGACACCATCATATCAATGAAAATAAAGGTGTTAAATGTGATGAAGGATAGGGGCACCTGGGTGGCTTAGTCACCTGGATGGCTTAGTCAGCTACGCGTCCAACTCTAGATTTTGGCTCAGGTCATGATCTCACAGTTTGTGAGATCCAGCCCGTCAGGCTCTGCACTGACAGCATGGAACCTGCTTGGGATTCTCTATCTCCCGCTCTCTCTGCCCCTCCCCTACTTGCATTCTCTCTATCTCTGAAAATAAATAAATATTTTGGGGGCACCTGGGTGGCTCAGTTGGATAAGCATCCAACTTTGGGTCAGGTCATGATCTCACGGGTTCATGAGTTCGAACCCCACATCGGGCTCTGTGCTGACAGCTCAGAGCCTGGAGCCTGCTTCAGATCCTCCCTCTCTCACTCTCTCTCTGCCCCTCCCCCACTCACACTCTGTCTCTCTCTCTCTCTCTCTCAAGAATAAACATTTTTAAAAATTTAAAAATAAATAAGTACTTTTTAAAATATTTTTTTTAGTATTTTTTTAATGTGATGAAGGATAGATTTCAATGAGACTGTCAATTTCTAGAAGCATAGTTTCCAGAGCATGGGAAATGATATTCTCAAAATACTTTAGACCACTGAGAGTATATTTAGAGTTTTCAGCTTACTGTGGACCCAACGGCCTATGGATGGACCATGGTTGAAAGGCATAATGTGAAACAAAGTCTTGGCTATGCCTTCAATTATAACATAAAAAAGTATCCTGTGCCCCAACAAGAAATCCCTTCAAAAAATTGCATTTGACAAAAACTGAGTATGGAAAGAACTGCTTTAGATGATACAAAAAGCAGCTATCAGGAACCGTAGCTTCAAAAAGGCAAAAAACCTGGGTGGAATTCTTTTTTGAGTGTTCCATCTCAAAAAATTTATGATGGCCTCAGCCACAAGATGGCGCTCTTACACCATCCTGCACATCTGCTGACCCTGACAGTATATTCTTGAGGTACAACGAGTAAGTCCCCAAATGCTTACTTAAGGTCTTCTTCCCTGAGATTCTGTTCTGGTACCTTCTCAATGAGTCATGTCTGAGAATTTTGGTTTGGACATAAATATCGATAATACCCATGTCACCCCCCCCCCCTTTGAAGAGCACTCTAAGATAGACATTGTATTAACCGTATATCTAATCATGTAACAAAGCTCTCTCTTTTGAGGATGAACCAGAGAAAGTGCTTGTATGGCATTCTGTATCCCACTGATTTACAAAATGTATCATTCCAAGAAAAATTAATCCTGCTTGGGCCCAAACCTCCATCTCTGCTGAAGAAATACATCTGCAGACATTACAGGGAATTGTGCTGTTCTTGAATCCATACAAATCCTAGTTCTGCAAATGCTTACATCTCTGATTTCTTGATTTAGGTATTTCAAGGCAAAAAAATAAATACCGGCTAACACATTTTGAAGTATTCCATGAACAACTCCGTGTGACCTTCTCACACCTCATGAAGCTACATTTTTCTCATTCTTCTTGCTTTGACCAAAAGCATCTAATCCCTCCTAGGTAAGGGCACAGCATTTAGGACGACGCTCTTTCTTTCCTAGAGATGGGAGGAAGAGAAAGAAACGTTTTAGGGCAGCCATAGCTTCCCTTCAAGACCTGAAGGGAGGAGATGCTGTGCCAGAGAAATTTTTCTTCTCTCAATTGGTTGAAAGTCAGCCAGGGAGGCCATCCCGCAGCCAAGACATCCGGAGGCCTGCAGGACTGCCGCGTGCCCCGGCCCCCACCGTCCTCGGAGATGCCTGCCAAACGCTACAGCAGGGAGCTGGCGGCACCCTGTCCTGCAGGGAAGATGGAGCTGGGTTTCAGCAGCTGGATGTGAAAGGTGACGCCCCCCCAAAGAGGCTGTAACAAAATGCAGGGCCCAGGGAATCTGTTCATTGCTCACGCTGGCAGGAAAAACTGGGGAGGGTCAAGGGGGGTCCCCCCAAAGAAATGCATGTCAGGAACCTACTGCGATCTACCACGCTGTGTTTGGGGGTGGAAGGTGGGAGCGCTGGTTGCTTTCATAAATCCTGCTGATGGCAAAGCTGCTAAGTTCTTTGGAGCACTGAGGATGCTCGCCTGTGATGGGAACACAGAAGAAACAGCCATGTAAGGCCAAGAGGTTGGGAAGCTTGTAATTCTGAGGTTTGCTAATTCTCACACCAGAGTGTAAGCATGCTGGGAAGAGTGGAACAGTCCTCCCCAGCCCTTTTCCAAGTTCTGCTGTCTGCCTTTGCCCTCATGTGCCAAATTCAGGTTGCATATTCTCCATTCAGCTTCTACTAAGGACAACAGGGGTTTGGCTACTGGCAGGCTAGAAGCTGGCGTGCTGCCTGATTGCGGATAACCAGCGTGCTCCGCAGAGATGAAGAGCACTTGGGACTTCCACCCCTGGACCTGAATCTGACTTAACTGGATAAGGGTGAGGGAGCCACTGGAGACAAGGGAGAGGGAGGGCTGTCCTTGCCTCAGCCTCGCCTTAGACCAGCGTCTCCTTCAGCAAATGAACAGCAGAGGCTGAGGCTTCCCTTTCTCCTTGAATCTCTCTCCACAAAAGACCAGGCAATCAAAGGCAGGACAGGCCGCAAGCTCAGTTGTTTTCAAAGACGCATAGAAGGTGACATGAGGAGAAGGGTGGAAGGGGGTGCCCCACAGACGGGCACAGAGGTCCTGAGAGGTACTGTGGCTGAGGTCACATCACATGCTCATGGTGGACAGGGACAGGAGCCCAGGCCTCTGCTCCTCTGCCCAGGTCCCTTTCGGTGCAGCAAAGAGACTTCCATTCTCTTGCCAGGCCTCAATGACCCCACCTCAAGAGAACATGATGACAGTTCCCCAGAGATGACTCCTTGCCAGCCCCTTGTCAAGCACTCTGGACAGGTACAGAGGAAGATGATAAACTAATCCAGGACTGACGTCCCTTGTTTAATTTATATGGGAGTTTAAATTAAACGGCATTTTTTAAAGATGTAGCTCTATAAGCTAACATTTCTTAGCATTAAAAAAAAATCAAGAAACATGGCTTTCCGATTTATCTTCCTACTTAAAAATCTCATTATCCTCCAATGTTGAACCCAAATCTTTCCTTGGCCAACATTTTACAGAAAGTCTCCACTTTTCCTACTCTATCCACTTGCCAAACAGCATATGGAGCCCTAGAATAGTCTTAGCTGTTTTTACATAGGTTCTGTCTTACCTTTCCAAAGTTATTGTTTGCTCTTTGCAGAGAATAGCCTTGCTTTATGCTTCTGTCTCTTAATGAAAACATCTGGTTGATAATTCTGCCATTGGCAGGCGTGCAGAACAAGGGAGCAGCGTGGGGCCCGGGTTGCTCACAGAAATACAGAAATTCCTTTATGACACTGGACAAGCAGAGGACAGCTCTGAGAAAATGAAATGAGTCCTCAGAAACATAACTGTACACATGAAGTGAGCACTAAACCTGAACACATATAAAATAACATCAATTTTTGAGAAGAATTTAAAGTAAAGAATAGAGAATAAAATGAAGATATTTAGTCTTGTGCACACTTTGGGCATAAATCATTGACAAAGATTAAAGCCCCTTAATTGTATTAGGGAAATGGATATACTTTATTAATGAATGAATTCTAATTCCACATTCTATTTCAACAAAAATTATACTGGCTAATAAATTATGTCTCTCCCCGTCCCCTGTTTTCACTGCAGCTAAATTGTTATGTCTCATTTATGGGTTATTCTGAATAAATTAGCTGGAAGATTTTTTTTAAGTCCCCAAAATGCCAAGAGGTCTAACCCATATACTAGTTAAAAAGTAGAATTTTATATATCTGCTGTATTAGAAAGTTCATGATTTCCTATTTCATGGTATTGAACTCCTACATTTTAAAAAGAATTCAGTAGCATCTAGAACCTTCAAATTTATAAATCCCTATAATCAACTCTGGCTCAGATAAGAACTGAACCAAAGTATATGATGCCATGTCGATCCAAGGTCTCCTATTTCACTGGTATTTCCTCTAGCTAATCAAATTCAGAATGAATTTTTGATGATTAGAAAATGTTTATACCTTGGGGCGCCCGGGTGGCTCAGTCGGTTGGGCGGCCGACTTCGGCTCAGGTCATGATCTCGCGATCCATGAGTTCAAGCCCCGCGTCGGGCTCTGTGCTGACAGCTCAGAGCCTGGAGCCTGTTTCAGATTCTGTGTCTCCCTCTCTCTGACCCTCCCCCGTTCATGCTCTGTCTCTCTCTGTCTCAAAAATAAATAAACGTTAAAAAAAATTTGAAAAAAAAAAAAGAAAATGTTTATACCTTACCTAAGAATCCGGCCCTTTTTTCACACCCAAATGTGCACGTTGCCATTGCCAAATGATGGTAATAACCATCTAACCTCTAGTTGATATTTTCTGTGAAGCAAATTGGTATTTGCAGGACAATTTTCTAGTGAGAAAATGTCCACATAAACAAAACTCCATTATGATCAAATCCCCGTGGTGGTCATCCTGGCAAAGTCCTTAATACCCAAGGCAGTGAAGCAGTGAATGCAGCCACCAATCTCAGCCTTGAGGGGGGAGCCCTGACTAGCCAGAGCAAAATCTGTGAAGTCCATGAAGGCAGCACAACATGGACTTCAACCTCAGAGAAAGCCCTCTGGTTTCTCAACAAACTTTCAGCATTCAATACGATTCTGAAACGCTAAGAAAGACATTAGCTAGTCCCACAGTATTTTGTTTTCCTCTTTGGAAGTTTTCACTGCAGAATCCTCTGTGCACAGATAGGTCTATGTTCTCAGGCTCAAGAATCTGTTTGTAAAATAAAATAATAAAAAAAGAATCTGTTAATAAACCATGAATTTATGAGGCATCATCGTATTTTAGCTGCATAAACTAAGTACTCAAAGGAAACATTTCTGGAAGAAGGTAAAGGGCGATCTGTAATGCAGACTATAAATTTCTATTTACATTTGCCATGAGTGATTAAATCCAGAAAAAAAAAAAAAAAAAAAAAAAAACAGCATTAATGTGACAATGGGAGAAACATAAAAGTAGGCAATTGGCCGGAGCGGGGCGGGAGGGATGCTATTGCTGGTTATGAGAGACTTTACTAAAATCATGGAAGTCAGGGTTTACATAGGAGATGACCACAGAGACTCTGCAGGAAGAAAGAAGAATCTGGGCAATTCTGGCCATGACCAAGAGGCTGAGAGATCAAATCACTGGAAACACTTTCCAGTAATCCTCTGATTTTCTGAAAAAGACTGAACCAAGAAATAGCTCTAGGTATGACTTGTCTTTGCTCCTCCAACACCATCAAAAAGGGAGAAATGTTGCAAGTGATTAAAAGAGATAGGTTTTTGCGCAGCGTTACTAGAAGGAATATTCACCTGTAAATCAGAAGGCCAAATGTTAGCATTAATTCTCCTATTAATTCCATCAGAAAGATGAATATGTTCTGGGGATCTAATATTCAGCATGGTGACTATAATTAACAATACTGTGTATATCTTGGAAGTTGCTAAAAGAGTAAATCTTAAGTATTCTTACACAAACATTTGTAAGAATATATATAATTCTCTGAGGTGATGAGCATGTTGACTAATCTCACCATGGTAATCATTTTATAATATATATGTGTATTAAATTTTAAAAATCTAGGAGAACATAACGAAGCCCTTGTCTTGCTCACTCCATCATTGCCAGCACTTGGAATAATGCCTGGCACATAACAGGTGCTCAATAAATATTAGCTGAATGCATGAATGAATGAGTAAACTATATAATCTGTTCAGTGCACCACTCCCATAGCCAAACCTCACCCCAATGCAAGGGCTGGAATAGACCAGCTCCTGCTTCAGAAGCAACACAAGCTTTTCCCCAGCAGCCAAGGCCAGGTCAATGACTCTGTAAGGGACAAGCCCCCAGAAGTTCCCAAACTACTTGCTACGAGGGTGGTGAGGCTAAGATGCTTTTGGGGTCCCCCTACTACTGCATCTGTGGTCACCAGCAAGATCTCCACCAGCGTCTGTTCCTACTGCCTTCCAACCCTAGGAAGGCTGTCTTATTCTGCTTCCTTTCCTCTGTCTGCTGCTATCCAGGCCCTGTTCATTTGCCTGTGGTTTTCCAGGGAACGGGACTGTATCGCTCCAACTCCTTTGCTTAGAAAAAGGCCTGCACCTCTGAGTTCCTGAGGGAGTCCTACAGACCAGAGGCTTACTTTTCAAAGTCAGGCTGAGGTCCAAGGAGCTAGACTGGCAGAACCATTGACCAGAAATACCAGCTAAATTTACTACATTATTTATTGCCCATATTGCTGGCCATCTGTTAATAGCAGATAATCACCAGAAGATGATTAAGGGGAAGAAAAATAGTATTTTGCATCTTAGGTTGTCCCTTCTGGCTGAAAAGTGTGGTTAATTTTTTTACACCTTCACACTTGGAATTAAAAGTGTGTGTGTGAATATATATGCATGGTAGGTACATATATTCATATAGAATACACTTATGTTCATAAAAATACATACACACACTGGGTTTTTTACATATTTGTGGAAAAATATCTAGAATTCACCTGTTGTTTTTTTTTTTAATTTAAATGTTTATTGATTTTTGAGACAGAAAGAGACAGCATGTACGGGGGAGGGTCAGAAAGAGAGGGAGACACAGAATCTGAAACAGGCTCCAGGCTCTGAGCTGTCAGTACAGAGCCCAACATGGGGCTCAAACTCACGGACCGCGAGATCATGACCTGGGCGGAAGTCAGACGCTTAACCGACTGAGCCACCCAGGTGCCCCTAGAATTCACCTGTTTCTTTTATTAAGTAAGTAAGCCAGCAGAAATTTCATTCTTCAAATATTAAACTAAATTGAGAAGGTTTCTCCTTTTCCAGGCTTTGCAAACATTTGTTTCAATCAGACTTGGTTTTTTTTAAGTTCATTTATTTATTTATTTTGGGGGAGGGGGTGGGGGGGGGGAAGGCAGAGACAGAGGGAGACAGAGAGAGAATGCCAAGCAGGCTCCAGGCCATGAGTGTGGAGCCCCAAGCGGGGCTCAATGTCACGAACTGTGAGGTCATGACCTGAGCCAAAATCAAGAGCCAGATGCTTAACTGACTGAACCACCCAGGCACCCCTCAATCAGACTTATTTAATTTAAAAAAAAAAAACAGAATTATATGGAAAAGATCAAAATAAATTACTGATGTAAAATATGCTAAAAACAAAATGTGCTCCTCTCTTTGAACCATGGAGAATATCTGTTAAGATTACATCAAACAAAACTGCACTCCTTGTAAAGCAAAATTATTGAAGATAATCTTCCTTTATAAAATCTACTAGAGTTTAGAAATCACTACTGCTCCCAGGTAGAGGACTTATCAAGAACATCATAACAACAGAAAACATTTAAATGCCACGTACAAATTAAATCAACTTCAAATAAGACATTCCCAACACTTCCCATCCCACATCCTCACTCAGGTCACTTTCTTTGGCTGGAACACATTTACCCTCATCTCTGCCGGCCCTCGGAAAGCCTGGACGCCACAGCAGGCTCAGGGCCTGGCTCGCACAGTGGGTATCATGGGTCTTGTCTCCAACAAAAGACTAGGAACAACCCAAGGGCAGTTCTATTCTTCAAAATCCCCAGAACATGACCTTGCATCTAAAAAGTTCTCAATAATACAAGTTTGCTCAATCGAACTGAATTAAGAGAAAGAAGAGATGGGGAAGGGATGGTAGTGGAGAGAGGTAGAGAGGGAGAGGGTGGATAGAAGGGAGCATATGAAGCAAGTATATGAAATGGTATTATTCCAGCTCAGGACTTCAGGCCAGAAAAATCATTTTCCATCGTGTAACTATTCCCAGAACACATAACTAGATAAACATATGGATACATATGGATATTGGAGAGGTATTATTTGCCAACTTCTTTTCAGTGATTTAACAGAGCAGATGAGGTTTCATTTAATATGCTTTAAAAGAAAAGGACCGGGAATATACCCATGTTCATAGCAGCATTATTCTCAACAGCCAAAAGGTGGAAACCCAAATGTCCATCTGCAGATGAACGGATAAACAAAATGCGGTATACACATACAATAGAAAATTGCTCAGCCTTAAAAAGAAATGAAATTAGAATACGTGTTACAATAAGGAGGAACCTTGAAAACACGCTAAGTGAAATTAACCAGACACAAAAGGGCAAATACTGTATAATTACACGCGTATGAGGAACCTAGAATCGTCAAATTCACAGAGACAGAGAGTAAACAGTGGTTAGCAAGGGTGAAGGGAGGAGGTCAGGGGGAGTCACTATTTAATAGGCACAGAGTTTCCGTTTGGGATGATGAAAGAGTTCTGGAGATGGATAGCGGTCGTGGTTGCACACAACAATGTGAGTGTACTTACTGCCACTTTCTTGTACATTTAAAAACAGTTAAAATCATAAATTTCACTACAACTAAAAAAAGATAAGGATTGGGAAAGAGGATCCAATGTATTGCTCACCGATTTACAGGTAACCTCTTTCCCTCTCCTTCACACCCGCCACCGGAGCACATCCTAGAACCCCCTGTCCTGGGAATTCTCCCTCCTGGTTCCAAGAGAGTCAGGATGGTGCCTTAATAACTGAAGATCCACAGTGTAAACACAGTGGCTTGCAGCTAGCAGGGATTCACTGAATATTTGCAGATTCACTAAAAAGGAAAAAAAAAACACAGGTAATGAAATTTGGAAAGATTTTTTTTTTTTCTGTTTTGGAATGGAGATTGGAATAGAAGGGGTAAAAAGTACAGATAAACCCAACTAGAATGTAGGCAGATTAGAAATCAACCCATCTTGTTCTTCAGAGTAACTGCGAATCAATGATAGGATGACAAATTTTCTTTAATGACACTTCTATTATGATAGGGAAAAAAATAAATCGAATCATATGTAATTAGGATCAACTTGAGTTAGCTTTTTTTTTAGTTTATTTATTTACTTTGAGAGACAGAGAGAGCATGAGTGGGGAAGGGGCAGAGAGAGAGAGACAGAGGGAGAGAGAATCCCAAGCAGGTTCTGCACTGTCAGCGCAGAGCCCGACACAGGGCTCGAACTCATGAACCTCAGCCAAAAGATCATGACCTGAGTTGAAACCAAGTTAGTCCCTTAACTGAGCCACCCAGGCACCCAAAGTTAGTTTTTCTAATAAAATGGAAGAAAGAAATTAGTTATCAAGAAGGAAATGGCAACTTTAAACCTGGAAACTGATTACATAACAGTAAATGTATTTTTTCCTTTGGCCTGCCCATCCATTTAGCAGGGACGAGAACATCCCAGGACACGGAGCACCCATTTTCTCAGGTATGACCATAGGCAGAAATGACAACTCCTTCCTGGAGAAAGAAGGAATGTTAGGAACACAAATGCAGTCTGTGACTCAACGAGGTAAAAAGAGGTTCAGTTATAACTGGCCTAGAACAATTCTATAGAACAATCACTAAGATGACTATCTTCCCTCTCTAATTTCTTCCCTACAGTTATAGCTGGTTGCAACTTGACTGCAGCAAACAGGACAGTCTATTTTGCCCTTTTAAAAAAATCTGTCTCTCACACTTCAGTTTTGCCTCACTTCCTTTCTTGACTGTCAGTTAAACCTGATGCTTTGACCATCAGAGCCCTATATCTAAATGAGCCCTTGTTTCTGCCTTTTTAAGATGTCACCCTGGGCAGAGGTCTCTGATGGGAGCAGTTAAAATACTGTAGGCATCTCAAAAGGAGATGAGAATTCTGCCTGCTTTTCATCAAACCTTAACTTTTTTAATTAAATTAATTAACCCAGAAATGCTAGTCAGCTTAACATCTCAGGCAGCTTGCCTGAGCCCCCGGATATCTGGAATAAACTGTCCCCAGGTGCTTCCACCCAGTTAGGAAAAAGTGTTTCTGCCTATCCTGGGCCACAGGTTTTGAGCTTCTGCTAAGAAGAGTTTAGGTCAAGTGGAGTTTCTCAACCTCAGCACTCTTTAACATTGTGGGCCGGATAAGTAATTCTGTTGTGCGGGGGCCAGATGTGCATTGTAGGACGCTCGGTGGCATCACTGACCTCTACCCACTAGATGCCGGCAGCACCCTCTAGATGTGACAACCAAAACCACCTCCAGGTATTGCTAAAATCCCTCATGGGGGCAAAATCACACTAGCTGAGAACCACTGGGATAAAATGAGACTCCATCCTGCTGCCCCCCCACCATCAGAAACCTCCATCGGAATGCTCCTCCCGCATCACCCTCCACCACTCCAGAGACCATGTGTTAGGTCCAGAAGGGTCCATCAGCAAGCAGCTTAGCTGGACCCAAATTAGAAAGGGTGAGAATTTGTCCAAGTGGAAACCAACTGGCCTTCACTTCAAACCCCAGGCTAAATGAAGGAAAGGAGAGAATAAGAAGTACTGAGAAATAACCCCTGTCTCCCAAGTATGAAGGAGGCTGATAAAGCTAGCATTTCGTTGACCAGCCTTCCCTCCCACGCTTCCCTTAGCCAAGGAGATCTCTCCAGGAAGCAGCAGGAAGAAGCCCTCCACCCAGAGACGTGGGCGTACCTGGATCTCCTAGGTATCCGTGGGATAGCAGCCCTGCATTTCTAGTTCAGCTTTGCACCCTACTCACTATCTGACCCTGGATAAGTCATTTAACTTCTACTTCTTCTTCCTCAGCTGTAAAATGAAAGGGCCAAATCTTTTAGACCTAGACCATGATTTTAGGGGCCCAGTGCTTGGGCAAGGGTACAGGAATGTGGTAGGGGGAAGACAGAGGCAGAGCAACCAAGAAAGCAATAGAATAGTCTCAGGTGACTGCATAGGATGCACAAGAGAGGGCATGAGCTAGGTTTTTAAGAAAAGTCAGGGAGGCTGAAGGCCAGCAATGATCAAATGCCATTTTAAGGACATAAAGAAGAAAGAATTAATAAAAAGAAGTTTTCTATATTTTTCATCACTCTCTACATGTTTACCCATCCTAACTGGTGCTGTTCATACCCTGATACCTCCCTCCCCCACTGCATTTCCTTTCCCTCTTATTTTATAAGCCTATTTCTCCATCTTTCTGTTTTGTACTCAGATCCCTTCGTTTCTGTTCGCTTTTTATGACAGTTCTTTCTCTGTGGCTCTCTTGCTTGCTCTCTCTTTCCCTTCCTCCTTCCTTTCCTTCCCCTCCCTCCCTCTTTCCCTCTTCCTCCCTCTCTCTCTCCCTGACCTTCTTCATCATAAGAAGGAAGTAGGTTACCCGCCACAGTCCTAGATTCCATCTCCTTAAAAGATTCAGATCTACAGAAAGAAAGTCAAACTGCGTCCTGAAGGATGAAGCTTCCACATGCTAAGTTCCTGCTTTATTGTATTTCCTTTTATACGACCGGAGTTATGACTATGCTTACAAATGACCATCATTAACCTCAAGTGAGGAACTCCTAGTGAAGGCCAAATGTGTCGACTTGATTGCAAGGCAACCGTGTCTGAAACGACCAGGCCACAGTGTAGAGAGGCAGTACCCAAATGTCTTACTTCAGCCCGCAGAACCCAAGTAAGGAGCCTGCTTGTACTACGTGGACATATCTTGACCAAGCTGGTCCCACTCCAGGACGTGACAAGTTGGATGAGGGCCACAGATCCTTGGTGAAATACAGTTCATCACGGCCAAGCCAGGAAAATGACTTTTCAAAGCGATTCACTGTTCTGAGCCTGCTGCCTGTCATTCAGACACCAGGAAAGAAAGATTCAGGGCTCTCCCACACCCTGTTGCAACTTTCACCTTCCCCCTAATCTTATCCCCCACAGGCAGATCATAAATACCATCGTTTGCTATTTGTGAAGAGAACACCACCTGTGAATCTGAAGGACAGCTTTCTGTAATGCTGGACAGTGGGAGGAGGGCAAGTCACAAACTAGATTCACTCTAAATGAGCAAATCAGCACAAACGGAACATGAACAAAACCTCTAATCAGCCACAATCAAATAAAAAGAGACTTCCTGGAGAGGAACAGCCAGATGGGAAGTGAATATCGTTCAGACCGTTAACGTTCCACCAATGCTCGCTGCTTTTTTAACAAGCAAATGGGGCCAGGTCTGGTAGAGTGAGGAAAGAAAAATGCAGGCACATCCACTTTTTCTAAAAAAGCACACAAAGTTATATGATGTAAAAACAGGTGATTGCTGAAGAAATGTACCTAATAAAATCCCTTCCCTTGACCACGCCTGTCCCTACTTAGGAGCCCAGCTCTCCCTCTGGCTTTCTACTATCACTTTCTTCCTTTCTTTCTTTTTTTGGTAACAGCATTATTGAGATTTAATTCGCAAACTATTCAAATCACCCATTTAAAGTGTACAATACAATGGGTTTAGCGTATCCACAGAGTTGTGTAACTATCACCACACTGGAGAGTATTTCCATCACCCCAAAAAGAAACCCCATTCCCTTTAGCAGTCAATCCCTCCTACCCCTGAGCTACCACTAATCTTTCCATCTCCATAGATTTGCCTCTTCTGGACTTTTCATATAAATGGAATCATACAATATGTGGGGAGAGAGGGAAGTCTTCCTGGCTTCTTTCACTTAGCATAATGTTCTCAAGGTTCATCCATATTGTAGCAAGTAGAAGTACTTAATTCCTTTGTAGTGCCAAATTATATTGCATTATATGGGCATGCCTTATTTTACTTATCCATTCACCGAGCCTCTCTCTGCTTCTTTTCAGATGGACATTTGGGTTGTTTCCACATTTTGGCTATTATGAATAAGGCTACAACAAACATTCCTGCATAAATTTTTGTGTGGACACATGCCTTCATTTATCTTAGGTAAATGGCTAGGAATGGAATTGCTAGGTTATAATATAACTCTAGATTTAACTTTTTTTTTTTCTGAGATGGTGGGCCATTTTACATTCCTACCAGAATTTTCTACATTGCATGATTTTCTACATTCTTGCCAAAAATTATGTCTTTTTTATAGCCATCCTAGTAGCTGTAAAGCAGTAATCTCATTATGGTTTTGATTTCTATTTCCCTAATGATTAGTGATATTGATTCATATGATTATTGACCACTGGTATATCTTTTTTGGAGAAATATATATTCAGATCCTTTGCCTATTTTTAAGTGGGTTATCTTTTTATTATTGAGTTTTAAGTGTTCTTTATGTATTCCAGACACAAGTTCCTTATCAGATATATGATTTACAAATATTTGTTCCCATTCTGTGTGTTGTCTTCTCACTTTCTTGATAATGTCCTTTGAAGCACAAAAATTCTTAATTTTTTTAAAGTTTACTTACTTACTTCGAGAGAGAGAGAAAGAGAAAGCCCATATGCACACATACCCGCCAAGAGCAGAGGAGAGACACATAGAGAGGGAGAGGGAGAGAATGCCAAGCAGCCTCCCCACTGTCAGTGCTGAGCCCAACCCGGGGCTCAAACCCACAAACTGTGAGGTCATAACCTGAGCTGAAATAAAGAGTCAGACGCCCAACCGATGGAGCCATCCAGGTGCCCCAAAAGTTCTTAATTTTGATGAAGTCTGAACTATCTGTTTTTATTTTGGTTACTTGTGCTTTGGTGTCACATCTTACATCAACTCCTTGTAAAACAAGCTTTTTTCAGCTTGTGTTGCTCAGTCTCAAGCATTAATTTTTTTTTCCATTATAGCAGCAGGGCCTCTCCTTGGCCCAAGTCCCTCATATATGCAGAGACAGCAGACCATACAGCCCATAGGTAATGTGAGACATGAATGGGTTTTCATACCCCACTGAGTCCTGCTGCTCTCTGATTAGGACTATGATTATTATTGAATACTCATACTTCTGTGTAGGGCTTTTAGGCTTCTAGAGGCTTTCAGAATCATTAATTACTACTTAAAATAGCTGTGAAGGATAGGAAGGAAGGTAATCCCCACGCCCCCACCCCCTGCCACTAACATTTTGAGATAAGAAGACAATTAAGAAGTTGTTACAAAGACATAATTTTCCTCAGAGAAACTCTAACCTCTGAAATTCCCCGACTAGGAAAGAGGGAGGAAATAGAAACTGGGCAAAGTGTGACAGAGAAGTCAAAGCACAGGGCAAGTGAGAAGCAACTGGAGTCTCATATCCTTACATAGTTACTCACTCTCACTGCCACCCCCTTTCATGACCCACCAGACCACAGCCAGAGAGGAGCCTTATTTGAAAATCTGATTGTATCTGTTGGCTCATTGATATGTGCAAGATTTTTCAGAAGCCAGAAATTTCAGGTTCCCAAATGCTCCTCCAGCCCATCTGCTACAGTCATCTCCCAAGTTTCCCACACTCACACCTTATCAAATTTCTCTGTTTACCAAAACCATTGGAGCCCTAAAAACTTCGTTTGCTCTCAGATGTACTTTCCTTCTTCTCCACAGAGCAGACTCCTACTCACGAGTGAAGACCCAGACAGTGTTGCATCCCTGGTGAAGTCTTCCTTCCTTCACTAGGCAATTAATAGATGCTGCCCTTTGTGATATCCTCAGCACTGTGTTCATAGTTCTCGCTGCTATTATAACCCAGATGGCAGCTGGAATTGCCCTGCTCTTGAGGTTCTAGTTACCCCTGGCTTGCGCCACAATTCCACATTGTGTGGAAAATTCAATACCCATCCAAGATTTATAAACTTCCAAGAGGATGAGGGGAGAGTGGTGTTCCACCCCTGCAGGTACAGTCACTTTTAATTTCCTATCTCCACTGCGTTCTTACTCTTGGCTCTGTGTCTTGTGACTATTTCTTGCTTCGACAAATATGGACCTCAACTCCTTATGCTGATTTCCACTGAAAACTAATGATCCCTGCCCCCTGTATTCCTGTCTTGTACAATTCACTCTCCATGAGTAACTGGCTTCAAATCAGTAGAACAGAGCAATGCTGAGGGATGCCACTTTGTGATCAGATGACAAAAGACTGTAATTTGGTCTTGCTAACAGACCCCCTTTCACGGACTGGAGAGGCCCATGTGGCAAGGAATAGGGGTTAGCCTCCAGTCGACATCCAGAAAAGGACCTTAAGGAACTGAACCTGTCACCATTCATGTGTGTGAGCTCAGAAGCAGATCTTTGCCCACGAAGTCTTCAGAAGACACCCTACGCTGGCTGACCCCTGACTGCAGCCTGAGATGCAGGTAAGCCAAGGTCCCAGCTAAGCCACTCCCAGATTCCCTAACCCACAGAAAATAAGAGATAATAAATACTGTTTATGCAATAGATAACTAACACAAAAACCTAACAAATAAACAGCCCCATTCACTTGGGACTTCTGTGTGTACAGAAGACTTGACTCATGGTTTAGAGAGAGAGAGGCTTTATATCACAGAAATCCTAAAAACATAAAGCTGAATATTAGACATTTAGTTTGTAAGAATTCTTTAGCCACTCCACTGTGTTATTCAGCCTCTCTCCCTCTTCCTCCACGACATCTTCTACCTCATGCAAAACAATTACCATATATATTTAAAATACACACATACATAGAGAGGGACAGAGAAAGAGAAAGAAATTGATTTTGAAACTATCTGACCCTGACAGGTCCTAACGAGGCACGCTGAAAAAGCACCATTCTTCTCCTTAATCTTTGCCTGGGGCATGCAGTGAAGAAAGGACCTTGTATTTTTCTAAGGGCATAGTATAATATAATAAATATAATACAGTTTATCATAATACATTATCATATAATAAATATAATAGTTTATCATGTCTTATAATTACTAGTTTGTATGTCTTTCTCCCCCACCCAGACTCAGTTTTTCAAGAAAAGTGACTGAGTTTCATCCACCTTTATATCCCCTGTGCACAGTGCAAAGTTGATTAAACAGTCAGGACTCAGTAAATGTTTGCTGAATGTGTATTCATGACACAACATTACACTAAAAGATCTCCATTTGCAATTAATTATTAATGCATTATTAAATCAAGAGAACCACTGTGCTTGGCTACAAGTAAAATTACACTATAATAAGATCCTCAGATATTTCAAATAACTATAACTCTTTAAACTGGTTCAAGAAAAACTATTGCTCTGATAAATCTAATGCTAGAGCATGCTGTGAGGCTCAAATGTACTAATTAAATGCTCTCTTAAAAAGCATATATTCTGGTGTGCCTGGGTGGCTCAGTTGGTTAAGCGTCCAACTCTTGATTTCGGCTCAGGTCATGGTCTCGTGGTTCATGAGTTTGAACCCCAAATTGGGCTCTGCACGGATAGTGCAGAGCCTGCTTGGGATTCTCTCCCTGCCCCTCCTTGCCCCCCTCTCTCAAAATAGATAAATAAACTTTAAAAAAATGTAAGCATATGTTTTACATTACCAGATATTCTATAACTCATAGGGGAATATGTTAGATTTTCAGCTTAGAAAATAATTGCTCAGGAATTTCAAGTGTAGAAATTCAGCAGAAGAGAGTAAAACGTCAGCATTATATTTAAAAGTGAAAAATTGGAAAACCAAATATGCAGCAGCAGGGGCAAGTTAAATAAATCATAGCACATCCACACAGTGGATTAAAAGAGATGAACTAGATCTGATTTATTAACTCAGAAAGATGTCTACAATATAGTCTTGTTTAAAAAGAGTAAGTAACTTGGGGCTCCTGGGTGGCTCAGTCGATTAAGCATCCAACTCTTGATTTCGGCTCAGATCATGATCTCAACCCTCATTGGGCTCTGTGCTGATGGCTCAAAGGCTGCTTGGGATTCTCTCTCTCTCTTTCTCTCTCTCTGCCCCTCCTCCACTCACGCGGTCTCTGTCTCTCTCAAAAATAAAATTAATTAATTAAAAATAAATAAATATATATATATAGATATAAAAGAGTAAGTAACAAAGCAGTATGTAAATGTTGGTAAAAAATACATTTGCCTATATTTACATATACACATGTAGAGAAAAACATGGTAGGACATACCCCAAAATGTTAATACCAGCATTTAACACATTATTGGTAATCTTTATACTTTTTTATATTTCTCAAATGTTTTGTAGTGAGCATGTCTTTCTTTTTATTTTTTTTTATTTTGCGAGAGAGCATGCACAAGTGGGGGAGGGGCAGAGGGGCAGAGAATCTTACACAGGCTCCACGCTCAGCACGGGGCCCAACACAGGGCTCAATCCCACAACGCTGGGATCATGACCTGAGCTAAAATCAAGACTGGGACACTCAGCTGACTGAGCCACCGAGGCACCCTACGTATATTTCTTTTTAATCAAAATATTTAAAACTGTTTAAAAACAGAGAAAAGACTCAATTAGTAGTATCTTAACTTAGCAAACATGGACTCATAGTCGAAAATTTGCTAAATTAATATTGTGAAATGTAAAAGTACCTAACATAATCTATCACACTTGAATTTTAAAAGCAACTTTAAATAAGTGGACTCATTTGAGCCCCCCAAAACTTTGTGCAGTAGAAAGAGCTTATTAAGTACATTTTAAAGGTATTAAGTGATTTGTTCAAGTCATACACCAAGTAAATAAAAAGAACCAGATGTAGAGGTTAGGGTTTCTGCTTCCCAAAGCGGGAAAGAGAAATGTTATGAATGGTTCCAGATGCAGCTGGTCATCTCAAATGACGATCACAGAAGTCATGATCAAGAATGTTTTGCAAATATTCTGACGTCCTGAGTACTGTAATTCTTTCTCAGCAAATACCAAAGACTAAATTCGTTTTCCATGTTGTTTTATTTGGGAAAACTTCTGACAGCTTTAGTTAACTATTCTTTTCATTGATCCTACAAATAAGCACAGACCACTATATGGAACTCCAAATGCATCCAGACAAGTGGAAAGAAGAAAACAAAGAGTTTAAGAAAAACTATCCAGACAGCCAGGATGCAGGGAAGGGCACACAAAGTCCCCACCACCCAGCCAGAGGTCTTGACAACACTGTGGAGTCACAATCAGCACTGACCAAATGCTTCACTGGCCACTTTCAAGTCATTTTATTTTAGTTTTGATGCAGTCCCTTTGTGTATATGTCACTTGTAGAGGGGAGTCTGCTTTAAATCACAGCAAAGAAATACTCAGAAAAACAGCATTTCTGACAGATACACATATTCCTAAAGCAAGCAAAGGTGGTACACATCCAGAATGGGCATAACATTTATTTTTTTTAATGTTTATTTATTTATTTTGAGAGAGAGAGAGAGAGAGAGAGAGAGCATGAGTGGGGAGGGGCAGAGAGAGAGAGGAGAGACAGAATCCCAAGCAGGCTCCACACTGTCAGCACAGAGCCCAACACGGGCTCAAACTCACAAACCCAAAGATCATGACCTGAGCCGCAATCAAGAGTTAGAAGCTTAACAGAATGAGCCACCCAGGTGCCCCAAGAATGGACATAAAATTTAAACAGAAGACCCCAAGGGACACCTGGGTGGCTCAGTCGGTTAAACATCCGACTTTGGCTCAGGTCATGATCTCGCAGTTCGTGGGTTTGAGCCCGCATCCGGCTCTGTGCTGACAGCTCAGAGCCTGGAGCCTGCTTCAGATTCAGTGTCTCCCTCTCTTTCTGTCCCTCCCCGGCTTGCACTCTCTCTCTCTCTCTCTCTCAAAAATAAATACACATGAGAAAAAAAAAAAAAAAAAACCAGAAGACCCCTGTGGCTGAGCCATACTGAAAATGCTACAGAATCAATCATCTCCTCATCACTGAACATTGAAGGAGGCTCTTCAGGGAGCACTGAACTTGAAGCAGCATAGCAAGACAGACTGCAGGCATTTGGCAGAGGACACAGGGGAGGAGACAGAACTTCCTTAAAGTCTGGCTTTGCTCAGACCTGTGCAATGACAAATTAGGAAGGAAACAGAGCAGAAGGCAGGACGGGAGGTGTGAACTGTGAGCAATTTTAGACAGAAAGGCTGGCACCTCTCTGAAACTGGCATATCCGCTTTGGGACAAGGAAGTGCCCCTTTGGACTTAGATCAGCATTAGGGTGTGGGCCAGCCAGCCACGCAGGAGAGGATCAGCAGATGAGTTGAGAAGCGTTCCAGATGGACCGGAACAGAGACAATGCTGTAACTGCTCCACACTAAGGGACTGGATTTAATATCAGACACACCAAAATGCTATTTATTGGGAATTTATTGCACATATATTTATGATTAGTTAACTATTTAGCAAACTGTGTATAGATCATTGCACATGTGGTTCAATTATTCTCAACCAGTTTAGACATTGCCAAACAGTTACAAACCTCCTCATGATCATTAAAGGACTTGGTAAATGAAAGAAAATATAATAGCCAACCAATACTTACTATATACTAAGCAATGTTATTAGCCAGTTATTTTACATGTGTCCATTTCTTATTATCTCCATTTTACAGATGAAGAAACTGAGGCAGGGAGTGGTTTAGCAATGTGCCTGAGGTCACAGGAAACAGTAGAGCCAAAATCTGAACCCAGGCAATCTCATTCCAGAGGCTGTGTTGTAATCACTAGACTATAATAAACCACACTTTAGCAATCCAGCTCCAACTGCGGCACAAAATCAGATACTGGGGCTCTGAGTGCATATACCAGGCAAACAACTCTCCTTGCAGAACGAGAGGCTTGAATAGGTTTTCTGCTCATTATATAATTTCAAGAAACTTCTGTTAACATTAACCATTTGCAAAATTTAGATCAAAAGAAACAACTTAGGGGCGGTGGTTCAGTAGGTTGAGCATCGGACTCTTGTTTAAGGCTCAGGTCATCATCTCCTGGTTTGTGAGATCGAGCCATGCCTCTCGGGCTCCGTGCTGACACTGTGGAGGCTGCTTGGGATTCTCTCCCTCTCTCTCTCCTCCTCCCCCATTAATTCTCTCTCTCCCTGCCCCCCCCCCTCAAAAATAAATAAATAAACTTTAATAAAAAGAAAAAGAAACAAATTCCACAAAAGACACAGCATAACTGAGTGAAGCATGCTAGGTGTTAGAAAATGGGAAGTGGGGAGAAGGGAGCTCGTGAGGACCAAGAGAATAAACACCTACCTAAAGGTGTATCTCCAGACAGTCATCTCCCCAGAAGAATAAAGAACTAGCTTTGCCAGTTCTCGCATTTTTTTAAAGGAAAGTTGAAAATTCAGATTCTTGTACAAAATCCTTCCAATTTTTTTCTCTGAATGATGAACCAAACAAAGCCTATCTACAAACTTAGGCTGCCCGTTGGTTCTAGATTAACTGCAGTTCTCAACAGATAATATGATAATGGTCTTCTGAATGGGAGGGTACTGGAAATTAGCAGAAGTTCTGAAATGTTAAGAAGACAATATTCAATATGTAACTATGCACGGGGGTTGGTTTTAGTCTGGTTATGTCCAATGAATCCAAACAGCTCTCAGGGTTTACTCCTGGTATAAATGCATCCAGGGACATCTGAGTCAAGAGTCCCCAAAGCGGACTTTAAGCATTCCAGGTGGCATGAAAAAACATCCACCGAGGTGCAGGAAGAAAAAATTTGAATTTATATTTCTATTTTTTTATTCTTTTAAAGATTCTTTCACATATGTGTCATAATGTTCATAATAAACTTTAAAGCAGTACAAACATATATTCCTCAAATAATAGGCACACATAAAAAAGAAAACAGACTTTTTCATAATAATTGGCTCTGACAGTTATACCAACAATGGAAATACACTCAAGCAAAGAAAACCATAAAATGGAAGAAATTCTATCTATATACACGGTCATGAAATCCAAGAAGTGCTGTCTACGTAAGTATACAGGGAATTCACCAACAAACTCTACATTAAACCGAAAAGTTTGGCTCTCCAGTCCCCAGTCAGCTGCTACACAGCAGTGCTCCTATGAAATCAGGAACAATGAGAGGAACTACTCTCAAGGGCAAGGACTGATTCTTATTTTTCTTTCTGTGCCAGGTGCCTGGCACGGAGCAGACATTTCATATACACTCTTGCTGGTGCAGTAAACTATCCTGACTTGCAGGTCTGTCTTCCGTCTCTTATCCACAGGCTGGTGCCAATGGGTTATATACATTTTCCATGGAGTTGCACTTCTGGCGAGTTCCTTGGCTGGTAACATCTATTTTGAAGGTTTGGTTAGGTCTGCTAAAACCACACAGAGAATCCTCCTAAGTCAGAGTAGTCCTTTAAAGTCAGAGGGAAGGGAAGAGTGTTAGAAAGAGGAGTTCTTAGTAACGAGCTATTCTGACCAGGTCTTCAAGGACTTCACGCACTGCAGTTTCAGGCTTTTCACTATAATGTTTAACTTCCCACACTCCACGTGGGAACTAACAGCACGCAGCAATTTAATGACATAATTTTTTCTCTACTCTCTTCACTCGTGCTCTCCCCCAGGCAGTCCTGGGGTTAAGACTACAGTATTTGTTTTTTTAAGAAGAAGTAATATTTTAAATAACATTATTTGTTATCACAAAAGTTATTTATATATTCATATTCATACCAGAAAAAAGAAACTAAAGATAAAATGGATGCTGTTGATGACAATAAATGTATCCATTTAGTCAATGGATCAATCATATCCCTCACTAATCACTTCTCAATGTCTCAGCCCCACATCTTACTCCAGTGCCTGCTGAGGTGACCAGGTCCATGCAAGATTCAGGCAGATTCAAGCAGGTGTAATCTGACAACACCTAGCCTCTATGGAGAGGCCTCCACACACCCTCAGGTTCCTACTTCAGAGCTTTCTAATATCAACCAAGATTTAGGGGCACATAGTTACCCACTCCATATTCATGCATTTGCAACCCAACCCCATGCATTTGCAGGGAAGTCATCACCTTGGGCCACTCTTGACCAACAGGGGCAGAAGCCAATGGATACATGCTTATTCATTTCATTCTGAGATGCATTTTATAAGGCTCCTCAAAGTGCCAGGAATCAAGCACCCATTGCCCTCAACGGTGGTCAGTTTGACAATGTATGCTTGTTTTGGCCTCCCTGCCTCCCTTTTTCCCTTTCTCCATCCCAACTGGGACCACATCCCAAATAAAACCTGCATGCAAGCATTCACCTCAGGCTCTGCTTTCATGGGCACCTAAGCTACAAGAGTTGATAAGGAAGTGGACCTGGAAAACAGACCTTCTGGATTAGGAAGCTGGATCACTCCCCAACTGCTGGTGGTAAGCAGGGTGATGATAATCCCCTGGCAGTAGGGGGATGCAGGAGCATCATACTTACTAATACTCCTACCTGTGGTGGATTGGGATGAGGCACAGATGCACTGTGCCTATGTTCACTGTGCCTATGCACTGTGCCTATAGTTCAGTGCCTATGAAGCACTGAACTAAGTGGTAGTAATTGTGGTACTTGAATGATATGCGGTCCATTGTAAGAATTACAGAGTTGGTTAGCTTTTGTTAACTGCTTTGGAAGCCTTGAAGAGACAAAACGAAAATTACAGGTCCAGGTCAGCCAACCACTAACACAAAGCACACCATGAAATGCTTCTGTAGCAGCAATTCGGTTGATCGTAATCTCCTGCAGCCACAAGGCAGACGGTACTGAAAATCAGGCTCAGGAACTAACTGGAAAGCTGGAGGCCTGCAAAGGAGACTGAATGCAATCTGAGTACATCTCCTGTCCAAATCAGGGCCCTGATAGGAAAGCAGGTGACTCTATGATCTGAAATCTGGACATCTGGGCAGATGAGCCTAAGAATCTTAAAGCCCTGAATCCTCCAGACCGTTAACAGCAGTTTACTCCTTCCTGCTAGAGGAGAGCCACCTCCCCTTTCCTAGAGACCCTGCAAAGTCCTCACGTAAGGAGATGCCCAACAAGGTAATTCCTGTCCTTTTTGGGATCTGCCACCACATCATCTCATTGTCTCTGAACCAATAACTTAAGAGTCAAATCTCATCACAGCCCAAGCAGGGAAACATAGTTCCTGTTATAGAAATAAACTGCTTATTCACCAAAGCAATATATGTCAGCAGGAACCAAAAGAAGATAATTTGGAGTGGATCCTAAAGGTTTTAGAGGGACTGCAAAATATAAGGCTGGATAAAGAATAACTGATTGACATGGGGCCCTCTCCCCTGACTCTGGTTTCAAAGGCCTGGCAAGGACACCAGGACATCAATATCCTAAGTGGAATAGCTCCACGAAGCTTGGACAGGACGACGGCTTACTGTTGTTAGTAAGGTACTGAAGCCAAAATGAGGAACGGATCAGGAGGATCAGGCAGGTGAGACTGTAAAGATGAACTTACTTCTAGACACTTGAAGAACCCACCACCTATATTTCCTGGGAAGACACAGGAAAGAATCCTCCCTTCCCCAAGGCAGTAAGGAATGAACCAGTGTCTCCGGGATGCACACTTGTACCCTTTAGGAACCGCTTCACATCCCCTAGGTCCCACCCTTTCTCCCATCTCCACTGCAGCAATCAGTTCTACACAGGCTTGCAAGCAGCTTCACACCAGTGTCCTCTGACCGTGCCTGGCCTCACTCCTTCTACGGACCTTGGCTCCCTGGCCCTGGGCTTCTCTGACAATGGGGTGCAGGACACTCGGCACTCACACATGTGCAACCTGGTAGTAAGAGACAGCCAACTCCTGGGAGGGCCACCCTTGATCAAGGAGGGGCAGAAGCCTAAGGAGCAATGCTTCCCCCTTTTGTTGTCCAGCATAGACAGTTCTGACATGCATTTCACAAGGCTCCGTACAGAGACATCGTGTCATCAATCACTAGCTGCTCCTAGCGCCAGTCAACCTGTTAAAACATTCTGATAATGGCTTTCACTCTCCCTCTCCCACTCCCGCTCCCTGGAATCACATTCCAAATCAACCACCTGCACAAAAGCTTTCAAAGCACGGCACCTGGGTGGCTCAGTCAGTTAAGCGTCTGACTCTTGGTTTCGGCTCGGGTCATGATCTCGTGGTTCATGAGTTCAAAACCCACATCAGGCTCTGCACTGACAGCATGGAGCCTGCTTGGGATTCTCTCTCTTCCTCTTTCTCTGCCCCTTCCCACTCATCCCCTCCCTCTGCTCCTTTCAGCCTCTCAAAATAAATAAATAAACTTAAAAAAAAAAAGTATATACTCTTAAAAAAAAAAAAAAGCTTCTGGAGGAAATTTTGGACAAAACAAAGCCTAATCATTTAAGGGGAGTATGGGAGAGAAAGTGCTTTAATAAGGATCAAGACCTCAGCCTCCTGGGAAATTGTTCCCATACACGACCAGAGCCTCATCAGCACATACCCAACCCGAACCAACCTCCTACTAAACCTCTATCACAAGCATATAAGCAACACCCTTTTCTTTTTCAGTAGAATCCAATGCTACTTTCACACATACCCTCCACACTGGGCCTTTTACAGCTCAGCCTGATCAGCTGACAGCAAAGAAAGTGAATATAGAGACACGACAATGGAAAATAGGGAGGAAAAGGTTTTATTTAGAACTTAAATCAAACTCTCAGACTTTCTCATAATAGGATTTTAGTTTCAATAACATAATTAGAAGAGCCCACCACAGGGCCAGGCACTGTAGATATGCTTGATACATTTCTGTTTTAGAGGAAAAAAGTTTTTTAAAATTAAAAAAATATTTTTTTTAATGTTTATTTTTGACAGAGAGAGAGAAAGAGAAAGACAGAGCATGAGGGGGAGGGGCAGAGAGAGAGGGAGACACAGAATCTGAAGCAGACTCCAGGCTTTGAGCTGTCAGCACAGAGCCCAACGTAGGGCTCGAACCCATGGACCGTGAGATCATGACCTGAGCATGAAATCGGATGCTCAGCTGAGCCACCCAGGCGCCCCAGTTTTTTTTTTTTTTAATTTTTTTTTCAACGTTTTTTATTTATTTTTGGGACAGAGAGAGACAGAGCATGAACGGGGGAGGGGCAGAGAGAGAGGGAGACACAGAATCGGAAACAGGCTCCAGGCTCCGAGCCATCAGCCCAGAGCCTGATGCGGGGCTCGAACTCACAGACCGCGAGATCGTGACCTGGCTGAAGTCGGACGCTTAACGGACTGCGCCACCCAGGTGCCCCGGCGCCCCAGTTTTTTAATGGTTATTTATTTATTTTGAGAGAGAGAAAGAACACACGAGCAAAGAAGGGGCAGAGAGAGAGGGAGAGACAGAGAATCCAAAGCAGCCTCCACACTGTCAGCACAGAGTCCAACACGGAGCTCGAACCCTCAAACCGTGAGATAGGACCTGAGCTGAAGTCAAGAGTTGGACACTTAACTGACTAAGCCACCCAGGCACCCCTGTTTTAGAGAAAACTTTATCCTTTATTTTAGATCTTAATAGAATAGCAATCTATGCCAATATTTACAGCTAAACAAGCAAGACTATGTCACAACTTCTCAAAATATAAACACTTATAAGTAGGCCCAAAAATAAGAATTAACTTTTCTGTGCAAGGCCCAACCATGCTCTATCAGAAATAGGGCACTTCCTGGGAAAAAGCCAGAACTTCAGCAAGCCGAATACAGCCCTCTTTAAAAAATATATTTTCGTGATTCGCTAGTATACTAGTCTTAGAGAATCATTTATGCACTAGCTGGGTTTGGGGTTGTACCGCTTCATGTGCATCAGCCAAAGATACCAGAACCCAATCAAGCCATCACGGGCCATGCCCCAGGAATCATTCATGCTTTTCCTATATTTAGCACAAACACACATATGCTGAAGACAAAAATGATTGTCCACAGAAACTGCACAGCAACAAAAGAGCTTTGGTTTTGACTTCCAAGTAGATGTTAAAACTAATGCATTATTACTATGCTGTTGACTCCTCAGGGACAGGATAGTATGCAATGTGATTTGGCTAGCAGAAAGGAAGTTAGAAAGTAGAGGCTAATTGAAACAGGTTGTCCAACAGTTAATCATTTCAGCAAACCAAATGCCATATTCTAACCTGCATGAGTATTAAAATTATATTCATACCTGCTTAATCATAGTTGCTATACATCATAAATGATTCTGGATCAAGAAACAAGTAATCAAAAGCTGCATATTTAATAACTGTTGTTCACACTGAAATTTCTTATGCTATTAATATCTAAGTTCCCTTCTGTGACTTTAGGCTATTTTAAAAGGGGGGAAAAAACACAGAAACCTTGTTACCATGGAGACTGTAAGCCGGTCAGCCCATCTGCTGAAGAGGATATAAAATTTTGTAAGTAGAATTTTAAAAGCCTTACTATGAGAAAGACTTCCTCAAACACAGCAGGGGGGAGGGAGTTACAGAAAGTCTGGCAAATGGCCATTTGCAAAAATTTGGGCTATCATTACTTTGATACTAACCATGAATTTGCAATAATTCTTATTAACAGGAAACTATTAATATCTATACATTAGGATACTAAAGATGCTAATGTTTATACCATTTTTTAGGGGAAAAAATGTAACATTTATATTAAAAAGTGGTCCAGGAAAGCCTACGGTTTGGTTCATTTGATTTTTAAACCTCTCCAGATATTTGCCACAGGTGTTTATAAAATAAATATGAGGCACTTTAAACAATTATGGTGTGAAGTTTCAATAGTAATATCTTTAGGATCTTATAATATTTAGCCTTTCTCTTTTGTTTTTAGATATATGTGGGCCTAACCCAGGAATCTATGTATTCAACAACTTGTAAACCTAGTAGGCACAAAGCCCTGACTAAGACAAAGGCACAAGAGACATCATAAATCAGTTCTTGGCCTTAAGAAACTGAAGGAGGTGGCTTATCTTCATTCATTCATTCATTCATTCATTCAGTAAAAGTTCACTGAGCACCCGCTGTGTACCAAGTACATTCCTAGGCACTGGGAGTCACACAGGGATCAAATGCAACAAAAATCCTTGCCCTCCTGCAGCTCATACACAGGTATAATTTACAATTAGATGACAGTCTGACAGGGGCAGTTTAGTGATAAGAACAAGACACTGTAAGAGGACAGAAATGACTCCTTCTGGGGTGCCTGGGTGGCTTAGTCAGTTAAGTGTCTGACTCTTGATCTCAGCCCAGGTCCTGATTTCAGGGTTGTGAGTTCAAGCCCTGCACTGGGCTATGAGCTGGGCATGAAGACTACTTGAAAGAGAGAAAGAAAGAAAGAAAGAAAGAAAGAAAGAAAGAAAGAAAGAGAAAGAAAGAAAGAAATGATGACTTCTGCCAGGAGCAATTGAATAGAGATTCCAAAGAGGGGGCTTCTAAGCTGGGGCTTCAGAGAGCAACAGGAACACACCAGACAAGAGTGGAACAATATTCCAGACCAAGAGAGCATGGACTGGTGGCAGAAATCTGGAGAATGTCTGTCACTGAGCTGAATGTTACTTCACAGCTCCAAAACAACTTGAGAAATGAACATGGCTAGAGGGGCTTAATGAATACTAAATTTGGGAGGAATGTTTGTATGCAAGATAATTTGAAAGTATAATTATTTTCATAAATATCCATGATAAGTGAATTAGCTTTCCTAAACAGCAAAATTCCTAAAGAGCATTCATGCCTTAAGATACGTATCACAAGTCAAATATAAAAATAGCAATAGAAACCTTTGAATGTTTAAACCTTTTTCACAGATAATGTCTCAGTCAAAGCTTACAAAAACCTCGCAATGAGGCACGGCAGTTATTACTTCCATTTTATAGAAGTGGTAACTACAACTTAAAGAACATAAATGACATATTCTAGATCTAAGAATGGCTAAGCCAGACCTTGAACTTTGGCTTTTACTGTCAATATTGGGCTCTTTCTACAAGACCAGAATTTTGTGCCCATTTAAGGGATTTTACAAAATAACGGGGAAATGCTCTCACAGAGCAATATATCACAAAAATGCTCCCGGTCTTTGGAAGAAATCTACACACCTACTTTGTACACTTGGCAGAGAAAGAGTAAGGCCAGGAGAACTGAGGACAGTCAGCCATCAGGAAACACAAATGTTATAACGTCAGCATAATAATTTCCTTAACAAAGCAACCTTCCTTCTTGTTATCAAAGATCCAAAAATCCATGCGTCCCACCCTTCACCCCCAACTCCTGCACCAAATCCAACCCACTTGAAAGTGTCCTCTCCATTGAAGTGTCTGCCTTAGCTCAATGCTGTTTGCCTACTGTAGTAAGCTGGCAATCGTGTTTTTACTATGCTTCCATGAGAATTTAGCCACCGCCCCCAGATTCTAGTGCCATCACCAAGTCTGGCGTTAAGTTGGCAGAAGAATGGAATTATTATGAATTTTGAACAAGCTGATACAGAAATGTAAACAAATGCGTTATTAAATATACAAATAAAAAAAAAAACAGGTTAAATAACATTAAAGAGATTGGAACAGAGTGCAGGATCATAAAAACTCTGAAAATAATTAAAGATACATTTTGAAAAGAGAATAAAAGACGTAATTGTGGGCATATCTGTCAGTCTGCTTTCATTGTTTAAAACAGAGTCCATTCTCCATTACCAGCTGTCTTCTTCAAGAGGGGGCTCCCAAAACTTGGGAAACCCCTTCAACAAGAAATGTAATCTCCTAGGATTAAAACCTCTCATCTGACAAGCAACTCAAAGGACTAATCTACTGGGGACACGTCTCTGGCTCCAGGGTGAAGATCAGGGATCTAGGACCAAAGAGACAAGACCGCATGGAGGCGGATGGGATGGGATTCTACGATAGATCCAGGAATCTACCCCCAAAGCCAATGTACAGAGATAGAGTCAAGAGCTGAGCCAGGTAAGGAACCCCAAGGAAGCCTATGTGGACCAAGTTAGAATAAAGGGGGCGAGCAGAGGCAGAATGGCAAGACAACAGAAACAAAGCTGTGTAGTCATCACTCCAGGAGCTGGGGACCATGAATCCCAGTAGCGGGCTGAGCAGCAGAGGTGAGCAACCCAGAGTAGGTGCCAGAAACTAGCTTGTTCCCAAAGCCTTCAGAGCTACCAACACTTACCACCGTCAGCTCCACAACAACTACCCCCACACACCCAGCCTCACCATAGCCACCACCTTTACCAACATCCCTGCCACCACCTCACCCCCAACATCACCAACACCACCATCATTGCCACAAATACCACCACCTCTGCCATCACCACAACCACCATCACCACCAGCAGCCGTGTCATCAACACAACTATCATCCTTCTAAGATGCTCTCCTAAAATTGTTTTAATGTTTATTTGTTTTTGACAGGGGGAGAGAGAGAGAGAGAGACAGAGCATGAGCGGGGGAGGGGCAGAGAGAGAGGGAGACACAGAATCCAAAGCAGGCTCCAGGCTGTGAGCTGTCAGCCCAGAGCCTGACACGGGGCTCAAACTCACAAACCACGAGATCATGACCTGAGTTGAAGTCGGACGCTTAACAGACTGAGCCACCCAGGCGCCACTAAGATGCTCTCTTCAAAAGCACAGAGGGACCAGCAGAGGCTTTGAAATTTCAGCCTTCCCCACCAATCTCTGGAAAAGGAAGGCAGCAGCACTGGTACAAATCGTGGCCTCTACCCTGCTTCTAGAGCAGAATAGCTACACTAGGTTGTTTTAAACAAAATAATTTGTATATGAGATATGCGTACATTATCTCAGTTCTCAAAATTCTCGTAACACCCTATGAGGCAGATGTTGCTAGCCCCATTTTATGGGTGAGGAAAATAAGCCTCAGGGTATTCCTTGCCCAAGGTCGTACAAATAGAAGGTGATGGAGCTCACATTCCAGTCCACCTGATTCCACAGCCCATTCTATTCACAGCTCTGCAGTGCTGCCTCTCTGAAGAAAATGAAGACAGAGCCGAGTCCTTGAGAGGGATGACTGGTAGTGGGAGAGACCTGTAAACATACCATCTCAAAACAATGTGCGAAGTGCTCCAAATGTACTAAGGGAGGAAGAAACTAATTCTGCCCGGGGGTGTTGGAGAAGACTGTAGAGAGGATGTGACATTTATGCAATCGTGAAGAAAAGGAGTAGGAGTTCACCAGAAAAAGCAGTGGAGGGGAGAGTAATCCAGGTGGAGTGCTAGCGGATGCAAAGGACCCCCCCAGGGATCACTTACTCCCTCCGGCAGGCTCTGCCGATTTCCCCAGGTCAGACCTCTGGCCTGATTCAAGGCCCGCCCTCAGGTCTGGTCAAAGTACCACTGGTCGCTTTACACCACTGACCCATACACACCTCGGCCGCACACACAGCCTTTCCCGTCTCAGCCTTTCCCGACTCCGGCTCAAGCTCCAGAGCCCAACACATGCTGCTGTCTGCTGTGGAAGTCTAGGATGAAAGGATCTGGTCTGTAGGACTCAGGCATCCGGTCCCTGGCCCCAGACCAAGGCTTCAGCCACAAGGAGATGAAGATCTGAGGCCAAGTGCTAGTCAGACGGTGCTGACCGAGAGGAAGAACACATTCTTAGATGTGTTCTGTTGAGGCAGAAACTGTCCTTAAGCAAATCCAGGATGGGGCATCCAATTGAAACAAGTAAGAGAATAAAGTTGATGCTCAGCTGCAAGTCACCAGATTGCAAATAACATCCCCGACATCAAACATGCGACCCAGGGCTTAGGGCATATATGTCATCATAAGGTCTTTTGGGAAAGGGGATTAGAAAGGGGAAGTGTCAAGAGCTAGACATGCCACGGTAGGGGCCAGGGGGCCGTGGGGCGACAACGGCTTTAATTTTTTTTCCAAGCCAAAAACATAGCAGCGATGTCTCTGGGCTCAAATCTATGGGTCCACAAAGAGCCGTTTGTGTGTTTTTGAGAAAACTTTCTGAGACGTTTTCTGAGAGGACCCTCAGACCACGGATCACCTCTAAACCTTTTTTTCAGAAACACGTTCTTCTTAGATACCTCCGCTCTTAAAAGAACACACCAAGTCTATCCTTAGCACAATCTCTCACTTAACTGGCAACACAGACTAGGGCTCTACCCAGGTTCTTACGCAGGTGCTGAATCTCGAAACTACTGCCATCCTATTCATTTACCAACCAACATTTATTAAACACATACAATGTGCCAGATGCCAGATACCTACCAGTTCCCTGCCTTTTTCACACTTATGATCCAGTAAGGATGGATGGGAATGAATAAATAAAAGGAAGAATACATAATTCAGGTTATGTGAGAGCACGTAAGCACGGGAGGCGGGGGTCTGCCTTAGATGGGCAGCCAGACAAGTGTAAGAAGGCAATGTCTGGGCTGAGATGGGAAGAATGAGAAGGAAGCCACCATGTGCAGAGCTGGGGAAAGAGCATTCAAGGACAAGAGGACAGAGGTGCAAAGGCCCAAAGACAGGATTAACCTTGGTTTATTCAAAGAACACCAAGAAGGCCTGGGCTGGGGAGACGGTAGGGGGGCAGGGTAGTAAGCAGGAGAGCGGCAGATGAAGTAAGACAGCCTGGCAGGCGTCCTGTCATGATAAAGTCTTGTAGACAATAAGGAATTTACATTACACTTTAACACAATTTAAAGCCATTTGGAGGGTTTTAAACCGGAGAATGGCATGATCTGATTTCCCTTTTAGAAAGACAACTCCGCCAGTTCTGTAAAGAACGGAGGATCGGGTGATGAATGGAAGCAGGGAGGCTCTCTTGGTAGGCCAGAAGAGAGAGGAGGAGGCTCACAGGAGGAGCTAGGCTGGCGAAAGAAGACAGATGGAGAGAAGTAGATGGATTTGAGATGCCTTTCGGAGACAGAGCTGCCCGCAAGGATTCTTCAGACCCATCACTTCAATGCCTTCCCAATTTGCTTCCATGAAGAACAATATTTTGGGAAGATGGTCTATAGCATATGTGAACCATCAGTTCATCTACATCACTGATGTTCATGGGTCCTTCAAGATGCCTCTAGAACTGCTGCAGAGAGCATGAGGAGGAAACCGAGAGGGTGGTCCAGATACAGTCCCTCCCCATCAAAGCATCTCCAAGTCTGTTGATTACCAACGGTGACATCTGCAATGTCATTTGAAGAAATTTTTACTTTAAAAAAAAACGTTTTTTTTTAACATTTGTTTATTATTGAGAGACAGAGAGAGACAGAGCATGAGCATGGGGTGGCGGGGGCGGGAGGGGAGCGGGCAGAGAGAGGAGGAGACACAGAATCCAAACAGGCTGCAGGCTCTGAGCTGTCAGCACAGAGCCCAATGCAGGGCTCGAACCCACAGACCGCGAGATCATGACCTGAGCCAAAGTCGGACGCTTAACCGACTGAGCCAGCCAGGCGCCCCTGAAGAAATTTTTATTTTAAAGCCAAACTTTGCAAATCACAACTGTGATAGGGCAGTGTCTGCCTAACTGGCCCCAATATCGAGTCTCTCTTTCTCACCAGAAATAGAGCTGTCACGATTTCTAGCCTTCACGTGGCTACTCAGCTAGAGACCACATTTCTCAGCCTCCTTTGAAGGCAGATGTAGCCTCACGACAAAGTTCAGGCCAATGGGTTTTGAGCACAAAAATATGTTCAACTTCTAGGTCATTCCCTTCAAAATGAAACTGCTTATTCTCTTCTTTTGCCTTTGAGCTGCCTAGGAAATAGCGATGACTGTACCAGTCACGTTGGGCCCAAAGATGGAATCTAAATGTTGAGAATGACAGAGCCTGTCCACCAGCCTGGGTCCTTGGACCACTGATCTCAGAATAGAGCCACCTACCACTCTGACCTGCCTATCTACCTCCAGACTGTTAAGTGACCAAGAAATATACATTGTATCTTTTTGTTTCAGTGCTACAGTATCTTAGTATACGTCCAAGCAGAGCTTCAACAGCCAATGTGTGATCCACCATGTCTCTCATTCCCTCTTCTGCAGCAAACAGAAATGTTCCAGAGAATGGCTGCCCTATTGGAGTGAGAACAACACCAAGGACACCCCTAGCTAACCCAGGAGATACACGGAGTATGTGTGCACACCAAGCTTTTATTACTGTAGTTGCTGTTTCAAGGAAGTTTCTATTACTGCAATATCACCTAACTTATGCTAATACATCCTGGTTGAAAACAGCTGCTCTAAAATCTTCCCCTTGGATTACATGAGACCAGAGAGCAGCATTCATCACCTGAGGAATTTTTAAAAAACACTGATGCCTGAGTCCCATCCTCAGAAATCATGATTTAATTAAGCTGGAATGCAGCTTGGGCCCACAAATTTTTATATTTTTACCTGGTGATACTAATAGGCAGCCAAGGTTGAGAAGCACAGACACTAGTGAACCATAGATCAATGGCACCCACATAATTGCTTTTATTGAAGTGCACTCCAGCATGATGAGGAACATTATCCACTGAAGGGTATTATAAGCAACAACTCCAGAATTATGATAAAGTGTCACTTCAGGGTTTAACTTACTGACTTACACAGTGTCGACATTATGAAAACATGGGAGAATATCTACTCTCAGCGTGCTTTTCCTAAACAACTTTACTTTTACCCATGGACATTATAAATCCTGTAAGTCATCTTGCTTTCCTCTTTAGGTAGGTCCTAGAAAGTTCAGAGTCAAACTTGAGGTTCCCAACTAGCAACTGACGAGAGTTGCGTATTCAGTACACATTCTTACCCTTATTTTCTCCTTAGTTCATTTAATTCACTGGTGATGTCATACAAGCTAACTAAAGTCATTTCTAGAACAAGGCAGGATATAAATATATCTTTAAATAATAAATAAGGAGCATGTGCCACTGAGTGGAAGAGGGATGAGAAAGCAAACAGTCAAGTGCACCAGCTTACCCAGGCAACTTGAACATATGAGGTCTGTTATAAAAATATCCACCGAAGTGTACTTATTAAATAGTTAATGTCACTTAAAAACAGAAATTCCTGCCTTATTTATTGGAAAATGGGAAGCCATGCTGAGTGACGAATGCTAAACATCATGCCCCTGAGAAACTAGGGAGAAGCAGGAAAGCCAATATCGAAAGCCCCTAATGCAGTGTTCTCAAATGATATAAATCAATCTTGCGGTTCCACTCACCTTCAGCAAAGTTTCAATATGGAAATTTTCGTCATTCTTTATTATAGTTTGAAAGCCCCATTAGCTACTTGCTCTTCCTGATGGCTGTGATAATCATAGCAGTGTGAGCCTCACTACTCCGCCGACTTCCTCTTAATAGCCTCCAGGATGCACATCTGAGAACCATCTTACCACATTACACAAATACTTCATTCTTGACAAGCCACTCTATTCTGCACATATCCTTTCATGCTGTATGCATATGCTTGAAAGATCTAGAAATTCCAGCTCTATCCCAAATTATCTTTCTTCTTGTAAGCATCTCCGCAGCCTCTCTTTGTTACAATCTAAAAAGGATAGCCTCATCTAATGCTTTCAATAATACTTTATATTGAACAACCCCACGTTTTATGAGCTCATCTCAGCAGCTAAGTGACACAGCATTGCCCCAGAAACAACAGAATACAGTGTCTTCTCCCAAGATAGGAGTTGACTACACACATTTGCAGACAGAGACATAAAGTCCTATAATTACTAGTACTTGAAGGAACCTCAGAAGTCACTAGCCCTGCCCACTTAAACCCCCATTTTGCAGACAGAAAAACAGAGGTCCTGAGAAATATTACTTCAGTAGTCATTCCTCTATTAATGTATGGTGTCCCAGAAATTCATTGTTTAGTCAGTTATTTGAATCTTGGTACATATTTTTTTTTTAATGTTTATTTATTTTTGAGAGAGACAGAGCATGAGCAAGGGAGGGGCACAGAGAGAGGGAGACACAGAATCTGAAGCAGACTCCAGGCTCTGAGCTGTCAGTACAGACCCCAATGTGGGACTCAAACCCACGAACCATGAGATCATAACCTGAGACGAAGTCAGCCACCTAACTGACTGAGCCACCCAGGCACCCCTGAAATGTGTACACATTTTTTTTTAATTTTTTTAACGTTTTATTTATTTTTGAGACAGAGAGAGACAGAGCATGAACGGGGGAGGGGCAGAGAGAGAGGGAGACACAGAATCGGAAGCAGGCTCCAGGCTCTGAGCCATCAGCCCAGAGCCCGACGCGGGGCTCGAACTCGTGGACCGCGAGATCGTGACCTGAGCTGAAGTCGGACGCCCAACCGACTGAGCCACCCAGGCGCCCCACATTTTTTTATTAAGAAACAATGTTACGGGGCTCCTGGGTACCTTGTGTAGTTAAGCATCTGACTCAGGGTTTGTGAGCTCATGCCCCACATCAGGTGAGCTTGAGCCCTGCTTCTCTCCCTCTCTCTGCCCCTCATGGGATTCTATCTCCCCCTCTCTCTCTGCCCTCGCTCATTTGTGCCCTCTCTCTCTTAAAAAGGAAGGAAGGAAGGAAGGAAGGAAGGAAGGAAGGAAGGAAGGAAGGAAAGGAAGATGGAAAGAATGGAGGAAGGAAGGGAGGGAGGGAGGAAGAAAAGGAAGGAAGGGAGGGAGGGAGGGAGGAAGAAAAGGAAGGAAGGAAGGAAGGAAGGAAGGAAGGAAGGAAGGAAGGGAGGGAGGGAGGAAGGGAGGGAGGAAGGGAAGGAGGATGGAAAGAATGGAGGGAGGAAGGAAGGGAGGGAGGGAGAAAGAAAAGGAAGGAAGGGAGGGAGGGAGGAAGAAAAGAAAGGAAGGAAGGAAGGAAGGGAGGAAGGAAGGAAGGGAAGGAGGAAGGAAGGGAAGGAGGATGGAAAGAATGGAGAGAGGAAGGGAGGGAGGGAGGAAGATAAGGAAGGAAGGAGGGAAGGAAGGGAGGGAGGGAGGGAGGAAGAAAAGGAAGGAAGGATGGAAGGAAGGAAGGAAGGAAGAAAAGGAAGGGAGGAAGGGAGGGAGGGAGGAAGGATGTTACAACAGAAAGACTCCCAGATTAGCCCACAAAGCTATACTTAGGATAGCTGGTGGTAAAGTAGCACAACAATTCAGACACACCTAAAGTCACTGGACTGTACACTGAAAAGCAGTGAAGATGCCAAGTCTCATGTTATATGTATTCCACAATTGTAAAACATTCCAATTTAATCCATGACATGGTTAAAACATGAGGTAAGAAGAAAAAGGAGGAGCAGGAGAAGGAAGAAATTCTGATTATTTGCCGGGGTTCACATGAAAGTCCTTCCTCGAGAAAACATCTGACTAACTGCTTTCGCAGCACCCATTTTCCTCTCCATCTACCACAAGCTCCCAAAACTCCCTTAGGGAACTGGTGTTCCCCATTCTCAGCCATGATGGGGCGACCCCAATCTCATCCCTAGGAGTGGCCAACTACTGATGTCGGGCAGTCTCCTGACAGCAGCTTCTTCTGCTGGAGCTATGATAGGAAAGGCTACCTGCTCCTCTGAACAGGGCGGTGGGTTAATGGGAGATCCTGAACCACTGTGGGTATTGCCACCACCATGACAGGGGTTAACCCAAGGTCCAAGGCAGCACACAGAAGGGAGCGCAGAAGAGTATGCAGTGTTGAAGGAACTGCACAGGAAAGGAGCAGAAGCCCTGATGAAGTCGTGAACTTCTAGAACAAACCATGCATGAAGCCGTTCAGACCTATCCCTGGACTTTTTACTTGCATGAGCCAATAAGTCTCTGTTTTGCCTTAGCCAATTTGTGCTGAGTTCCTGTTTACTTGCAACTGAAAAATTCCTAGCAGACAGAGTTCCAGAACAAAGCTTAAAATGGACCAAGTTGGATCCTCATTCACTTCCCTCTCTCCCACCAGTCACTGTCCTTCTCCTCAGGCACCCAGAGCCTCCTTCTATCCAAAGGTCTCCATTCTGATACCCCACCCAGGCATGCACTAACTCTCAAAGTAGTCAGCCTCCAATACCATCTTCCCTTTCCTCTTCCTTCTTCTACTCACCTCCCCAATACAAATTCATAAAACAAAAATAAAGAAAACTTCATAAATTAATTATGAGTATGTTGTAGCAGAGGCTAAAAAAGAGATTCAGGGGCGCCTGGGCAGCTCAGTCGGTTGGGCATCTGACTTTGGGTCAGGTCACGATCTCATGGTTTGTGAGTTCAAGCCCCACATCAGGCTCTGTGCTGACAGCTCAGAGCCTGGAGCCTGCTTCGGATTCTGTGCCTCTCTCTCTCTCTCTGCCCCTCCCCCATCCATGTTCTGTCTGTCTGTCTGTCTGTCTCTCTCTCCTTCAAAAATAAATAAACATTAAAAAGGAGGGGAGCGGAGCCTGGGTGGCTCAGTCGGTTAAGCGTCCAACTTTGGCTCAGGTCATGATCTCACAGTTCGTGAGTTCAAACCCCACATCGGGCTCTGTGCTGGCATCTCAGAACCTGAAGCCTGCTTGAGATTCTGTGACTCCCTCTCTCTCTGTCCCTCCCCCACTCACACTCTGTCTCTCAAAAAATAAATAAATGTTAAGAAAAATTTTTTAAGGGATTCAAAGCTTGTATCCACATCAATTTGTACAGATCAACATGCATGGGAGTTGGCTTACAGGAGCAAGTCCTGTGTACATTCCTGGGGCAGAGGCAGAATAGTGCCTGTTCCCCAGTGTGACCCTGCAGAGAGATGCAGGCCAAAAGTACAGAAGCGGGCTTTACAAGGGAATCTTTGACGCACAGGGAGCGCCCAGGGGACAGAGTGTGATCCAGAGTTGAGGACGTCTGGAACACAGCTTGTCCGGGGAGGCTGAAGGGCATGGTGCTATTTGTTACCTTCTAGGTTTTGCCTGAGAAGCAGCATCTTAGTTGGCAGAAAGCAGTGTTCTCAAAGACTAAGGCAGAGCAACTGCAGCACAAGAAGCCTTCCTCAAAGGCTGTGGCAGTAGACATCAACGAGGGACAGAGTTGTGAGCACCCCCTCGACCCCCAGAAAAAATGGACAAGATAGTAGGAGGCAGGTGTTAAGGTCCCGTGTCTACCTATAGGTAGGAAAAGTGAACAAGTGAAATGCGGATTATTAATGGTGATATCCTACAACTTCTCCTGCTCCTCCTTCCTCTTTCCCACAAGATTCGTAAGTGACAGTGTCCAGGGAGACCCGCAAGCTGGTGGGGAGAAGAGTCACAAGGAGAAGAGTCAAAACAGAATGCCAGCGAATGCCACAGAAGGAGATCTGGAGCCATACTACAGAGTTTTATGGGGGAGAAGGTTCTAGAGGGGTTTGACCGATGCTAAAATCATCAACAGGTGGAAATGATGAGACCTTCCTCAAGGAGAAGGAATGGCATGGCTGAGTGGGTGGAAGTGAGAGAGCAGGGGCTGAGTCCAAGTCCGGGTGCGTGTGCTTATAGCAGGAGCAGAGGGGACAAGTTTGGATGGGAAGGGAAGGGGAGGAGACTGTGAGAAAGGACAAACAGACTCAGGGAGACTGGGGTCTTTCTTGGGGACCGTGTCTGCTTTGTTGTGGTGGGTCTTTTAAGGATGGTAAACAGGAAGTCAAACTACAGTACTAGTTTAACTTGACTAGTCATTCTAGTTGAATGACTAGAGCCGCCTGACTCCTGGGAACAAGCATATTTTTCAAATAGGCTGCTCCTTAACCCAAATCATCTTGAAGGTGCTTGGACGTCAGTGAGTGGAGGAAGAAGAAAAGCATTCGGGCGTGTAAAAACAGGTATTCCAGGGCAACGCCACCACCGGCACAGGCCCCCTGTCACAGCCCTAGTTTCCCAAGCCCACCCGGGCCCGTGGGGTTCCAGGGCACTTCCGCTTCTGGATGGCTGCTTCTTGGGTTTTCTCAACCAGGAGCCACAGCTTCGTGAAGCACTTAGAAGTCTGTTTTCTGCTGCTGCCTGTGCTTTTAACAAGGCCACAGACGTGGTGGGAGGCCTCTCCAGGTGGATGTTTTTAGCGTATTTATAAGTTGGATATATTTAGGTTTGCCTGCTTACACTTTTTAAACAACCCGCACATCCACTAAAAAAAAATAACACTGGTAAATGCACTTAATGCCACTGAACTATACATTTAAGATTGGCTAAGATGGTAAAATTTCCTGTTATTTTTTTTTTTACCACAATAAAAAAAAATAAACCTAATTTTTTAAAACCCAATGTCCTTCCTTTTTTTTTTTTTTTACAACCAGTACTTTTTACTCTTCTCATGTAGAAATAGTAAACAAAATACTTGGAATACGAAATTTGCATTTTATTCGGTTAGTGTAAAAATAGCAATAGTAATAAGAATGCCCCTACAAGGTACAATTACTCTTACAATGTGTTTTTGACCTCATTTTTAAAAAGATATTATTTGGTTTAAAAAATAAATAAAGTAAAAAAGATATTATTTGGTTTAATTTTCATTTTACAGGATCAAAAGCAATATTTATATTATATTAAAGTAAGTGAATAGGGGGGGCCTGGGTGGCTCAGTCGGTTACACATCCAACTTCAGTTCAGGTCATGGTCTCACAGCTTGTGGGTTTGAGCCCCGCGTCGGGCTCTGTGCTGGCAGCTTGGAGCCTGGGGCCTGCTTCGGATTCTGTGTCTCCCTCTCTCTCTGCCCCTCCCCCGCTCATGTTTTTTTTTCTTTTTCTGTCTCTCTCAAGAATAAACATTAAAAAAAAAATTTTTTTAATGAAGTAAATGAATATGACAACCAATACCAAATGAAAAACTGAGCCTTCCCTACCAGAAGGTCTCCCTATAGCACAGAGACCAAAAGAACAAAAAAAATATCCCCCAAACCAAATCACCCCTCAAGCTTTCTGAAATTAGCAGAGAATATTTGCAGCTGACCTATTTCTCTCCCACACGACTGTGTTGATAATTGACTTTTGTCCCCCAGGGAAGTGCTCAAATATAATTGAGCAGCACCTGCCACATAAAGAGTACAGTTTTATGTACCCAATAAGTCCCATAAATATTGTACTTAGCTTGGGACTTGAGCACTCTGTTTTCTCCTTAATTGTATCTCCCAAGGAATAAACATTATAATTACCAGAGTGGAGTTATTACAAACATCTAGATAAAATTTTGAAAGTATTTTGGATTGTAAGTATTCAAGACATTTCTATTATGAAAAATTATTGAAAATGATGGCAATAACTACTTACATTACTCACTTTTTTAATCCCAGTGATCTCATCCTATTATATAAATCCCCTTCTATAGATGACCGTAACTCAGTTTTGTTCAATCCTGATGACAAGGAGGCCAGGGTCAGGGACTTGATTTCCACGCAGGTCAAATAGTTTTGCCCCCAACAAAATTGAGCTCTATGACCTGAGACTGTAGCTCCACAATAAATATAAATATAATTATGATTATCCCCATTCAACACCATGACTTGAAAAGCTCTCTGGAGCATAAGCTTAAGGAAAGGCAAGTCCCTTAACACAAGTGAGCCAACATCTGCACATTTAGACCAGGGGTTACAACTAGAAAACCTCAGGCTGGTGTAGAGAATATGTTAATGGAAAAAAAAAAAAAAAAAAAAAAACAACTGAAGCCCATCACAAAAGATCACATTTTCTTATATGATTCCAGTTATATGAAATGTCCAGTAGAGGTAAATCTATCGACATAGAGACTAACAGATCAATAGTTGCCTAGAGGTGGGGAGGAGCATGGAAAATGACTGATAATGGGTACAAGATTTCTTTTGGGGGTGATGACAATGTTCTAAAATTAGATTATGTTGGGGCGCCTGGGTGGCTCAGTCGGTTAAGCGGCCGACTTCGGCTCAGGTCATGATCTCGCGGTCCGTGAGTTCGAGCCCCGCGTCGGGCTCTGTGCTGACAGCTCAGAGCCTGGAGCCTGTTTCAGATTCTGTGTCTCCCTCTCGCTGACCCTCCCCTGTTCATGCTCTGTCTCTCTCTGTCTCAAAAATAAATAAAACGTTAAAAAAATAAAATAAAATAAAATAAAATTAGATTATGTTGATAACAAAAGACAGCCTCTGAATTCCTGTAAGAATGACTTCCCCCTCTCTGTTCCACACAGACACACTAAGATGCCAGGTAAGAAAGTCATGCCTTCAGAGTGTTCTAACAACGGTGATTATTTTACCCACCTGTTTGATTTGGAAACATCACCAGCATCTGAGTTGTTGACATCAGCAGGGGCCATTCGAGAGGAAAGTAGAGGGTATCACACATTCACCTACGTAAGCCACTATGAACTTCCATTACTGCTGGTCTTTCCAGTACTAAAAAAGACACTGCAAACAAATTTTTCCTAAGGAGTTTAAAAATACTATTATACTATTTGGACACAGTGAACACTCCAGAAATTCACCATTTCTAGTGATTTTGACAACCCAGAAAAAGGCAGATTCTTTCCAAGTTCATGTTTACAAAATCTTTCCTCTCCAAACAAAGGCTGATGGTCCAGCTATTAGATTGCAGCCCTCGAGAAAGATGCCCGCACCCGCAAAGAACATAAAATGAGAAATAACACGGGCCCCGCTGGTCATCCAAATGATTACAGTGATAGGTTCAGACACATTCAGTAGTTGTCACATAAGCTGTACAGCCCCGATCTAATTAATGCTTTCGGTGCATAAAGTACAAATGCTGAACGCCCCCTTCAGAGTCAAGTAATCACCTCCGCTCTGTGTATATGGTAATAAGAAAGGACACGTTCAAGAAAATAAGAAAGTTTGTGGATGGGCACATTTACTCTAGTTCATACGACAACGATCTTCAAGGAATTTCAAAGCCAGTTCTATATTCAAGCCAGGTGTTGATAAAATATCAGCCTTCTATATTTCTTTTTTTTTTTTAATGTTTATTTATTTACTTGGTGGGGGAGGGGCAGAGAGAGATGGAGAGACAGAATCCGCACTGTCCCTGCAGAGCCTGATGGGGGGCTCGATCTAATGAACCGTGAGATCATGACCTGAGCTGAAATCAAGAGTCAAATGCTTAACCGACTAAGCCCCCCAGGTGTCCAAGCCTTATCTATTTCTGAAAGCAGGTTGCCATAGCACACAGCTTGTCATTATTGTTACCTGAAAGCCATAAAACTATTCCCTTAAAATGGAATAATTTCGCCTTTTCCTTAATTTCAGCTTATATCTCTAGTCCTATCCCCACTCCCTGCCCCAGTTTACATGGTTAAATCCACATACAATTCCTGATGTGTTGCTCTGTAGTCAGGTTCACAACTTACTCTTCTAGAAGGCAGAGTGTCGTATTCTACCTCAATGTTTTCTTGGTTCACAAAGTACAAGAGCAGGTAACTAACTCTGTGAAGCAGGGCAATACCAGTTGCTCAGATCAGAACGTGTTTTTATAGGGGTTCTTTGTGCATAACAACCTAGCTCTTCTTGAGATTTCTCCATTGGCTGTATTCTAACCTGGAGAGGTATTATAAAAAGAGTGTGTAACTGGGATGGTTAAGGAAGTGCTCTGCACGGTCCCACAGAGGAAATGTTGGTGCAACACCCTGGATGCAAAGGGAGTGAAAAGCGTCCAGGTGTTCTGCATCTCTGTCAGGCACACCGTGAGGAAAGACAAACTCAGACGATCTGTGTTTCCGAGGCCTGTAATTCACTCGGCGCACACACTCCTGCTGGGAAGGAAGCTCCAGCAAAGGTGTGAGCGACGGAGAACATGGCACTGTTCTAGGAAATACTCTGCTCCAAGACGTTGCCTTAAAAACGGCATGCAGAGGCAAACACTGAAAGAAGAATGGGGCCTGCACGCCCGCCCCTCTGAGCACACGCCTTCTGATACTTCCTAGGGTCTTCAGGGAATCTGAGTGAAATGCAAGCCTGCTCGCCCTGGTTAGTAGTCTGCACTGCAGAAATGAGACCAAGAAATGGCCAAACTAGGACGTAGGTGAGGAGACTGGATAATGCTACAACATCAGCCAGAAAAGGTGGGTCAGAACTAGGTTGGCTGCATCCAGGAACACCACTGGGTTGGTAGACTCACCAGAAGTAGGGGGACTGATTTCTACAACCAGCCACCCACACGGTTTGACTAAACCACATTCTCTGTAGTCCACCCTTGCTTCGGCCCTCGATGAAACAGTAGTCTCTGCTCCTTAGCACCTACGGACGGACGACACTGCCTGCGGCACCGGTGGAGTAAGTAAGGGAGGGGAGTCACGGTAAAACCGAGGTTATTTTCAACTTAAGTGTCTGCACAGCATCCTACAACTTTCTAGAAAGATTAAAATTTCAATCAAAATTTATCTAAGGTTCAATAAAATCTTACCATCCTAAAGTGAAGGATAAATAGTTCTTTATTCTACAAAAGTGAGATTTAAGGAACTCTGTGAGCCAAGAACAGGGACTTAGAGAAATGTACAAGTGACTGGTTAATAGGTTAGTTGCCCAGTAATTGGATTTCTCAATAAGGAGCTTCGTAAATCCCGTTCCATTCCTTCAAGCCCAAGAGCAAGAACAAAGAAAGGACAGTTTGCCCGAGAGGCAGAGCTCTTTCTTGGTCTACCAGGTCTCAATTTGGGAAGATGCATTCCAGATGAAATTCACACAGGAAATAGGTGTGAACTTTTCCCTCGGGTTCATCTCAACTGTACTATCCCATTTAGCCAGGAAGTTCTACTCCCAGAGCAAAAGGAAACTTCCAATTTTGCTAATGAGACGGATTCATCATTGTCTTCCATGCAGCTAAAATATACCAATGGTTGTGCTGGTCCTGGCCAGTTTCCCTCAGGGTCATTCTCCCCTTCCCCTGTGCTGCTTTCTCTCTCAGGAGGGCCAAGGTCTGCAGGCTGCTTCAAGGCTCCCAGGTCAGCGGGCTTCCCGCTGGGCTCAGCCAAGGGCAAGTACTCCAGGAGAAGGGGGAGGCAGGGGGTCACTCCTCATTCTCTCCCCTCAAGTGGCTTCTTTAGCAGAAGCTACATCTCCTCTGTAGGTGTGTGTCTCTCTCTTTTAATTGAGGTATGATTGGCAAATAACATTATATTAGTTTTAGGTATGCAACATAACAATATTTCTATATTTTGTGAAATGATCACAGCTCTAGTTAACATCCATCATCATACATAGTTATACATTTTTTTCTTGTAATGAGAACTTTCAAGATCTACTCTCTAAGCAACCTGCAAATATGCAATACAATATTATTAATTATATGTACCATGCTGTACATTACATCCCCCATTACTTATTTATTTCATAACTGAAAGTTTGTACCTTTTGACCCCTTCACCCATTTCACCTATACCCCCATCCCTGCCTCTGGCAACCATCAGTCTTATAACCTCAGTTTTTGTTTTAGGTTTTTGGTTTGGGGAGGGTTTTTAGATTCCACATACAAGTGAGATCATACAGTATTTGTCTTATTTGACTTCTTTCACTTCGCATAATGCCTTTAAGGTCCATCCATATTATCACAAATAGCAAGATTTCATTCTTTCTTATGGCTGAGTAATATTCCATCGTATATATACATACCACAATTTCTTTATGCATTCATCCATCAATCGACACTTAGGTTGTTTCCATGCCTTGGCTATTATAAACTCTGGCTGCAATGTATGTGGGGATGCACATATCTTTTCAAGTTCGTGTTTTCATTTTCTTTAGATAAATACCCAGAAGTGGGATTGCTAGGTCATATGGTACTTATTCTATTTTTAATTTTTGGAGGAATCTCCATACTGTTTTCCACAGTGGCAGCACTAATTTACATTCCCACCAACAGGGCATAAAACTTCCCTTTTCTCTACATCCTCACCTACATTGTTGCTTCTTGTGTTTCTGATTGTAGCCATCCTAACAAGTGTGAGGTGATGTCCTCTGTCTCTTGCTCCTATAAAACAGTACCCCAGTGGCTACAGTATCTACCGGGTGATTCTGGCCCCTGTGTTCCAGTAACAGTTTCCTCTACTTGTCCTGCTAGCCTGGAGGTAACAGTGGCTTCCTGCTGTTGCTAACCTCCAGGGTTAGTTTCCAACCTCTCCCACTGCCTGTTTAACCATGTCTCTACATTCAAGTTCCTCAGTTGCAAAATCGCAAGTAGTTTTATTTCCTAGTTAGCACTGGCTAATACAATGACTACTAATCAAACCAACCAACCACCATGAACCATGCAAACAAAAATTCCATCTCATGATAAAATTGGGGGAAAAAACTACAGTCTTGAGATTCTCCAGTGGTTGCTTTGTTCCTCACGGTAACCATATAAGGTAAGAATATTTCTAGGATCTAAGAGGAATAAGCTCCATATGTCTTTTCATGTGTCCACATCTTTGTGTTTGTATGTCTATCCTGATTATTCAGGGATGAAGTGTGTTGTGGTGGAAAAACTGGAGGATCTGAGTAAGGTCCCCTGTCTCTGTTCTACAACTACTGATGTGACGTCGGTACAGCCTTTCTGTCCTTGAGTCTCTGTTTTATTTATCTGAAAATGAGGAACTGAAGTACTTTCCCTCTGCAATGTCTTCCTGTTCTAAAATTTTGTGATTCTAAGTTTATGGATAAATTTTGCATATATGCATGTCTCTAGGCATAGGATTATTCTTAGAGCTATGCACAAAGCATATACCTTCTGTTGATGAATCTGCATTTTATTGGAGAAATGTGTCTCCAAATTATAACCCAAAGAAGTTTTTGTCAGCTTGTTTTATTATAGTATCAACTTAGTAACTAAATATGTTTTAAATCTCTAAATACAGTGTGGGCTTACTGAATTATTATCATGATCGTTTGTTTAGCATACCTAAAAAAAGCCAAGGTTCTTTGATCTAGAGTAGATGATTCCAAAGACGGCTGCGAGAGTATCTTCCATTCTACATGCTCTTTTGTAAGGTGACCTTGTTGTACCCCATGGCAAGAGTCTATTTCTTCTTCCTTTGAAACTGAGCTAGCCTTTTGTTTTGATTTAAAGATTGTAACAGAAGGAATGCCATGTAGCTTTCAACAGCAGGTTTTACAAAATCTGCAGCTTCCTCCTTTGCTTCTTGGGATGCCCCTTCTTGGAACCCAGCCACCATGTTGTAAGGAAGTTCAAGCAATCATGCTGAGAGCCCAGGTGGAGGAAGACTGAGCCCCCTGCCAAAACCTCTAGTCGAGCTCTCAGCCAGCAGCCAGCACCAACTGCCAACCACACGTGTGAGGCTATTTTAGACCTTTCAGCCATGCCAGTGCCCAGATAACACCACACAGAACTAACTGGACAGCACACTGAAATTAAAAAAAAAAAAAAATGTTGTTGCTTTAAGCCACTAAATTTGGGGAAGTTTTGTTAGGAGGCAATTTCTCCCCATCAAACAAAGAGTTTAATGTTAGAACAGAACGCCATGCCTAAAATATATGAAGCTGTCCTCATCCATCCGCTCCTTCATTCATCCAAATAAATACTTATTGAACATCTACTATGCTAAATGCTTAGGGTACAAAGACAATCAAGTGCCCCAAATGCAGGTATGTCCCTGCCCCAGTGGTACTTATTATCTGGATGAGGGGACAGACATTAACAGAGAAATCTAATTACTGAGACCTGGCAAAATGCACTCTGGAATGAGGTACGTGGTTAAGGAACTGACATCATCAAAGAGATTAGAAAAAGAAATGAAGACTAGAGGGTGCCTGGCTGGCTCAGTTGGTTGATCGTCCAACTCTTAATTGCGGCTCAGGTCATGACCCCAGGATCATGGCATTGGGCTCCACGTCCAACACCGCATTGAGCATGGAGCCTGTTTAAGATTCTCTCTCTGCCTCTGCCCCTCTCCCCCACTTGCACTCTCTCTCTCTCTCTCTCTCTCTCTCTCAAAATAAATCAATAAATAAATACGTACATACATAAATACATAAGTAAATATAAAAAGTAGTAAAAAAGAGGTGAAGACTAAACCTAGGTCTCAACATAGATTAAAAATTAACTTGGCAGAACGGAGAACAAGAGCCCTCCACACAGAGGGCTCAGCATGTACAAAGGGCCAATGGCAGAAGGGAAGGTGGTGTGTGCAAGACCTGTGTCCAAAGCTAAAAGATAATGGTTTAAGATAAGGCTGCAAACTAGTAGGGGCCAGGCCTTATAAGACTTGCAGTACTGATAAGTGCAGCCTTAACAAGGAGAGGTCAACAGAATAATCACACTCTGATCAGATTTTCGCTTTGAACCCCAGAGGGGAGAAAACTGGGATAACCTCAGTGAGAATAACCTGGAGTACTCCATCACAGCAACTCTATGTGCAGTGACACCCAGAGTATTACAATATTCAGTGCATATGGCCCTTTTGCCCACACCCTAATTCCTTGCTACAGTTCACTATGTTGTGTGTATATATCTATGTCTCCATAAGTAGATTATAAAATCCTTTGGGTACAGGGACTCCGTCTTTTCATTCCTCTTCCATAGCATCTAGCACAGTGCTGGGCACAGAGCAGATGTTTAATAACTGCTTCCTAGAGGAGCCTGGGTGGCTCAATCAGTTTAGCGTCTGACTTTGGCTCAGGTTCGTGAGTTTCAGCCCCACATTGGGCTCTGTGCTGACAGCTTATTTTTTTAAATAAGTGCTTCCTAAAATTTTAAAACATGAATAAAGAATCCAGTCACAAATGGCCTGTCACAAGTGATCTCCTAGGAAAAAAATCTACGGCCTCATTTGGAAAGCCATTTCAATGATAGCAACAGTCTTAAGTCATGCAGTTCTTGAGTTCCTTCCTCAATGAAAAAGGAGAACAGTCCATCACATTTCCAAAGAATGCCTTTGTGTACACTTTGAAGACCATTACTGGGTTACCCCCGAGCTCTCTTTATTCTTATCGTGGCAAAATACTTAATCTTCTCACCTTTCCTCAAAGAAACCATTTAGTTGTTTCCTGGATTCATTCCAAAATCTCCATCCCTCCTAGATTGTGGAGACCAGCAATCTAGTAGCCCACGAAACAAGGTCACAGATTCGAGAGAGACTTTGTGAGCAGTCCTCAGAGTGGAGGCAGGCTCACTTTCTCAGTTTGTTTTCAGCCCGACTCACATGTGTGCATGTGTATGCGTGCATGTACACACACAAACACTACAACTTTTTACCAGTTGGAAGAAGACTTTAACAATAATAATAAGTGGCGCCTGGGTGGCTCAAGTCAGTTAAGCGTCTGACTTCGTTCAGGTCACTATCTTGCGGTTCGTGAGTGACTTCGAGCCCCACATTGGGCTCTGTGCGCAGCTTGGAACCTGGAGTCTGCTTTGGATTCTGTGTCTCTCTCTCTCTGCCCCTCCCCTGCTTCCCGCTCTGTATCTCTCTCTCAAAAATAAATAAACATTAAAAAGTGTTTAAAAAAATAAGAAGAGGGGCGCCTGGGTGGCTCAGTCGGTTAAGCCGCCGACTGCAGGTCATGATCTCGCGGTCCATGAGTTCGAGCCCTGCGTCCGGCTCTGTGCTGACAGCTCAGAGCCTGAAGCCTGTTTCAGATTCTGTGTCTCCCTCTCTCTGCCCCTCCCCCGTTCATGCTCTGTCTCTCTCTGTCTCAAAAATAAATAAACGTTAAAAATTAAAAAAAAAAAAAGAAGAAGAAAAAGAAAAAATAAAGATTAAACAATTTTACTAGGTGACAATAAATAAACTGTTTTATTTTATTTGCCAACTGTCCTCTGTGCTTCACCATCAGCCCCATATGACCCATCTGATTCGACACATCATTTTTTTTTTTTTTAGTGAACGCTTTCCCTCTCTAATTTTGTAAATAACAAGATACAAAAATGAGCAGCACTATTTTACTGGCATCCCCACTGTCTTCTTCATGTGTGAAGGCATCACACAGACTGTGAGATATCACCAAGAAATCCCATCACTTCAGTGTACCAAGAATTCAAAAACAATAAATCGTTAGTCATTCTACAAATAAGAAGGCTCTAATAACATAAACAGCTATTGTGCTTTTTTAAAAAATACTTCTTTGGCACTCAGGTGAAAACTCTTCAATTTTATTTCAAAAAACACAGTTAACTTCCATTTGCAGTAACTTTCCATCGCTTGTCAAAGAAATAAAATCCCTCTGTTATTTTTATTGTAGCCATTACAGAAGGGTCCATTATGTCATTTTTAATCAAGATCATGTGTAGGATACTTACTCAACTGTAAGTGTTCACAAAAATTATGTATTATTTTTACACAGAAAAGAAAAAGATTGTATATATCATACAATTACAACTAACTTCTAAATTTAAATTAGACCATTTTATTAAATCAACAAATCCCAGTTTCAGAAAGATTAATGAAACATATTTGTCCTATACATTGCACTGGTTTAAATTACTCCCAAAATTATTAGCATGCAATACTTTTCACATTTTTAAGACAATACATAGCAACACACTTATCAAGAACTTATCCATGCATTATCTCATTTATTGGAGTAAACTGAGGAAAGAAGGATATTAGAAAAAATATTGATTGTTTTGTTTGTGGTTGGAAGTCTAAAGCATTAGTGAAGTGACAGTTAAGATGAACTCAAAAGTTTTAGTCAAACAGCTCACAGAATACACTGCTGTATAATTAGTATTTCTAAGAATTTGCAACAATGAAACACCACCAAAAATAGGCACCTACAAAATAAACATCAACAAGATCTCAGTCACATAAGTCAAAAATTTTTTAAAGATGAAGAATGTCTTCGCTTTATCAAATGCACAAATGATCTAAGCACTGCAAAGGGAATAGAATGCACTTTTAGAACGAATTCAGGATCCAAAATATATTTACTTTAAGAATGTAAATACTTGGTGCTCACTGAATTAAAAACAGTAGTGGTAACAATCTGTTTGCAGAAAATGAGTACTGCATAATAAATATTATCTAAATATGCTTTATAAACCCTTTAGGAGAAGTGTGAGTCCAATTTTGAATCTAAAGCCCATTTGTCCTAGATAATCTGTTTAAATTGACGATAATCACTAAGGAAACACACCCCAGCTGCCATCATTGGTTAAAAACATATTACACAATGCTCTCAGTGACCTAGAGGGAAAAGAACTTCCCAAGGTCACTCCAGCAGCCCACAGCAGAGCCTGGGATAAAAGCGTCTTGGGGCCACAACCAAAGTATTCCTAAGCCACCCTGAAAGCACACACCTCCAGGGTTTTTCCGCTCCAAAGAGAGATCAAGGTGACTCACTTTTGCATGATCTCGCTAGCACCCAGCAGCTTATGTAGAGATGGTTTCATTTACGGCACATGGGCAGTAGAAAATTAAGGACCAATCTCCTGTGTCAAGGTGAAAGAGACCTAAGCATTCGGTGTAATCGGCGATGTTTTAGCACACAGAACGCTCACTAGAACTACACAGACGGAAACAACTACGAAGAAAACAAACACGAAGTGTAGTACCACCCAGACCCTGGAACTGAGTGCCGACCTTTGCTTATTTCAGTAGAACCAGGTCTGGGCAGTCTTTTTTCCCTAGTTAAGCGAACCAAAGCAGAGGTCCCAAGTGACACCAAACTTTCTGCTCAAAGCGTCTTTCATTTGACCAGAGCTGGCAGATCTCTCCCAAGACCCACACTAAGAAGAGTATTCGAAATACGACAAACAGCAGAGACCCCGACCTGTCGGCCAAATTAAACCGTGTGCGGGGCCCCTGGGGCTCTGGTTACTCAAAGTCAAGTACGCGACTTGAAGACGTTACCACACACGGAAAGTGCAACTAGAAATACTTTCAGTCTTAAATTCAACATCCCTGCCCTACACCGGGTCCCCAGCAACTCGCATTCGAACGCACAAACTTCGAGGGCGATGCGGAGCCGCCCAGCCGGGAAGACTTTGCGCGCAGGGGGATGCGGAAGCAGGACGCAGCGGGAGCTCCCGGCCCCGGCCGGAAAGGGGCGCGAAGAGACTCCACCCGCCGCTCGCACTCTGGGTGGCAGCGCTCGGCTCCCGGACCCCCGCGCCCCGCACCGGGCCTTCTCCCCAACCTGCCGCCCGCGCGGTCTCCCCGCGCCCGCCTCCTACCTGTCTGAGGATGAAGCTGGTCGAAGTGGTGCTGCCATCGGATCTTTTCAACCTGCTCCTCCGGGTCGTGGTGCCTCGGGCCACCTGGACTCGACACACGGGGCCAGAGAGAAGCCGGTGAGGACCGCAGCGCGGAGCCGGACGACCACCCCGGGCCAGCGTCCGCCTCCGGACCAGCTCCCCAGGGTCTCCCAGAGCCCGTACCCCAGTCTCCTCGGCGGTCCCCAGATACAGCCTCCACCCCCACCCCCCCACCACGAGCCTCGACGGCTGCAACGATGCCCGAGGAGAGCAGCCTGCGAGCACCCACCACATCCATTAACAAAGACTCTCGGGGCGCGGGGTCCGGGTCCCCGGCATCGGCTGGGGAAGGCTGCGGGCTCCAGAGCGGGAGCGCTGAGACGGACGAGGTGAGGAGGAGGAGGAGGAGGCGGCGGCAGAGGAGGAGCTGGAGGAGAGGGACTAGGAGGAGGGGTGGGAGCGCGCGGTGGCCGACTCTCAGGACTGGGGGCCCCGCGCTGCCCGCACGAAGGCGGGGCGCGCTCGGGCCGCCGGGGCGGGAGGGGGGAGGAGGAGGGGGCGGTACCTGAGCGGTGGGGGAGTGCGGCCCGTCGGCCGGCCCGTTCTTGGCGTAGGAGGAGGACATGGTTCACAGCCGCATGGCGGGCCGGCGCGCGGCGGGCGGAGGGCGGGCAGGCCCCCGGAGGCCGGAGAGCGGGAGGAGAGGAGGGCGGCAGCGAGACCCGCGCCGGCTCCCGGGCTCCCTGCCCGCACCTCGGAGAGCAAGACACCTTAAAGGGACCAAGGCGCTTCTCCCGCGCCCGCAGCGGGGTCCCCCGGTCACGGCCCGGCAGGCAGAGGTCCCGCGGAGGGGGCTTCTGGGGATCTCGCCTACCCGAGCCGACCGGGAGAAGCGCTCCCCCACCTAGCGAGCGCCTTACATCAGAGCTTTCCAGAGGATGGAGAGGGGGGGAATCTGGGGTGGGGGTGGAAGGATTAAAATAGTCTGCACGGTTTCAAATGAGACAAAGGTGGCACGGTTCATGAATCAGGACTTGGGGAGGGACGCTGGTGCAGTGTGGCAGGGAGTGGGAAGAGCCGACCGGGCGCGCGCGGGTGTGTGTGTGTGTGTGTGTGTGTGTTGCACTGGAATTTTAAAAGGGCACGAGCAGAACCTTCCTTGCACGACTTCACTCATCAGCCCGCCATGGTAAGGCATGGGGGTTTCTGGTTTGTTTTTTGTCTGTGCTTTTGTACTGTTTGGTCAACTCTATTTTCACAACCCGGAGCCAACACATCCAGGCGGCCGCAGGAGAACCTGCCAGCCTAATGGGAGATGCAGCCTCGCAGGAGACTGGCGTGTCCTAAGGAGTTTTGAAGGTCATGTTAGACCTGCTAAAAAGCCAGAGTTGGCCACGTGCCTCCCATTTCTACGCGGATAGCAGTTTTCAAGGGAAGAAACTCATCCTTGAAACCATCCACGATCCGTGCCATTGTTGCACCCCTTGGTTTCCTCCTGCAAATACATATAAGAGGTTAATTTGAAATCAAAGCAAAAGCAAACTGTGGAGAAGAGGAATTTGAAGTAATAAGAAGAGGGAAGAAAAATATGTGAGAAGTCAAAAATAAAGAGACCTCATTTAACTATAGATACTGCATGAAAAACCCATCAAAATATATATAGTCAGTCAAACTGCTAAATCAGCCCATGTCACCTTGTATCCTAGTATTATTTTTGGTGGAAACAATTGGCCGCATATTGAGGTCCTGATTATGTTACCACCCACCAAACACTTCCTTTCCATTCCCGCCTTCTTCACTTAATCCAGACCTTCATTTCTTTTTAACAGTCTAAAACTAGTCTGTCTTCTTGCTTCCGGACTCTGCGCGTGCGCACTTACACACGCGCGCGCACACACGCACGCGCGCGCGCACACACACACACACACACACACACACACACACACAGACTTCATTCCAACTACACGCTACACACAAAGTCATTTTCCTAAAATCTCTTTGCCCAAGTCACTCCTCTAAAAAGCACTCATTGCTCTCAGCAGCCTACAAAATAGGGTTCAGACTCCATAGTCCCAAAGACCAAAGCCCTCTCCTCTCCCCTGCTTTTTGGTCACCACTTCATTTCTCACTTAATCTCTTCATACAGACCTTCCAGCAACTAGGCAGGTCCACTCATTATTTCTCAAACATACTAAATGCAATCCCATTTTAGCACTTCTGCTTTGGAATGTGCCCTACCCCCAGCCCACCCATCCAGCTGAAGCCTACCTTCACCTCCAAACGTGCCCCAGCCAACTCTTCCCCCACAGAAATCCTCCTTGGCCACTCACTCCAGTACCTGGATAGTTTCTCATGCCTATGAAAAACTGGAGTATTTTTCCCCGGGAATTTAGTATAGCTGCCTTGGTTTATTAGTTCTCTTTTTTATGAAAATCTCCTAATTTCCAAAACAGATTTTTAGCTTTTTATCTTATATTTTTATACCTTACATATAGTAGACACTTCCTAAAGCTTATGGATAGTAGTACGTCTGCCAATGCAGAACTCCTTCCATTTTTAGCTCTGAGCCATTTTAATAGCTGATATCTAATCAATATATATAGAATGAGTTATTCTGTGGTTTGAGTTTTCTGGTTTTTCACTGCCCACAGTCGCTGACTTGGAGTTTTCAAAAAAGAATCTACAGCAGCCTGACAGTGAGGTGCACTCTGTACCCACCCCCCACCCCAAAGCAAAACTGGTGAAAATTGTTTTTGTTTTTTTATTTAAATCTCTGGAATGGCCCTAAGGGTACACAACAAATAAAGAAACATTTATTCAAGAAAATTTACTAAAACTCCGTAAGGAAAGTGAGAGTCTGTGGTATTTGAACCAAGATCCGCTCCCTCTTTCCCTGCTTCTGCCCATCTCGGCAAGGGAGAGACTCCGTTCCACACTGGTGCAGCCTCGAACACAGGGCTTCCTCTCCCGTCAACTCCAGTGGGAGGGTTATCTTCTTTGGATGGACAGGACATTATAATTTCTCATCCTGCCCCCAGCTCCTTGTTGCTGAGGTTGAACTCTCAACAAATACAGCAGGGAGGAGGGGCTTCCTTCGTTAGCCCAGCCCCCACTTGTAGGATGGAGGTCTACGCTTGGCACCCTGCCACCGAGGATACTGGGGCCCTGACTGCTCCTGCAGAGGCGAGCCTGGGGCCCTGAGACTGCTGCCCCTCCCTGCCAAGGGCTCAGCTCCTAAAGGGGTGCTGTCACTCAGAGAGAGGTGCACCTTTGTCCCTGCCTCCAGCACCAGAGCTGAAAGAATGAAGGTGGACCCTTACTTCTTACCACATACAAAAATTAACTCAAAATTGACCAAAGGGCTAAATGAAATAGTTAAAAATGTAAAACTGTTGGGAAAAAATGTACGATAAGGGTAAGCCTTCATGACTCAGATTTGGCAATGGATACTTAGATATGACACCAAAGTACAAGCAGCAAAAGAAAAAAATAAATAAATTGGACTTCACCAAAATGAAAACCTTTTGTACTTCAAAGGGCACTATCAAGAAAGTGAAGGTAAAAATTTTTTAAAAAGAAGGAAGTGAAGGCAACCCAAAGAATGGGAGAAAATGTTTGCAAAGCATATACCGGGTAAGGGACTCCTATCTATAATATATATAAGGAAATCTTACAATGCAGTAATAAAAATAATTTTAAAAAAATTTTTAATGTTTATTTTTGAGAGAGAGACACAGAGTGTGAGTGGGAGAGGGGCAGAGAGAGGGGAGACACAGAATCCAAAGCAGGGTCCAGGCTCTAAGCTGTCAGCACAGAGCCTGATGCGGGGCTCAACTTGCGAACCACCAGATCACGACCTGAGCCGAAGTTGGACACCCAACTGACTGAGCCACCCAGGCGCCCCCCCAAAAATAATTTTTTAAACGGGCAAAGAATCTGAATAAACATTTCTCCAAAAAAAGATAGCCAAATGACTGATAAGGACATAAAGAGATGTTGGGCATCATGAGTCATCAGGAGAATGCAAACAAATCAGAACCATGAGATACCACTTCACATGCACTAGGACAGCCATAATCAAACAGTCAGATAATAACAAGTGTTGGCAAAGACAGAAATTGGAACTGCAATACACGGCTGATGGGATTGTAAAATGGTACAGTTCCTGTGGAAAACATTTTGACAGTTCCTCAAAAAGTTAAACACAGAGTTACCACAGCAAGTCCACTCCCAGGCATATAGCTAAGATAAATCAAAGAATATGTCTGTGCAAAACTTATACAAGAGGGCACCTGGGTGGCTCAGTCAGTCAAGCATCCAACTTTGGCTCAGGTCATGATCTTACGGTTTGTGAGTTCTAGCCCTGTGTTGGGCTCTGTGCTGACAGCTCAGACCCTGGAGCCTGCTTTGGATTCTGTGTCTCCCTCTCTACCCCTCCCCTGCTTGCACTCTGTCTCTGTCTTTCTCTCTCTCAAAAATAAACATTAAAAAAAATTTTTTAACTTATACAAGAATGTACATACCAGCATTATTCTTAACAGCCAAAACCAGAAGCAACCCGAATGTCTACCAACTGATGAATGGATTTAAAATGTGGTATATCTATACAGTGGAATATTGTTCTACAATAAAAAGAATGAAGTATTGATACATGCTACAACATGGATAAGACTTGAAAATATTATGCTAAGTGAAAGAAATCAATCACAAAAAGTTACATATTGTAAAATACCACTTATATGCAATGTCCAGAATAGGGAAATCTTTAGAAACTAAAAATATATGAGTGGTTGCTTGGGGCTAGGGAGGCTGGGAGGTATCGAAGTGATAATTAAAGGTACAGGGCTTCTTTTGGAGGTGAAGAAAATGTTCTAAATTGATTATATTGATGGTTGCACGTATCTGTGAGTATGCTAAAAACCACTTTAAGTGGATGAATTGTATGGTATGTGAATTCTGTCAATAAAGCTGTTATTTTCATAAGGAACTAACTGTGAGACCTAGAGGAGAGCACAGGCAGTAATTTCTCTGACATTGGCTATAAGAACATTTTTCTAGATAGGTCTCCTGAGGCAAGGGAAACAAAAACAAAAATGAACTAGTGGGACTATGGTCAAGATAAAAAAGCTTCTGCACAGCAAAGGAAACAACAAAACTAAAAGACAATCTACTGAATGGGAGAAGATATTTACAAATGACGTATCTGATAAAGTTAATATCCAAAATGTAGAGAACCTATACACAAGCTGGAGAGGAGCAAAGGAGGAGGGAGAGAATCTTAAGCAGTCTTCACCCTCAGTGCAAAGCCCGACAAGGGACTACATCTCATGACCATGAGATCATGACCTGAGCCAAAATCAAGAGTCAACGCTTGACTGACCAAGCCACCCAGGCACCCTTTTCTGGAATTTTTAAAAATTAAAAAATAAATAAAGGGAACAGAGTTGATTTCCCAGCTCTACCACTTACTTTTTAAAATAAGCAAGTAGATAAAACTATAGTTATGAAAGAGAGGTGAGAGTGTATGTGCAGACTTAGACATCTAAATGAAAAAAAAGTTTTAGAACAACGATCACATTTGTGCAAAATAATGTCTGTGCATGTTTGTATGTGTATATATGTGTGGGGAGAGGGCACATTTTAAATGATATACATTTTAAATGATATACGATATGAACATTTCACCAAGAATAAAAACTTAATAAGAAGTGTTTTTATCCTATGTACTTAAAATGCTTGGATATTATTTAAAACTACAAAGCAAGTTTGAAGTTTTCCAGAAAAATTAAATTATACCAGGTGGGGGAGGGGGGAAAAGCTGTTGTTTTTGAAAGTCTTCAGACCTTATATAAACTTAACTCAGGGCACCTATGTGGCTCAGTTGGTTGAGCATCCGACTCTTGATTTTGACTTAGGTCATGATCGCAGGGTCGTGGAATTGAGCCTCGAGTTGGGCTCCGCACTGAGAGGAGTTAAAAATGGTAAAATTGAAAAAAATAAAAGTTAAAACAAATAAACAACTCAAAATGGATTATACATCTATGTGTAAAGTACAGAACTATAAAACTTCTCAGAGAAAACCTATAGGACCTTGGATTTGGAGATGAGGTTTCAGATGCATGATCAGGGGTGCCTGTGTGGCTCAGTCCATTGAGTGTCTGACTTTGGCTTAGGTCACGATCTGGCGGTTTGTGGATTCAAGGCCCATGTCAGGCTCTGAGCTGTCAGCACAGAACCTGGATCCTACTTCGGATTCTGTGTCTCCTTCTCTCTCTGCCCCTACTCCGCTCATGTTTTGTCTCTCTCTGTCTCTCAAAAATAAATAAATGTAAAAAAAAAAAAATTAGATGCAAGTATGATCCAAGAAAGTAAATATTGGTATGTTGGGATTTATTAAAATTAAAAATTTTTTGCTCTGTTAAAGACCTTGTTAGAGAATGAAAAGACAAGTGATAGGCTGGGGAAAAATATCTGTAAGACAAATCTGGTAAAGAACTTGCAAACAAAGGGGCATCTGGCTGGCCCAGTCAGAGGAGCATGTGGAGCTTGATCTTGGGTTCATGAGTTCAAGCCCCACATTGGGTGGAGAGATTACTTAAAAAAATAAAATCTTAAAAAAAAAAAAAAAGAACTTGTTGGGGGTCCTGGGTGGCTCAGGTCATGATCTTGCGGTTCATGAGTTCGAGCCCTGCTGACAGCCCAGAGCCTGGAGCCTGCTTCAGATTCTGTGTCTCTCTGTCTCTCCCCTGCTCATGCATTATCTCTCTCTCTCTCTCTCTCTCTCTTAAAAATAAATAAAAACATTAAAACATTTTTCAAAAACTTGTAGACAAAAATATAAAAATAACTCTCAAAACTCAGTAATAAGGGGCACCTGGGTGGCTCAGTCAGTTAAGCATCCCACATCAGCTCAGGTCATGAGCTCGCAGTTTGTGGGTTTGAGCCCCATGTCTGGCTCTGTGCTGACAGCTCAGAGCCTGGAGCCCGCTTCAGATTCTATGTCTCCCTCTCTCTGCCCCTCCCTTGCTCATGCTCTGTCTCTCTCTCTCTCTCAAAAATGAATAAACATTTAAAAAATTAAAAAAAAACAAACAAACCTCAGCAATAAGACAACAAACAACCCAGTTAAAAATGGAGAAAAGATTTGAACGGATACCTTACCAAAGAAAACCTATATATAGCAAATAAGCATGTGAAAAGATGCTCAACATCATTTATCATTAGGGAAATACAAATGAAAACAATACAATACCATTACACTCCTATCAGAATGGCTAAATTAAAAAAAAAACAACTGACAATGCTAGTTGTTAGTATTAGGAGCAGCAGGAATTCTAATTCATTGGTGATGGGTATGCTAACTGGCACAACCACTTTGCAGACAGTTTATCAGTTTCTTAAACTTTGTCAGGTTCTTCATAAGCTAAACATAGACTTTCCATACAGTCCAACAATCATGATCCTAGGTACTTACATGATTGATTTGAAATACCACACGAAACCCAGCCCACAAATGTTTATAATGTTATAATGTTTTATTTTTAATTGCCCAAAACTGTAAGCAACCAAGATATCCTTCAATAGGTGAATGGTATAATCATACCATGGAATACTACTCAGGGATAAAAAGGAATGAGCAAGCAAGCCATAGAAAGACATGGATAAACCTTAAATGCATAGTGCTGAGTGAAAGAAGCCAGTCAGTCTGAAGCTTCATATTTTATGATAACATTTTTTTTTTTTTGAGATTCTAAAAACAGTAAACAGGTCAGAGGTTTGGGAGGCAGAGGGTTGAATATGTGAAACATAGCAGGGATTTTCTTAGGGTGGTGAAATTATTCTGTATGATACTATAACGGTGGATCCATGACACTGCATCAATCAAAACCTGTAGAACTTTACAGCACAAAGTGAGCCTTACTTAATATGTGCAAATTTTTAAAAATTCATTTAGGAAGTTGAGAAGTTCCAGAATGGAATGCAGAATGTAACAAAAGAATATAACTGTATGACAATATATGAAACAACCTCACCAAAGAAGGCTGGTGGGGGAGCAAAGATTGGGAAGGGTGGTGGTCTAAGTATCTTTGGAGATGAGTGGAGTCTGTGAGACTAAAGGCCAAAGGAACTGTGCATAAGCACTCTACTGCTGCTGATAAAGTTGCTTCCTGAGGTATGGGTTACCAATTCCGAAATCACTATGCATATATACTGGAATTGAACAATTAAGTAAATCGATGGCACATGATGGGAGCCACGTTTTCTATTGTTGGAGTGGACAGTTACAGATAAATAAGGAGAAGAGGCTAGGATGATCCATGTGGTAATGGATTCAAGTTAGAAACATCAGTATGAACCCAGGTGTAGCTTATATAGATAACTATATGGATAAATATTTATAAATTTGTATATATATATATACACAGGTTAATCTACACACATATTTTCTTGCTTTCAGCCATGGGCCGAGAAATAACATTATCAGTAGCAACAAACACATGTAGTACCCAGGTCTCGGTTTGTAATACCATCCTTTACCAAAAGCAACCAGGGCACCTTGAAGAAATGGCTGATCCTAAGACTGGGGCAGGAAATATACAAGATGAACCCCGAGTGTCTTGTAGTGCCAGAAAGTAAAGAATGCTTTCAAAGCAAAACAGAACAAAAAGCACAATGACTGGGGGTATGTCAAAGGGACACAGGAACAAACTGAAAGAGCTCCCAATGACCAAAGTTGGAACAATTTGAGCAATAAAATAAAGTAGTATCGGGATGCATCCCAAAGTATAAAATAGTATCCATGAGTCCATAGTGATAAAAATAAATGACTGAATAAATTAATAAGCAAACAAACAATGGAAGAGAAGAGACAAAGCTCCCATGTGGAAGAATTCCAAATAACTTATGTAGATACTCCACCCGTAAGGAGGGAAAACATGACTCCCCCTTCTCAAGTGTGGGCTGTGCATTAGTGACTTCCTTCCAACATAGCATGGAAAGAGGAATTGGAGAAACTTGACAAACACTCCCTCAGTCACGTGATTAAGATGAACATCAACCGTGATGTCAGGCTGATAATATGTACCCTTGATATAACATGAAGAGAAGGGCACTTTACCTTTGTGGCCTGCCTCTCCCAAACCTATAACTCTACTGTCATCATGAGGAAGATACCATACGAATCCCAATTGAGGGGCAGTCTACAAAATATTTGACTGGTACTCCTCAACACTGTCAAAGTCATCAAAAACAAGTAAAGTCTGAGAAAATGTCACAGCCAAAAGAAGACTAAATACCAAATCAAAAACCAAACCAAAACCCAAATCACCAAATGGACACATACCACTCCAGGATAACGTTTAAAGGAAGAATTATTTTAAAAGTTCACATGAAGGTGCTGGATGATGTTAAGTTAAATGCCAAATAATATTCAAATTCTGGTTTTTCTACTTTTCTGTCCCGGGGAAGAACATAGACTTACAGGGACTTAAAATTGGAAGAGACCTTGAACAAATCTATACAAATCTATACAAATCGGGCTATGTGTGTGTGTGTATGTGTGTAGGGGAGGGTGCCTGTATTTTTAGGCTTCAACTCAACTACTCTCCTAGTTCAAATCAGCCTCAAATAGTTGTCACCTGTTGTTTTCCTTAGAAATCCCTTGAATTTTGCGCCTTTCTGTTCAGAAAACAAAGAACTCTTCATGCTTCATTAACCTCCTGCTTTCGCAGATGTTTGACCCCTCCTCCTTCCTCACAGATTCTCACCAAGAGCCAGTCTGTTTACATCAAGCCCTGGTCTGATCAACCCACCTGTATGACAGAACTAATTGTACTACAGTGCACACATTAACTTGATCCAGCCACTATTATGCTGTTCCTCACAGGAGCGTTGTCACATCTGAGGGCATTTTGTAACCATGTGAGCCCTTAGGGGCCTCATCAATCTCAGTGATGTATGTGAAAGGAAGTCATTACATGGTATTACCTGACAACCACAATACACAGATTATTTCACACCAGTAGAGAAATGCACATGCTTGAGCATCGGATAGACCCAGATTTATAATCCCAGCTTTGCCACTTACTAGCTGTGTGACCTTACCCTCTTCTCCTACCTCTCTACCTAACAAGTGTTAAGAGAATTCAGTGACAATGTGTATGAAAATGTTTGTTTTTTTTTTTATTTATTTTTGTGAGAGAGAGCACACAAGTGGGGAAGAGGCAGAGAGAGAGGGAGAGAGAGAGGGGATCCCAAGCAGGCCCTGCACTGTCAGCGCTAAGCCCCATGTGGAGGTTCGAATTCATGAACCAGGAGATCATGACCTGAACCTAAATCAAGAGTTAGATGCTTAACCGACTGAGCCATCCAGGCACCCAAGTATGGTTTTCAATCAAGCCAAAGTGCAATGTCTGACACTATACAACTAGTTAGTGCATGGCAATGCCACAAATACAACTCCGGCTCGGAAATTCAAATCTTAGCATCCCCAGCATATAATAATTGTTATCGAACGCATTAATGAATGCTAATACAGCTTTAATTTTTTCATTTTTCAAAATAGAACAGACAAGAGTAGTTTGGAGCTTTTATCCCCATCTCCATTTTCAGGATCTTTTCTATATCTCATAAGGTTAGAAAAAAAAGTCCCAGTTTTAATCATTAAGTTGGATGCAAATATATTAAATCTAGCCTTATTGACAAAAAACTATGGTATACTCATATTAGAGAATCTTAAGAAGAGCTTATTTGACCATGGAATAATAGACCAACTTAACTTTGAATTTATTTACCAGGCACAAAAATAGTAACACCAGGTTGTAAACACATGTGGACATGTCTATCTCTGTGGCAGATTATAGCATGGCCCACTCTATATTCATTCTCAGTCATCTTGTCCCCTGCCTCCCTCTCTCTTTATAGAGGCTAGAAAGCAAAATACTCACCTTCCCAGACTCACTGGCTCCTAATGGTAGCCTTTTGGGACAGTTCTGACCAATAACATGTAGGTGGAAATCCCGAGGGGAAGGTTTCCCAAGGAAAGAAATATGGTGAAGATTATTTTTGGCTGGGGTTCTAAATCCCATTTTTTTCTTTTTTAATGTTATTTTGAGAGAAAAAAAGCATGAGCAGGGGAGGGGCAGAGAGAGAGGGAGAGAGGATCCCAAGCAGGCTCCACATCTACATGAGGCTCCACATCCACATTGACATGAGGCTCAATCCCATGACCCTGGGATCATGACCCAAGCGGAAAACAAGAGTCGGCTGCTCAACGGCCTGAGCCACCCACGCACCCCCTAAGTCCCATTTTTCTATTTAGACAATACGCTTTTGGGGCACCTGGGTGGTTCAGTCAGTGACACATCTGACTTGGGCTCAGGTCATGATATCACAGCTTGTGGGGGTGAGACCTGGGTGGGGCTCTGTGTTGACAGGTCAGAGCCTGGAGCCTGTTTCAGATTCTGTGTGTCCCTCTCTCTCTCTCTCTGCTCCTCCCCCGCTCATGCTCTGTCTCTCTCAAAAATAAACATTAAAATTTTAAAAAAAAATGCACTTTTCACACTCTTGTTTGGTTACTTGGAGGGGAAAAAAAATCTATGACAACTGAAAATCACCTCTACATACACTGACACCGTTATCATATCTGTTCACCATGGCGAGCTATCTCCTAACTAGATAGCACTGACTCCTCTTTAGGTATGTGACAGAAGTGATGAGAACAACGCTGTTACCTTTCAGGACTATAAACCATATAGCTATGGAGTTGATGCATTACAATTATAGCAGTGTCCAAAAGCAGCTGGTAAAATAAGTCTTCAACAAATGGTGTTGGGACAACTGGATATCTATACGCAAGAGAATGAAGTTGGATTCCCTACCTCACATCGTGTATAAAAATTAACTAACAGTGAATCAATGACCTAATTACAAGAGCTACAACCATAAAGATCTTAGAACAGGAGGAAATCTTCATGACTTGGATTTGAAATGGACTCTTTGCAGGAGCAACAAAAGAAAAAAATACATAAACTGGATGTCATCAAAATTAAAAACTTTGTAAATCAAAGAACATCATCAAGAAAGTAAAATGACAACCTACAGAATGGTAGAAAATATTTGAAATAATGTATCTAGTACAGGTTTAGTATCCAGTATATATTAAGAACTCTTACAATACAACAAAGAGACAACCCAGTTAAAAAATAAGCAAAGGATTTACATAGACATTTCTCCAAAGAGGATATACAGTGGACAAAAAGCATGAATGATGCTCAACATCATTAGTCATTGAGGAAATGGAGATAAAAATCACAAAGAGGTACCACTTCACATCTACTAAGATGGCTATGATTTTTTAAAATTAAAAATAAGTGCTGGTGAGGACACAGAGAAATTGGAACTCTCCTGCATTGCTGGTGGGAATATAAAATGAATGGCTCAGCTTTGGAATTTTGACAATTCCTCAAGAAATTAAACACAGAATTACCACATGACCCACCAATTCCACTCCTAGGTATATATCCAAAAGAACTGAAAATAGTACTCAAATACATATACACACATATTCATAGCAGTACTATTCACAATAACCAAAAGATGAAAACAACCCAAGTATCCATCAACAGAGGTATGGATGAACTGATATATGAACCTTATATACTGTGGTACATGTGGAGATGAACCTCAAAAGACATATGGTACATGAAAGCAGACACAAAAGGTCTCATTCTGGAACTAGAGGTAGTGGTTGCACAACGTTGTAAATGTACTAAATGATACTGAATTGTTTACTTTAAACGGCTATTTTATGTGAGTTCACCTCAGTATCTTAAAAAAGGGAGATGGCTCCCTAGACGAAAAGGTGATCAGTAGAGGTCACTGACTTGCTGTAAAAGTATTGGAAAGCCTTTATTTTCCTCATCAGGATATGAAATGGTGTACAATAAGAAGACCAAATTCCATTCTTTAGTAATCTTTGTGGGAAATACCCATCCACCAGTTTTGTGTCTTCTGTTTGTCTGCTTGCCTTTGAACAGTTCTCCTTTTCATTCAATACTCACTACTCAAGATGGACAGAAGAGTGGATAGTCATAAATTATAATCTTGTTACCATCTCTGACATAAGGAATTATTGAGATGTGATGTAAAACAAAACAAAAAAAAAAATACCAGTAAAATGGGATTATGAGGTTGACAGAGATCAGTTTCATTTATCCATGCAATTTCATTAGAATATAGAAAAGATAATAAAAGTGCTACTACTGGACTGCAGACATTTGTCTCTGAACTCCTGCAACAATCTTACCCACTCTTATGGAAGTTTGAAATGGTTGGGACTCAGATTTTGCTGTATACCTTTATCTATGTTTATTAGATTCCTAGGGCTGCCGTAACAAATTTAGTGGTTTTAAACAACATAAATGTCTTCTCTCTCAGGTTGAGGCTAGAAATCTGAAATCAGGGGGTCAGCAGGGCTGTGTTCTCTCTGAAGGCTCTGGGGGAGAATCCTTCCATGCTTCCTCCAGCTCGTGGCGGCCCCAGGCCACCACTGACCCGTGGTAGCATCACTCCAGTCTCTGCTCCATCTTTACATGCCTCGTCTACCTTGTGCGTCTGGGTGTCTCTTCTTATAAGGCTGCCTTAAATCCAGAATGATCTCACCTCAAGGTCCTTAACTTCCAACATCTGCAACCTCTTTTTCCAAATAAGGTCACATTCTGACATTCTAAGCAAACATGAATTTTGGGGGGACACGATCCCTCCCACTACACTATGTAAGCTACATAATTTCTTTTTTTTGACACAGTAAGGTTTTTAGAGAACTCTAATTCAAACTTAGTTTGGTAAAATTAGAAAAATTCTTCTGGGGAAAATGTAAAAAAAAAAAACAAAAAAACCCAACTTTAATCTCTAAAAGAAACTAAATTGTACTAACAACAAAAAAATTAAATCCCTAGAAATGAATCCTCCCTTCATTTACTGACTAAAACTGATGTAAGTAAATAAGAAAAATGTCTTTTCACAGAAACAAAGCATGATAGGTTGGTGCTCTATTATTTATAATTTATTACTTACAAAAATAACTTGAGCTTTCTCATAACAGTTCAATAAATCCTCTCCTAGAAGTCAAGAGACCAGACACTTATGATTTTTACAATGAAAACTTTTTAAAAGATCTAAGCCATAATATTTTTAATATTCAAAATAAATTTTTAAAAATTTTGGAAGGTGAAACTTTATAATCATCTTCAAAATGTAGTGAAATTTGTTATGTGGTCAAGTTATCAACTACTTGAAATAGAATCAGATGACAATGTATCTGCAAATAATTTAAAATCCTAATTGATAAATATTGTAATTATTTAATATTCAGGTAATTTTGTAAATTACCAAATTACAAGACAATGTTGGTAGACCGTACATTTTCCAAACTATTTTATATATCCCACCACTCCATATATTTTAACACCCAAGGGAAATTCTACATTGATGAAAAGTGATTTTATTATAAATTTTCAGAAATTTTTTCTAATGTACCAAGATTTCATATGAAAATGCAGAAGTTGTTTTTATTTTTTTATAAAACAGCAAGTATGAACCCAATGTAGAAATCTGATATTAGACAATTCCTTTGGCAGAAAACATTTAATTATAAAGAGATCTTAAAATAAATATAACCCATAAGATCATGGAAAAGAAAGAAAAATAACCCTGTTATTTCCTATTAACACCAAAAATATCATCTTAGTACACAGATTTAGTAACATTTTTATACTATCAACAACCTGCAACACAAAATTCATTACAGTATGGCCAAAATAAAATTGTTTTTAATTTAAGAGGGAGAAGAAACTTCTGGATGTATAAAATTTCACAGATAAATGCCAATATACAGTATTTATATACATGTCACCTGTTATGTTATTCCAAAACTACATTTGGTGAACTTAATTGGCTGATCCCAATTTAGTGGGTGTGCCATATTTCTCCTAGTTCAAAGACTTAAGCGGAGTTAAGCTTTTACAATTCACAACACAATTATACATGAAATATTTACAGAAACAATAAAATAACTTTATTAAATACTGTTTGGGAGGAAAAAAACGTTAAGATTTTCGATATATATGCAAACATGAACTATTATCAAGAGCAGCTTCGTAAATGCTTTTTATGTTTTTTCTTTAAAGAATAGAAGTTTCATTTCCAAAAAAATAAGGTGCCATTTTAGAAGTTTTTTTATAAGTGTATAAACGAATTCACATGGAAGAAAAATACTGGATGAAAAAAAGAACGTGACATACTCAAGGTTAAAACTTTTTCAGCTACTTCTATCTGAAATGAGACAATGACAGAAATTAGGCTTTCAAATACTGCTTGTTTTTTCCTTTAAATGTAGACCAAGTAGTATGTAGACTTTTATTTTCGGACAGTTTCTTTGAAAAAAGAACATACTTATCATTAAATTTCTGTAAATAGATAAATGATAAAAATTTCCAGCACACTGTCTTCAAATGGATCCTTGGCAGAAAGATTAAGGGCTTTCTTTAAAAAAACAATTTAGAAATCTTGCTTCCAGGCAAGTAACCACTTCTGTCCTTTGTTTTCCCAGTCTAAGTACCAAGTACCTGTAAGCATATGTATTCACCATCTTCTATTCCATTGTCTAAAAAGTGGTAGATGATGCAGTAGTGTATGAATTTTTAGGAGGAAACATTCCCTACTGGTTTACTACCTAACTCCTACAGTATGTGGAATCTATTAGCACTATAAACTAATTTATAAAATGTAGGCTTCAGAAAAACTGTCTTGATAGCTTCCCTATCAATCTATTGCCTGCTATTATCCCACAGGCTCAGAATTATCTCTGAAAGCAATGGCCAAATTTTTCAACAGCCTGGCATAGCAATGGTACTTGAATTGCCTCTTTAAAGAAACAACACAGCAATAAGAACACTTATTATTCATGCTTGGGATATATCACATCAAATTACTAGGAATGTCTCATGGCTCAAATTCACATGTAATCCGTAAAAAGAAAATGCAGCATCTCTGCACACACCACACTTATTAGAGGATGGCCAACGTCACTTTAAAAGGTCATTAGTGGCAATTCTAAGTACAAGGGAGCCTTGTTAGAAAAGAAATGTTTATCTGCAGGGAATGGGGCATTCCTTAGCTCACTGCTGGCAGGACTGGGGACTAGCTAAATGCTTTATCATATATCTGCATTTATATGGTCTTCACTGTTAACTACAGAAAACATCTTTGTTCCTTCCAAACTGCTCTTGCTTCTGTCGACAATTATATGCTAATTATTACTCAACATAACCGGAGAGCAAAACTGACAGGACTGCAAACACTACCGCAATTTAAGGAGCCAAGGGAAATATGTTGGCAAGCTAAATGCTCACCCAAAAGGAAGTTCGCCTTTTAAAATAATGGTTTGTGGGGAATACTGAAAAAACATGCAGACAAAAAAAATATTCAAAGGTTTGAGTACGCTCCCAATTATCATGACATTTTAAGGATTAATGGTTTCTTTAAAGTAAAATTTTATCTCCTGCTGTTCAGTGTCATAAGGCTACTGATTGGGTGTCCAGATTTGTGTAGAGAGATCTGAAAGTAAGACAGGATTAACTGGAAGCTACCTGAAGCTGCCTCTCATCAAAAGTTGACTTCAAACAAATTGGACTGAAAAAATCCTTTCATGGCCTAGCAGAGTAAGGTAAGTTTTTGTGCTTTACTTATTCATGGTTCTTTTGAGTGGAGAAAAACTATTTTTTAAATATTTTCTGATTTGAATCATTGGGTCAAGTAATACACATACGAAGGCTTTGGAGAAAATGCTTGCTTTGTTCTAAAGAAGAGGCTGCTGATGGTAATTTGTTTGCTGCTGTGCAACTGAATGAGCGGGAGCCGCCACCGGAAAGCCTGCCAGTTGCGGCAAATTGGAAGTAGCGTTCCGGTACGATGACATATCCACAGACATCCCCATCTGCTGTGTGTAAGCAGCTGTACCAGCAGCTGATTGAAGGTTAGAGTTCTGGTTCATGTAAGTAGGGTTGGAAACAGTGTCTTGTCCAGTGCTACAAACAAAATTTTGAAAAGAAAACCAGATTTACTTTGCATTATCAAGGTCATGGTCAGAGATCAATCATGAGACAATAAAAATTCCTTTTTCCATCTTTGTAAGTTTATGTAACTCTGCTGTTCCGATTATGACTTCATTATTCCAACTAGCCAACACTGTGAATGTAATTTTTAGATTTGGTAAGGAGAAAGTACTCAAAAATGAAACAAAATATAAGATTATATGGCCTATTTAATTTTGTTTTCTCCAAAATCTATCACTGCAAACATATAAAAAATCTTTTGAGGAGATGCAGACTGTGTTTCTCACAGTGGTATCCTTGGTCAGCTATAACGAGAACCGAACTCCGCTCAAGTACACCTTCAGCCATATTCTCCCTTACGCTGTCTCTCAATCCAGCATGGAGGAGACCATCTCTTTTCCTCACAGACTCTTTACACTTTCCTTTGATAGGACACTTTCAGAGCTGCCCTGCTAACTTAATCTGAAATAAGGGCAAGGCGAACAGTGTAATCCACACAGGACCCTGAATCTACCCTCAAGGTAGTCTGGACCTATAGTTTACTTATTAACACGACACCAAAACAAACAAAAGAACAAGTTGAGAAATCACACCAAACTGCAGGACTCTGCTTGTTCTTGTAATTACCATGGCATACATTTTTTTTTTAAAAAAGCTTTGTAATATGTAATTTCAAATTACTCAAATACACTGCTTACAGTATAGGAAGATTAATGTCTATACCGCTCCAGTTTTTTTCTCCATAATTTCTAGTCTTACACAGAATAACAAAATTTTACATTTTAATCGAACTAAATACCAATGTGAACAGGTTTACTTAATTTTCAGTTAATATCTAAAGTTTATACTTATGGAATTTGGGTGGGAAGAGACCTTAGAGATCATCTACCCATGACTGTATTGAATGAACATTTTGTATTGCTAAGCAAAGTTAATAGAAGGCAATAATTTAAATATGATTTTCAAAACAGAAGTGTTAGTATAAAAAAATCAGACCACAAGTTCCACAGCTTACACACACTTGGGAGTCAAAGTTTTCTGATATTCAGGAATGCATGCAAATCAATATGCCTGGGACTACTTTACGAGGCTGATTACAGCATAGTGCTGAGTGTATCATGGGCTTGGTCCCTGTAAGGGACAGTTATCTTTATTTTGTCCCAGGGAACCAGACTTTAGGCCATGTTTGGAGTACCATTTTAGTAGAGGTATCAAAGCTAAGAGCAGCACCATTCTGACTTCATGGGTTTACGAATGGGAAGTTCTGTAACTTCATCTCAATTATTATTATTATAAAGAGGTCAATTTATTCTCATTATGAAAGTGTGTGAAACCTTAATGTATGTAATTACAAAATAACACAGCTCCCCAAAACTTACCTTAAATATGGAGTCTGTGCAGGCTGTGTTGTCACTGAGGAATTTACATTTGGAGGCAGAGATCTCAGTGGACCAATCTGATCTGGTCCTAGGCTGTAGCTTTGGGCCACAGTGACTTGGTGAAGGCTTTGACCCATATAGTTTCCACCATGCGATTGAACTGGGTATGTCTATTAACCAAAGAGAAAAAGTTGACTCACTGATTTCCCAAACATCTGCCTAACATATTTAAAACTTTAAAAAACTTAAATGAAATAAAATGTTACCGTTCTTCAGGGAGCAATCTGGTTCTACCAATCTATCTACCCTAGTACAAAAAGTAGACAGCTTCGAAATTACAGTGCCAAATCTATGGAAATTTGTGATTTATTTGGTTGTTCTTTTATTCTGCGGGAGGTTGAAAGGAAAGGAGGTGGCATATTTTTCAGCAGCAGGCTGGAGTCCATCCAGGTTGCCTATTGCTCAGTGACCTGCCTTGCTGCAGAGCCACAAGAAACTATACACTCCTCGAAGGGCAGCCCATCATCACTTCAAGTCACCATCCAAATGGTGAACTTCACCCTCATCCCAGGATGACTTATTCAACTCCTTCCTAAGAATGAAACTTGAGAGGATAAGAATAAATGGTATCAGGGCAGGGCGCAGATGCTCTCTAGTAACATCTCCTTTATTTTCTGCCTTTACAACAAATAGGACAAAAGCAAAGATGATTTTTAGGTAAAGGAGAAGATGTATCCTCCCTCAGGAAATAGCAAAATGGTCTAAGTCTCTTTGGATATTTCATGTGCCCTACCTAACTTTCAGGTTAGTATCTCCTTTAAGGACCTGTCTACCAAATACAGCATTCAAAACAATGCACATACTTAATAAATAAATATTAGACAGTGATTATCATCACTCCAATTTTAAACAAAGCTATTTGTTTTTTGTTTTCTTTTTTATCTACATACAAGTTTTTAGTTCACTTACACAGTTATGGGGATTTCTGGAGGCAGTTTGAACTCCACGTAATAAACAAAGCTATTTGGAAAGCCCACTGACATGAAAACAGCATGCTAGAAGTGCCAAATCAACTTTAATGTAGTTGCAATCATACCGCTTCCTTTGTCAACATGTAACAATCCACTGACAATAAGCTGGGACTGGGAACTGACCTCTGCTGCAGTGTAGGGTTCCTGAGTAGCCTTTACAGATTCAACTAATGGTGTGTTACTCCAACTTTTTTACTATGGAATTTTCTTCTAATTAGAATAGGAACTTTGAATAGTTTAAATGCTATTATACATAAATAGTATATAAAGAAGTTATGTGAAAAATCAGAGAGACAGAAAGCTTAACTTTTTAAAACCCTGAGTTGTGCTTATTAGCAAAACACAGATTGTAAGTAGTATGCAACTAAACACAGAAACCTGATACAAGAATGACAAATAACCCTTTATAGACACACAAAGAAGCAAATAAAACACAGTTCCATCATACAATGGTGGAGACACTTCTTTTTTGTTCCACTTTCACAGGAGCAGCAAATTAACTCGTTGAAAACAGAAGCACTACTGAATAAACTCCAGCTGTCTTTTGCACCCAGAAATCCTTTCTACCCTCACATATAATGATCCTTTCACCATTTTCCAAAGTTTGGGACATGGCATATTTGATAAATGCATCTTGTCTGATGTGACAGTTACCATAGTAACCATTCTTTTTTACTTAATTATGTCATGTCAAGTCATCTAGATTATGCACCCACATTCTATCTTTTCTCCTTGGTGTCTCCTTCACACACTCCTTTACATATCAGTTCCCATAAATTAACATGAATTTTGTTCATCCAAATTCATTCTGAATTCAATTGCTAACTGAGTAAAATTTGAAAAAGGCTTCACAATGCTTGATAATGATTATAAATATAAGTATTCACTTCAGCAGGAAGCACAGACAAGGTGTAAAGTACTGGAAAAAGAAGCTGTTCATGAATGGCTTACGGACCCTGCACCTATAGGCCTGCATCATATCCTTGCCACACGTGAATTTTTGACAATATAAGTCATTCATCAAAGGAAAAACAGAGAACATGATCTCAGGATAAAAGAAGTTCATTAACTAATAAGCCTTCCACTAATCATGTAAGTCAAATAAACCTTGAGAGAAATTTTTTTTTTAACGTTTATTTATCTTTGAGACAGAGAGAGAGAGAGAGAGCATGAATGGGGGAGGGTCAGAGAGAGAGGGAGACACAGAATCCAAAACAGTCTCCAGGCTCTGAGCAGTCAGCACAGAGACTGACGCGGGGCTCGAACTCACGGACCGTGAGATCATGACCTGAGCTGAAGTCGGCCGCTTAACCGACTGAGCCACCCAGGTGCCCCAATCTTGAGAGAAATTTTAAAAGAAATGGTAAATCTTGCTTGTTGAGCAACAGGAACTGCATCAGTATCTCATAGAGAGGACTTGTGATGGGTCAAGCATTGTCTTAAATCAAAGGACTTAAACTTTTAAATAAAGGATTTGTGCTTTATATTTACAAAAGCAAATGAAGAACCAGAACTCCCATCATATATTTAACGATCTCGTTGTTCACATTAAAAATGAACTAAAATTATTTGTAAAATATCAATATCTAATTTCTCCTGGCAAACGCTAATTGTTTAGCCCATATTTTTTTTTTTTACTATAAAAGATGAGTTTTATGATTTTATTCATGGACCACAGACATTTTGATATTATGCTTTAAGACATTTTTTTGAACTTAAAACTGTTTTCCTCATTTTGAAAAATGTGCTCAAAAATACTCTCACCTGCATTGGAACCCCAGCTGATGAAGGTGGGTAATGTGCTGGAGGATGGAGCTTTGAATAGACTGGATATACTGGTGCTTCATTCACCAACCTGTTATATAGTTCCAGGGCTTCCAAGACTTTTACATTCAATTCAGACAATTCTGAATGCTTCCTGATATAGAAAAAGCACTTTAATTTTCTTCAATGCTTTTCAGCATGTATTTAGGAACATAAACTACTTTTTAAATTTAGCACGTTTTCTATTCATATTTTAAAAGGTTCTTTACATACAATGAAATATTCATCATGAAAAATGGGAGGAGGAATTACTGAATTCTCATAATAACTAGGCTAATATGACTTCATAATATTAGGGAAAGTCCCTTCCACACTTCATAAAAATACAATCAATTCATAATTTTGGTGCCAGGACAATTCTGTTTCACATGTTATAGGTTTCTCTTGAAATCTCAAGTACAAAGAATAATAATTTCTCAATTTTGGAAAAGCCCAAGCTTTAATTAAAAATCTAAGTAAAAGAAAGTACTCAGGCAAGGTCCAGAGCCTGCTCTGAAGCACGATATGACTGAAATCAAAACACACCACAAACAAAATTACACATTTTCATTTGCTTATATTCACTAATGGATCCAATGAAAAAATCCTAATAATTATCCTTGAAAATGCAAATGAAAACAATGTATATATAAACTAGTCTCTACTACTCTTGTTTGTTGGTTTCTTTTGAGAAGGGGAGTGAAACCAGATACCTTACTGTGTAAATAACAAATCCAAGTAAGAGCATTCTCAAATTTGCCCAAGGAACTCTAGTTCAAATCCTTCTGACTTGGTACAACTTTGTCTGTTACCCTGGAGAGTAATAAAGAACTCCCATTGCAACTGACAAGTTCATATGAATTAAATGGCCACATCATGTGGCACCCACAAGCCTATTTATTAAATATAGCTCTTTTTATATATATATACAAGGAGGCTAAAAAGACAAGAAGCAGAGGCAGATGACCAGACACAGGGCTACCAAATAAATGACCTGGATTGAGTCATGTTAAGACTTCTCATCTTTCCTCTCTTATAATCTGTTATGTCTGAAATAAACAAAAAGATGCAGTTTCCTGTCTTCCATGTGTAACTATATACAGCAAGTCAAACTGTTTTCAGAGATATCATTTGTAAACCATACAGAAAGGATGAGAAATTAGTGTCCATGCTAACAAATATGTGACTAAGAATTAACCATGGGTATTTGGTCCACATAACCCAGTATACTGATGAAACACCAAGGAGAACACAGAAATCACCTTTAAAGATTCAAGACATAACCCCAAAGCAATTAAATTTTTACTGAACTGTGTCCAAACACTATACTATCACAAAGAAAATGGAGCAGAAGGTGTGGATCTCTCCTTCAAAGAGACTGCAATCTATTAGACAAGGCTAAGTACATGGAAAATAGCAAACAATATAAGATGGCATATAACTGCAAAATTATATAAAATTATAGGAAACAGAAGAGTTTAGAGGAGGAGGAGGAGGAGACTAACTTGGGTTGTGGTAAACTGAAAAGGCTTTATGAGAAGCTGGGACTTAAACAGGCACCTGAGGAAGGATGGATAGGCCCAAGTAAAAAGGAAGACTAAGATCAGTGGGACAGTGCAAATCAAGTCAGGCAAAAGGAGTGAGGTTACACAATGGAAGAATGAAAAGGGCAATTTGATCACGGTGGTAGAAAATGATTTTCAGAGGGCAGTAGGAAATAAGGTTAAAATAGTCTGGGATATCGTTAAGTTCAGACTATGGATCTCTTCAATAAATCTGTCTAAACTTTTTTGGAGTCAATTTACATGTTTGCCTGACATAATTTCTTAGTGTGATAAAGTCTATAAAATCTCATTCCAAACAATTACAGATAGAAAAGAAATGTAAAATTTCTTTTTCTGGCAGTAAAGTTGTTTTTATTAGGGAAAACAAATTGATGGTGATCCAGTCAAGGGAAAAAACGGTATTTTATTCATCTTTGAATGCCTGACAAAGATAAAGAGTCAAAATTTGTTGAAGAACAGCAAGCGTTTTCCAGAACAAGAGCTGCCATCTGTAGTCAGTGACCATGGGAAAGGAAAATGCCAGCTGGACTACTCAGAAACTGAAACTGAAGAGAGAACTGGTTAACAGGTGAGCTATGACTCAAAAAATTAACTCCTATCAGAAATGGTCACTCTGATTTTTAACTGTGCTAGACCTTTTCCTTTGAAAATATTCCTTTTATCGATAAAAAAAAAGATTATATATACTGTCATATCCTCTGCTTTTTCATTACATAGTATGATATCTTTCTATAATCAATAGATATTTATCAATGATAATGCTTTTTATTGTAGAATGTATGGATGTAATTATTTTTAAATCAATCTCACACTTAAAGACATTTTAGTTACTGCCAACTTGGTTGCTACAAACCTAATTTCAATAATACTGTGAAGAATAAGAGTTAAATCTTTGCGTATGTCCCTGTATACTTAGTATGGGCCTGAATTTACTGGGTTAAAGATTATGGACTATTTTTAAGGTCCAGAAAGGTTTATGATAATTGTACTCCTAGCCACACCTAAGGTAATACTGGAATTTTTCTTCTTTTTTTCTTCTTTTGTAAGTTTATTTATTTTTGAGAGACAGCACATGCAAGTGGGAGAGGGGCAGGGAAAGAGAATTCCAACCACACTCAGCTCCGCCAGCACAGAGCCCCATGTGACTCAAATCCATGAACCATGAGATCATAATCAGAGCCAAAATCAAGATGCAGACACTTAACCCTGAGCCACCTGGGCGCCCCTGACATTTTTCTTTTTAATCCTCTCCAGTTTTATTATTCACTGACCATTAACACCCTTGCACTGAAATAAAAATAGGAGATGTGTTAAGTAGACATTTAATGCTTTTTCCAAAATAAAAATATGATGAAACTACCACCATCATTTCATTAATTTTTGATGGGTATTTATTTTTCATTTCTGTAGAAGATATAAGGAATTTATAAAAAATGTCTCATGGAAACAGATTATAGTCTTCAGTGACTAGAAAAAATCTTGCTGCTATTACCCTTCTCTGGTAAACGCAGATAAGAAGTAGTTCCTGTTCTTTTTGTGCAGTTTTATACTGTAGTTCAATAAACAGATTCCAGAAAGGGATGACAATGGAACACTAAAGCCTTGTCCTTGTCTTCCATTCACCATAGGTTCTCCCTGAGACTTCAGATAGAAAGCTCTGAGGAACCACAGGAGGCAAAAATCAATGAAAAGTTCCAAATGCTGATAGTCTATCCTTCAGTGCTGTTGCTGTTTCTAAGGAAGAGTAAGACTACATGGAATAAGGAGATTAAAAGGTAACAGAAATACAAGGGAGAAAAATGAGGAGAGGTATGTGGACTGGAGTTAGCTTCACAAACCCAAGGGAAATTTCATTTGAAAGATTTACAAATACTACTTCTCATCACGGAGTAAGACAATGCTTGCCCAAGATCCCAGTTCTCAATCTGTGCTCTATTCAGTTTTTATTCCTCATTCCTCATTATCCCTCAATTCCAGTTCAAGTAAGAAAATGAAAGTTGGCACCATAAGAGCAAGAGACCACAATTCTACGTATACTATATGGCCATGGAAGAAAACTGCTACCAAAATAAAAAGTACCACCTTACTATTCACTTGTAAGAGTTTTGGAAACTGAGAAACAATTTCAACAGATTGAACAGTTCCACAAAACTCAGTCTAAAATTTTGCCAAAAAACAAGTAATCAAAAGAAAATTATACTTGTTATTCCCTTAACAAAGAATCTCACCGATCAATCTCTTCAAGTTTTTCATCTATCATTGGACCCATCTGTTGGCAGATATCTGTAAATACAAAAATACTTTTGAATCTTGAAGCTTAAACCAGTTTAAGTCAATTTCAAAAGCTTTTGACAATGGACCACACCAATATACAACACCATGCATAATACAAAGAAAATGAAATTTATGCTAGAGAAACGACTATGAAAGACCTAATTTTAATACTGTTCATCACCAATATTAATATCATACCACCAAAGGCAAAGTCATAATCAAAAGAGAAATCCCACCATGTCCCACCAAGTAAGTGCTAACATTACAGACTATGAAATCTGGAGTTATCTTAAAATCTGGAAAACTATTATTAGCTACGTATATTAACTTGAGTCACAATGTATAAAATATATAATTATGTACAGATTAGATGTGAACTTTTTCATGTATTTAAGCCATTTCAAAATCAAACATTTTGTGCATTTCCAAATGTAAACACTGATACAATGAATAGAGTAGTATCCTGTATTTATAATTAGACTTTATTCTACAAAAAGATTTAAGAAGATTTATCCATTTATCAGAGATTTTTCTGATTAAAGGATTAAAAAAAGGCATAAAAACATTTGTTTTAATTGTTTCAAATTTCTGGGGATTAAAAGGACACAGCATGCATCAAATGACTACATTACAAAATTAACACAGACCATATATAATTTCGCCCTTTAAAATCATGATACAAGAGAATTAAAAGAGAAATAAGAATTGCTAAAATTTTAATTTAATTAATTTAATATGTTCTTATTCTTAATTCTGTCCTTTTTCGGATTGCAAATCTCTTCATCCAGTGTCCCTGGTGGGTTTACAGAAAAACAAAGACTTCCTTCTTGAACAGGATAGGCAGGTTTGTAACAACATCTTCCAAATCATATATTTACTATTTTACTATACTTGTCTGTTTTCCACCAGAGAGAGAGTTCTAATTTATAGAAGCAAACACAAAGCAGAAGATATTTAAGACATTATAAATAACTAAAATATTAAATGACAATGAAGTAATCCCTAACACTCATTAAGTACCTTCTAAATCCAAGAGGTCTTGGGAGTCTGGTTTTGAATCTGTTGGATCTATACTCTGGAGTACCTGCAGGGCTCTATCCATCTTATCCTAAAAAAGTAAATGGGCACTTTAAAAACGCAAAAGCTTTCATTTCAATGAACATAAAAATTACTCTTTCCAAGTATTCTCAAGGATAATAGATTTTAAAGTAATGATAGTTTAACTATTAAACAAAAGAAGAACTCTACCTCATCTATATAAACAGGCTCAGGCTCTGATTTCTTAACTTCCTCCTCCTCCTCATCAATTACATTCAATTTGTCCACAGCTGCTATGGAAACAAAGTAAACTTTAAGTTCCTCAGCATTTACTTTGGTATTTTAGTTACTAATATATAAGTAGCCTGTGATTATCCGTAAGAAAAAAAAAAAAAGGAACTCTTCAGTCATCACATTTCATAAGTAACATACATTATTTCATGTGTTCATCCACTCATGCCACAGACATTTATTAGCCCTTACTACTATGTGTCAGGTATTGTTTTAGGCATTGGATATACAGAGTGAATAAAACAGACCAGAATCTCTGCCCCAATGGAACTTACCTTCTAGTGGAACAAGTGAGCAATATTAACGGGAACTGTCATTATAGGCATTTTCTGAAAAACTGAGTGTTTTTAACACTAGGGTTAGAGTCAAATATATGAGCTCCTTCAGTACACTTTCCTTGCTATAAAAATGTATTTCCCATATGAACAAAAAAACACTTGATTTCATCTTCACAATAAGAAAAAAATATCCAATTTAAACCTAACTTTGATAATAGGTTAAAAAAATTTTTTTTAATATTTATTTATTTTTGAGAGAGACAGAGACAGAGTGTGAGGGGGGCGGGGCGGGGCGGGGCAGGGCAGAGGGACAGAGACACAGAATCGAAAGCAGGCTCCAGGCTCTGAGCACAGAGCCCAACACCGGGCTCCAACTTGTGAACTGCAAGATCATGACCTGAGCCGAAGTCGGACGCCCAACTGACTGAGCCACCCAGGCGCCCCACTTTGATAATAGTTTTAAAGCAATGGAAAAAAAAAAAAAACGCCTTTCATAAAGAGAAGGTTAAAAGATAATTCATAAACATACATATCCAGAAAACTATTTAAATGTTCACTAGAGTGCTGCTATAATGTACTGTATTTTAATAAATTTTGATAATAAAATTACAATAAAACCTACCTTGCCCCTAATCCAAAAATCTCTGTGCTCTGTAGGCCACATTGAAGACACTGTGTTCTCTCTGAAGAGTATATAAGGTTTCCAAGAAAATGTATAAATACCCCCCCCCCCCCAGAAAAAAGAAAAATCTCTATAACCAAAGGATTTTTGAGTCCTGACAGCTGCTTACTTCAAATGTGTGGCTAACTTTCAAACAGGTCCTAAGGAGCACAGCTCAATATAACATGAGGATGTACTGAAAAGCCAGAGTATTTTTTACTTTTAAAACCACAGCTCAATCTCTCCAGCCTATGCCAACAGGAAATTTCTATGTAGGATCCCCTGAGTATGGTCTCACCAAGTTATTAAAAACAGTGCCTCCAATTTTCACAACTACTTAGTTTACAGGAATAAAAAGTACAAATACAGGCAAAGTGCTCAGTCTTTAAATGAGTCTTTACATCTTTCAACTTTAACTGAATGCCATCACTCCATACAAAGATGATATTACACACAATGCACAGAGCTTTCACAATTTAAGTTTTTTCCCTAAAACTGATAATACAGACTAGCACTGACATGTCCCACAAGTCAGTTTAAGTACATCTAAGAGCAGACCAGACTTTAGAATCATGGCTCTAGCACCTACTAACCTCATAAACCCTCAGCCTCGGTTTCTTTATCTGTAAAATGGGGTAACAAAAGTACCTATCTCACAGACTTGTGAGGATTAAATGAAATAGTGCAAGCCAAGGACTTTGCACAATACCTAATAAATGAGTACTCAAGAGGAGCCTGGGTGGCTCAGCTGGTTGAGAGTCCAACTTCAGCTCAGGTCATAATCTCACGGTTTGTGAGTTCGAGCCCCGCGTCAGGCTCTGTACTCACAGCTCAGAGCCTGGAGCCTGCTTTGGATTGTGTGTGTGTGTGTGTCTCTCTCTCTGCCCCTACCCAGCTCGTGCACTGTCTTTGTCTCTGTCAGCTGTTCTTTACATTCAGATCCCCCCCCACCTTCCTGCCTGTGTAACAAATGGAAGCTTTCTCTGCATGGTTGACAGAAGATCTGAAGCAGGAACCTACAGTCTTAATTATACTGCTGTATTATTGCTTCAAGGTCCCAAGTTCCCTGATCATATCAAGGTGAGGAAAAGTCTAAAATTTAGGAGTACTCCTAACCCTTGTAATCACACTTGGCACTTGTCAACCAGCCCCCCACCATGCCACCTACTCCCTTCAGTACTATGGTTCAGTGATGAATAAAATCCATATTCTACACTGAACTGACACACACTGTCTCTTAAACCATAATTATGCTGATTTAAATATTTACATGGTCATCACAGATTGTTTTATGCCTTCTATGTAACTATGTACATTAATTCTCAAAGGGTTTAAAATAAAATAAAATAATTCTTGGAAATGACCTGGGATAAATTAACCCCTTAACTTGTTAAGAAGTAAGCTAAACTGTAGTGTCTATAAATAATTTAAAACAAGAGTTAAATGCCAATCTACTTTGTATTCAAAATTGAACCAGGGCACCTGCCTGGCTTAGTCGGTAGACCATCTGACTCTTGATCTCAGGGTTGTCAGTTCAAGCCCCACGTTTGGTGTAGAAATTACTTAAAACAAACAAACTAAACCGTAAACTTCAAATGTAAAAAATTTTAATAGATTTACTCTTCACCCTTAAAATTTAACTTACCTGCCTCAGACTCTATGTTTAAATTAGTTGTTACAAAATTAGATGGGAAGAGTCCTGTTCCTCTGTGATTTTCTCCTTTCCACCAATTGGCATCACTGAAAATACAGTACAAAAATGTCATTTGTTCCTCTACATTTTAGTACTTAATGGCAAGAAGAATTAAAATAAAAATTAAATTTAGCTTATTTTGAAAATAATACCTCATATCCAACTATATTTAAACAGTTCTTATACTTAATAAAAGATACAAAAAAGCACAAATAAAGCAAACATCCATATTCCTATATTAAAATTTAGAACCATTAGCAAGTGATCATATCGGATTCTGGGCTTTAAAATAGTAATAGGGGCGCCTGGGTGGCTCAGTCGGTTAAGCGTCCGACTTCGGCCCGGGTCACGATCTCACGGTCCCTGAGTTCGAGCCCCGCGTCGGGCTCTGGGCTGATGGCTCAGAGCCTGGAGCCTGCTTCCGATTCTGTGTCTCCCTCTCTCTCTGCCCCTCCCCCGTTCATGCTCTGTCTCTCTCTGTCTCAAAAATAAATAAACGTTAAAAAAAAAATTTTTTTTTAAATAAAATAGTAATAAAAATTATAGGTAACACTGAATCCTCTTTATCAACAACCCCAAGTCCCAATCCCACATCTAACCTGCCAAACCACTACCATAAAGCTGGTATGTGGCCTTCCTGTAAGTGTATTTTTTATTTGTTTACAGATACTTATAGCAAAGTCTATAGGTATATTAACCATTATAGATTTCTACAATTCACTTTATTATTTTCATATCTTATTTATCCCTTTTAAAGACTCATTATACAAACACAGTATATTTGATTTACTGATCTCCATAATGATGGACACTTAAATGTTTCCAGCCTTTTACCATTATAAAGACTGGAGTGATGATCATTCTAGATTCTAGTGCACACAAGCAACAATTCTTTAGGCTTATTCACACACATGGACTTGCTGGGCCAAAGGATATAAACATTTTCCATTTTACCAAATATTGCCAAATATTCTCAAAAGTGGTTGTAGCCATGCACCATCCTCCTTCCCTGAGCAACATGTAAGAATGTCTTTTTCCCTCACCCGTGTTAACTGTCCAAGCAACACTTGCTATCAGACAGGAGAGAAATCCTACCTCATGGCTGTGCTCATTTGCACTTCCTGAGCATGTGCATGTGTTGCTGGCCATTCAGACTGCCTCTTCTGTAAACTGCTCATTCATGTTTTCTGTCCATTTTCCTTTTCCCACTGGGCCATTTATTTGTTTTTATGGATCTATAGGGGTTCTTTATATATTCTGGATAGCAACTGTTTGTCTGAATTATGTAAATGCCTTCTCTCAAACTGTTACTTGTCTTTTAACATACATTTATGGTTTCTTTTATCGCATGGTGTATTTCGTTTCATGTAATCAAATTTAGCAATCTCTTATGGTTTATAGTTTTCTTAAATCTTTCACTATCCTTGAGCTTCTAAACCTGTTTTCCTATATGTTTAATAGTTTTAGGTTTTCTTTTTTATCTCTCCCCTGTGTGTAAGTCTTTAATCATTTGGAATGAAACTGTATGTACTATGTGAAGCTGAATCAAAGTTTTATTTGTACTGTATAAAGAGCTATTAATCTCAGCAAAAATTTATTGAATAGTACATCATTTTTTCTACTGATTTATAATATTCTATCTTAAGCAGGCTGCTATCTGTTCATGAGCAGATGGATCTGGATTTCATTCTGTTGAACAGTCTATATATTTATTTACTACAGCTTGTTAATATGCCTTGATACTTGGCAGGGAAAGTACTCTGTCTTGCATACTTTCATATTTCCATATTAATGTTAAAATTAAAATGTTTTCAAGTTCTCTGGGGTAAAAAAAAAAAAAGTCCTGTTGGGATTTTAATTAAAAATGCACTGGGGTGCCTGGGTGGCTTAGCCAGTTAAGCACCAACTTCAGCTCAGGTCATATCTCATGGTTTGTGAGTTTGAGCCCCATGTTGGGCTCTGTGCTGACAGCTGAGCCTGGAGCCTGCTTCAGATTCTGTGTCTCCCTCTCTCTGCCCCTCCCCCATTAACATTCTGTCTGTCCCTCTCTCAAAAATAAAATAAACATTGGGGCGCCTGGGTGGCGCAGTCGGTTAAGCGTCCGACTTCGGCCAGGTCACTATCTCGCGGTCCGTGAGTTCGAGCCCCGCGTCGGGCTCTGGGCTGATGGCTCGGAGCCTGGAGCCTGTTTCCGATTCTGTGTCTCCCTCTCTCTCTGCCCCTCCCCCGTTCATGCTCTGTCTCTCTCTGTCCCAACAATAAATTAAAAAAAAAAAAAAAAAACGTTGAAAAATAAAATAAACATTAAAAAACTTAAGGGGCAACTGAGTGGCCCAGTTGGTTGAGCATCCAACTTCAGCTCAGTTCATGGGTTTGAGCCCCACATCGGGCTCTGTGCTGACAGCTCAGAGGTTGGAGCCTGCTTTGGATTCTGTGTCTCCCTCTCTTTCTCTGCCCCTTCTCTGTTCATGCTCTGTCTCTCAAAAATAAATAAATATTAAAAAAAAATTTTTTAAGTTAAAAAAATAGTAATTAGAAATGCACTGAGTTTATGCATTAATATGGGAAAAATGACATCTTTAGAACATTAAAGTTTTCTTCACCATGAACATGGTATCTCTCTCCATTTATATTTATCTAAACGGGTGCCAGAGTGGCTCAGTCGGTTAAGCGTCCGACTTTGGCTCAGGTCATAATCTCACAGGCTGTGAGTTTGAGCCCCGTGTCAGTCTCAGAGCCTGGAGCCTGCTTCAGATTCTGTTTCCTTCACTCTCTCCGCCCTTCCTCCACTCATGCAGTCTCTCTCAAAAATAAAAAATAAAATAAAAACATTACATTTATATAAACATATTATATGTATATATTTCTTTATATCTTTCAAAGAATTTTATAACTTTCTACATAAAGTCCTTATATATCTTTATTAGGTTTATTTATCCCTAGATCATCTATATTTTTTATTACTACTGAGAATGGCAATTTTTTTCTATTTTCTAAAAGCTGTGATTAAAGCACCCCCTGATTTCTGTATGTTGAGCTTGTATCCGACAACCATGAACTCTTACCAATTTTAATGGTTTGTCCATTGATTCTCTTGGATTTTCTATATGGACAATCATAGAATCCAGAAAGGATAATTTTGTCCACTCCTTTCCAAAAATTTGACTTATTGAGCAGACATTCTTAAAAATGAAACTTCAGGATGAATTAACTTGTACGATTCTGAAACATAATTTGACTTAAAAAGTACCACAAAGTGGACTCCTGGGTGGCTCAAACAGTTGGGCATCCAACTCTTGATCTTGGCTCAGGTTATGATCTCGCGGTTCATGGGTTCGAGCCCTACGTCGGGCTCCGCACTGACAGGAACCTGCTTGAGATTCTCTGTTTCCCCCTTTCTGCCCCTCCCCTGCTTGTGCTCTCTCTCTCAAAATAAATAAACTTAAAAAAAAAAAAAAGTACCATGAAGATGCAAGCTATGTATCATCCAAATTTTTAAAACCAGAAAATAATTGATATATTGACAATTGTAATATATCATGTCTGCTGTCTATTTAGAATGAGAAATTCTCTCTTACACACACGCTGTTTTAAATTAAACCTTCCATGTTAAAAAGGACAGCTGAACTCAGAGCAATTTTTATATAAAACCAGAAACTTCAAACCTATGAAATGGACACACAGATTTGAACTTATCAACAATTTTATGTGTAGCCTTCCCCAGGCTTGATGAAACATAAAAGTAGACAAAACAACCAAATGCCATGTCAAAGCATGATGACTCCTTCCTAGCCCTAACCCAGCTCTACATTCTCTCCACTGACAATGAGTTGATTCTTTGGAATGTTAATGATACAAAATACTGTTCAATTTTTAAATTTCTCAATTAAGGTAATTCAGCACGGTAATTTTACACAAACTGATCATTAAACACAGCATTTATATTTAGCTTTTTATATTAAGTAAAAATAAATCACAGCTGAGTGAAAAATGATAAACACAGAAACTCCACTGTCAATGAACTGATCATTCAGCTAACACTTAGAAAAGACTACCAAAGAGAGGACAAGTGACATTAGACTAAGCAATGAAGTTACAAAGCTAATGGAGATAGGGTTTCTGCCCTCAAGAACGAAAATCTAGTGCAGTATTTTTCAACCCTCTCATACCAGTTAAGAACATGTTATCTTGCTTTACCTTGTAGGATTTGTTTTCTCCTTCTCCCTTCCTCTCAAAATCAACTCATGTAGCAGGACAGACATGTAGAGCAGTGACTGCAGTATAGTATGAAAAATGCCACTATGTTCAGGGATGTATAGCAGCAAAGAGAAACTATTTCTAACTACCGGAAACTAACAGCAGAGAAGATTTAAAGGCTTCTAAGAAGATATAAAATCTACATGGGTTTTGAAGATTAAGCAGGCAGTGCCAGGAAGAAAAGGAAATTAGGGTTATGGAAATAAAAATGACATTCTCTATTACCATTATGACTAAGCAAGAAAATAAAAATACAAAGAAACAGAAAACTGCACACTAACAAAAAACAAAGTTATCCTGGCTCATTTTAGGTCTCAAAAAATGAAAGCCTGAGCCTCTCCTTTAAGCTACTGACTTCCCAACTAAGACAACTTATTTACTGTCTTTTGTAATGACAATGGCTGAAAATAACTGATGCTCTATTTATGGATATGATAATCATGTGAAAAAAACAGAAACATACAAGTAGTGAATCTGGAAATCTTAGTGATCTTGTGGGGATCGTTTCCTTAATGTACGTATTTTTTAATTTAGGGGACCAATCCTTCTAAAGCCTGGACTCCCTTGCAAATCTTCCTTGCAAGTAAAGTTCCTTTTCTTTTCTAAATGTGTCTGCCTCTTTCGACAGGAGTTTCCAGGAATAAAGAATCAAATGTGCAATGCCGCAGAGGATCTAATCACAATATGGCATTTTTGGAAATGCAAGAATTCTACTTGATTATTTGAAATAATACATAAAGAGTCAGCAAGGAGTGGTGAGATAAAGCTAAAAATGTAGAAAGTGAAAAGCTTTTTTCGTATACTCTGTTAATAAGAAATGTGTGCCTTTTCTATTAGTTCAGTGTTTCTTAAGCTGAAATCCAAGAATGATGTAGCCTCAAGCAACTTCAAGTTCTGTATGTGAAAATTTTAATTTTGTGCTTTCATTTCCACAGCAATATGAAAACAATGAAAATGGTCATATTCTGAATCATTTAGGTGAACTTTCAACTGAAGACTGCCATTTAACTTTTTTTTTATTTTTTATATTTTTTGCCATTTAACTTTAATACCCAAGTTTGCATTTGAGCTTAAAAACCTTTGCAAAGATAATCCATCATCCAGAATGATAACATGTAACCTATAGGTGTTAATGAGGAGGTCTATGGCAATTTTAAGATTGGGGTAGCCAATCAAATGACTGTAATCAACCTACATATTCCACCATATTCATGTTGAGTCTCTTAGAAGTTATTAAAAAGTTCTTTTTTATAGTGTTAAGTCTCCACTGAAAATAGTTTTATGAGTCTAAGTTGTTAAATGTATTTGTGCCTAATTAAACATGTGTGAAAAGACACATGCAGCACAGCAACATAACCCTTTACTCATGGCAAGCCTGTAGACTATAATAGGAGTATAATGCCACGTGAACACCAAATGATGTCAAGGGATACAGTATGCATGAAGGATTCATGACAATTACAAAAGAAAAAGTCAGAGAATTGAGTTATTATAGCACAGGGTAGTAGAAGCCTACTGAAGGTAAGTGATAAAGTATCTGTGCCATTAATCAGTACCCTGTAAGTAGCAATTTATTTTCGAATATTTTCTCACTAGATCAAATACTCAAAATTTGAATCTTAGAGCAAAAACTACTCATTTTATAGTTTTCTTTCCATTTATTTTATAAATGTCTTTAATTTTCTAGTTGCATAACAGTATTTAAAGTATAAACTTAAGTTCCTTTGTAAATATTCTAACTAAAACTACACTAAGAAGCCTGACATTTCAGACTGTCAGTGTTCAGAGCCCACACTACTTAGTCGTCGTCTTCTTTTTTTTAAATGTTTATTTACATATTTCTTTAGAGAGGGAGACAGAGAATGAGCAGAGAAGGAGCAGAGAGAGAGGGAGACACAGAATCCAAAACAGGCTCCAGGCTCCGAGCTGTCAGCACAGATCCCGACGCAGGGCTCAAACTCACAAACTGTGAGGTCATGACTTGAGACAAAGTTGGATGCTTAACCGACTGAGCCACCCACATGCCCGTTTATTTATTTTTGAGAGAAAAAGAGACAGAGCATGAGCAGGGGAGGGGCGGAGAGACAGGGAGACACAGAACCTGAAGCAGGCTCCAAGTTCTGAGCTGTCAGCACAGAGCCTGATGCAGGGCTCGAACCCACGAACCGCGAAATCATGACCTGAGCCAAAGTCTGATGCTCAACCGACTGAGCCACCCAGGAGCACCAATATTTATTTACTCTCATTCAGGAGTCATGTGTTCCATTCTCAATGACTTAAAAAAAAAAAAAAAAATTCTTAAAAAAAAAAGATTATTTTCTTGATCACCTAAGAGACCTTCCTTTTCCTACTCTCAATTTCTTGCAAAATTTTTCCTATCCCATCAAAACCAAAGTTCACCTGAAATGAACTCTCAGCTTAAGCCTTCTTTCCCAGATGCTTGCATCCAGTACAAATCTGGTCTCTTCTGGACCCCAACATTGCCTCTTTTATGGCATTCACAGTCTGCATTCCATACTAATACCTGTATAGAAATTTCAACTCCCTTACTTTAGATTTTATAAGACAGAACTGCATCCTCATTCATTTTTTATATAAACAAAGCCTAGTACATAATACTTTTTCAGTAACTATTTACTGCAGCAAAGTAACACTATTTTGTGTATATACTCATTTAAAAATGCACCAGACTAAATATCCTAAGTTATTTGTAATGGATACCAAATGCATCTGCAATCTCTGTTCACAGTAATAAGCTATTATGTCCACCCTTTTACTAAATTTCATCAACATTTTTTTTTACGTTTATTTATTTTTAAGACAGAGAGAGACAGAGCACAAGCGGTGGAGGGGCAGAGAGAGAAGGAGACAAAGAACCCGAAGCAGGCTCCAGGCTCCGAGCTGACAGCACAGAGCCCAACATGGGGCTCAAATTCCTGAACCGTGAGATCATGACCCGAGCCAAAGTCCGACGCTCAACCAACTGAGCCACCCAGGCGCCCCTCATCAACTTCTTTTAAAGGCAAAGTAAAAAACAGAATTAGGCCCAATAGAGACAGACCTACCTACCTACCTACCTACCTACATACATACATTTATTTATTTTAAGTTTATTTATTTTTGAGAGAGAGAGAGAGAGAGAGAGAGAGAGTAAGAGGAGGAGGAACAGAGAAAGAAGGAGATACAGAATATGAAGCAGGCTCCAGGCTCTGAACTATCAGCACAGAGCCTGACGCGGGGCTTGAACCTACAAATCGTGAGATCATGACCTGAGCCGAAGTCAGATGCTTAACCAACTGAGCCACCCAGGTGCCCCATGATCTACCCTTTTTTAGAAGTTGAAGTGTAGTTGACATACAATACTATATTAGCTTAGGTGTACAACAGATATATTCTTTACTGCAACTTTAAGTGATAGAGTAATTGTGAGGGAGGGTACAGTAGCAGATTTAGAATTAGAGAAGACCTGAGCATAGCTTTTGGTTGCTTTTACCAAAGATAATATAGCTGTATTTCTTCCTAAATTTTTTTACCAGTTTTTTTGATATACACAACTCCCAGTGCAAATGGATTCAGAGGACCAAATATTTATGCTTCACAATTGTGATAAGTAACATTATTTAATACATCTTTTATCCAAGATACAGAGAATACTACCAAATTTAACAAAACAATAACCAACTCACATTACCTAGTCTAACTAACTTTTATTTTTATTTTTTAATTTATTTATTTTGAGAGAGAGAGAAGGAGCATAAGCAGAGCAGGAGCAGACAGAGAGGGAGAGAGAATCCCAAGCAGGCTCTACGCTGTCAGCACAGAGCCCGATACAGGGCTTGATGTCACGAAGCATGATATCATGACCTGAGCTGAGCTCAAGAGTCAGACACTTAACCAACTGAGCCATCCATGCATCCCTGATTAAATTTTATTTTAGAAAAAAATTAAGGTATGAAAAGGCTCTATTATGATTTAAATATACTAAGTCAAAGACCTTAATATCCATATTCTAAATTAAGAATATTATACTTAATAACTTCAAAATATTCCAGAAATAAAGATAGAAAACTTACCTGTCATCCAAAACAATAATAATTTCACCGTGTTTAAAAGTAAGTTCATTGTCCTCAACAGCTTCAAAATCGTATAAAGCTCTCACTTTCCTTGCAACTTTATTATTTAACTGAATTTCTGCAGATGGATATAAGGATTTTGTTTCTGTGTGCTGCTGCTTCTGCTCTTGTAATGATAATTCAATAGCTAATTTGAAAAATTAAAATGCAAAAAACAAGATAGCCAAAATTAATTCTGATTTTTTTAAAGCAAAAAGAAATACTTTTAATGTAATACTTAATAAGAATAAATCAAGTTGAGTATTTTATTTGTCCAATTAAATGCTAGACAGTTAACTTTTTTGGAGTGTGGGAGGACAGGGCAGAGAATCATGACATTTTTTAAAATAAAGTTTTTGCTCATTCCTTATTATCACAGTCTGTCATATACAGCAGCTATTATTTTTATAGCAAACAGATTGTGACATTATAATATGGGTAGCTTTCCATATAGGACAAGCCATGAACATATTTCTGTGCTTGACTCATAACTTTGGCATTAAAGAAAAGGTGAAATGAAATCTCTCCAAAGGTAAGACATTAAATACGTATTATTGACAATGATTATGAATTAAATCTTTCTTGTATCATGTTAATTGTTTTCCTTACTTTTCAGACCCTACTAGATATGAGGCAAAATTGTAAAAGCATACCCAGTTTGATTATAATTTTTATTTAAATAAATTGTCCTGGCAAGGATGTTTTAAGCAATATTAAATTATACACGCTTGAGCATTTACCTTTAGCTATGTCTTCATCTTCTTTGTTTTTGTTCGATGATGAACCATTCTTGGCAGCAGCTGAGACAGTCTGTAAATGTATGAGTAAAATGAACACAACTACTGTTTCAAAGAAAACACAAGCTCTATAATTACTCACACATGTTAATTTTTAAAAAGCTGACAAGAGTTTCTTCTAAAAGTGAAGTTCTTTGTAAAAATTTAAAGTAGCAGTTTTCAAATACTAAAATAAAATACCATGGTTTTCAAGAAAACATAATAAACTCACAAGGCACAAACTGGCTTACATTTTGCATAAATCTTAGTATATGACACAGATCATGGCATACAGAAAATACTTAAACACAAATCTTTCCCAATTGGACTTTCCTAACCTCAACTGTCCAAGGTATTTTATTCAGTGAGGGACACTGAAGTCTAGGAGAGGCAGCAAGAAGCCATAATAATTACTGAAAAGAAGAGGGTGGATGGAGACAATAGGTGCGGTTCTAGGAATACTTATTAAGCTCTTTTAGTACCATTGTACTTGAATCATGGTGGCACCTCAGGCACATCAGAATTAGGAGGTTCGTGCTTAAATTTAAAGGCATGGAAGACAGGGGTGCCTGTGTGGCTCACTCAGTTGAGCTTCTGACTTCAGCTCAGGTCATCAGGTTCATGAGTTCGAGCCCCACGCTGGGCTCTGTGCTGACAGCTCAGAGCCTGGAGCCTGCTTTGGATTCTCTCTCTCTCTCTCTCTCTCTCTCTCTCTCTCTCTCTCTGCCTTTTCCCTGCTTAGGCTGCCTCTGTCTCACAAAAACAATTTTCAAAAATAAAAAATAAAATTAAAAACAACGTTAAAGCCATGGAAGACAGAGATGTCCAGGATCCTGAACCATCAACCAGTTCGTTAAACACAGGTTTTTACCATAAGAGACTCTCCTAAAGACTGAGAACAAACTGAGGGTTGATGGGGGTGGGAGGGAGGGGAAAGTGGGTGATGGGCATTGAGGAGGGCACCTGTTGGGATGAGCACTGGGTGTTGTATGGAAACCAATTTGACAATAAGTTTCATATTTAAAAAAACACACACACAGGTTTTTAATGACATGCAGAAAGGACAAAGCAGAAAAATGCTTGCTTTTATTACTTATAAGGTTTTTGTCCCCAAATTCTCCCTTGAACCCTTAGTTCTGCTCAGCTATAAAGATTCTTTTTGACTGTGTAGTCTACAGTCTAAAGTAAAATAAAATATACAGTACTTCTCTTAGTTTCTTTCCCTAGTCCATATCCCAATATTAACTGGAAGGAAAGAGGCACTGAAGCAAAACTTAAGATAGTGTTTTTCTCCCACACTTAGACAGCCCACTCTGTGGCTTATTATCCTGACCTTCACCCCTGTCCTACTAAAGCTATCTTCCCATCTCCTCAAATAAATTTCTAGTCTTATAGTTCCCCTTATCTATTTGTAAACCATTCCCTGCAGGCATATTCACTCTTCAAAAAATTGGTGTTGAGCTTTCTCAATTCCATAAACTTGTTTGTATCATTCTTCCCCCAGTAGGATCTCCTCTCCTGTGTACATACTGAAATGCATTCCAGTCTAAAAATTCTACCTCTTTACCATCCCAGTCTGTAGTTGCCTTTCTCTCCTGGCATCCTGTCTTTGTTACCCATCCTACCCATCCCTCATCCATATGTGTCACTTATAATTTAGTTATTTTTCACCTGCCTATAACAATCCAACTTTACTATAAATTTCTTAAACATAAGGGCTCCCTCATACATATATGCCTTTTGCATGACTCTAGACTTAGAGTAGCATTAAACAGATTATTTATGGCTGATTCACTTTTCAAAGTTCTGATAAGTATAAGACATTCACTCAAGAGGGGCGCCTAGATGGCTCAGTCTGTTAAGCAGTCGGGTCATGGTTTCGGATCAGGTCATGATCTCACGGTTTATGAGTTTGACCCCACACTGAGCTCTGTACTGACAGTGATAAGCCTGCTTGGGATTCTCTCTTTCCCTCTCTCTCAAAATAATAAACTTAAAACAAAAAAAGAAATTCACTCAACAATTAGAACATCTACTAATATAAGGCGCTATTTCAGATAGGCACCCGGAGAGTGGAGGTGGGAAATGATGATTAAGACAGACTTTGTCCAGCCTTTATATGATACGTACCTTCAAAATAGTGTAAGATCAACCATGGGTGTAAGTGAATCTCTTACCTGAGAACCTGCTGGAGGAAAAGTAATTCCTTCTTCTTTCATAGATTTAATAGTTGCAGATATTAGACTAAACTGAGGATCCTTCTGAAATTCTTCTGACCACTCCACCATTAAAGATTTCAGTTTTTCACACACTTTAGGATGAGCCTTTTAAGGGCAATGCAAAGAAAGAAATAAAACTATGGTTAAGTAATGGTTAAAGAACTTGAAACATTTAACAAAGAGAATTACCACCAAAATTAAACATCAACGAAAGTCCAGCAATCCTCAGCCTACATAAGTACTTGGTAAATGCCTATTTTTGCTTTAAGATAGAGTTATTTCTTGTAAAATTACCCCTTTAAACATCAATTTCTAACTCTTACTATAATGACAACAGATTTTTTATATTCAGAGGTTATTTCTTGTTTTCTTAATATGCTCAACATTAGACTAAGCTTTTTATATCAACCAAACTAAAATTCTGGAATTTTACTAATAGCAAGAGAATGGTGCTTCAGAGTTTCTATCCCAAGGAAATCAATAACAACCCTATTGTGAAGACACCCCCGCCCCCCGTCCCGGCCCTGCTCTAAAGTAAAGGCCCCCTTTGCTTGTTATCTCTAATGTGAATCTGGACAGAATAGTGGTAGTTTGGACTTTGAAGGTACAGAAACCTAGATCTGAACCTCAGCTGTGCTACTTACTAGTCACATGACCTAGGACAAGTTACTCATCTTCTCCCTAAGGCTCAGTTTCTGTATTGATAAAAAAGGAATGACAAGAGAATCTAACTTCTAAAAGTTATTAAGAACATTAAACAAGATAGTATATGTAAAATTCTTAGAGCAGTGACTGCTTACTAACTCTCAATAAAGAAGAGCTATTATCACTAGTATATATGTTTTGGGAAGAAAAACAGGTTTTGGTGCTTCAAATGAAAACATCAAGTTTTAGAAAAGGAAGTTTATTTCATCTCAAACTTATCTAAAAATTATTTCATTTATAACAATTTTATTAACGCTATATAGTTAAAATGACATATAGTATATGCACTTTTTAATGATTTAAATTCTTCTCTTTTTAAAATTTACCTTATTTTTTATCACAGCACGTACTTCTGTTGCAAAATCACGGGAACATACTTCTAAATGAAATATCTTTCCACAGTTTGCCACACAAGCCCCAAGAAGCTATTAATTAAAATAAAAATCAATATACAAATGTTGAGATATTATCTTATTTAACTTACTGAAATAAATACACATTTAAAATTTGGGTCAAATAATAAATAACATGACTTTTACTTACAGTTAACGCCTGCAGAGCAACATGAGGAACCTTATGATTTACCCTTTTCATTATGGCTTTTAGGCAATCTTTTGCTCTAAGAAAAAAATGAAGAAGGTTAAGGATTTATTCAGAATTTCAACTTAAACATTAAAAATATAAGGCATACCAAATAACTTTAAATTTAAAAATAAAATCCTGCAAGGGCACCTGGGTGGCTCAGTCAAACTTCTGACTCTTTGGATTTCAGCCCAGGTCATAATCTCACGGTTTGTGAGATCAAGCCCCATGTCAGACTCCATGCTAACAGCTCCCTGGAGCATGTTTGGGATTCTCACTCCTTTTTCTCTGCCCCTCCCCCATGTGTGCATGTGCTCTCTCTCTCAAACATTAAAAAAATATTTCCTAAATTGTACACCATAAACTAGTATTACACTGTGTATTAAATAACTGGAATTTAAATAAAAACTTTGTCCCCCCCAAAAAATATTTTCCACTGGCCACTTTCCTGTACCTTAATATTTACCAATGCCTTCCAGTGATTTAGCACTGTCCTCCCCTGCTTGCTTGCATACACGTGCGCACAGGCTCTCTCTCTTTCTCTCTCTCAAAATAACATTAAGTAAATGAGTAAATAAATAACATCCTGCAAACTTCATTTCATAAAGGATTAAATCTGTAAATGATTCTACACAATCTTTCGTTCATAGAACTGCAGAACTCAAAAAAAAAAAAAAAAAAAAGGAGCTTGCTGTAAATGTTGTACATTCCCCAATCAAGAGCCAAATCATTTCCAAAAGATCAACACAAAAAAACTATGTCATATAAATTACCTTATTTCTTCAAGACAGATTTAGTGTTCAGACAACAAATTCTTATAAAAAAAATTACCGAGACATAGTCTTCAAAGTTTTCAGTATAAACATGTATGAAGGTACTTTGAAAAGTTGTAATGTTAAAACAAATACTTTCATCAGTCTGCTAAACTTCTAAAGTTTAGATCAGTTCAGCTTACTTATTGCATTCTCTCCCAAAAGCACTCTGTTTTATATTCACTTTTTCATATTATTATTTTCATCTATTCATTATCAAAGAGCTTTTTCAGTATATTACCTATTATATTATTATATTTATCTACTTTATTAAAAGGCTCCCATACATGTCTAAGTCACAGGGGAATTCCCTAAACAACTTTCATTGTTAACACGTGTTCCTATTGTGTAAAAGCCCTAATTACATATTTTAATATGTCTCAGGTTTTCAGTTGAACTCTTTTCCATTTGTTCTTTCATGATAAGGTTAGTCCCATAAATCTGGCCACCAGGATCTCTTTACTTTTGTCCCCCAAAAGTAAACAGTAAAATCCCATTTTCCTCTCAAAGTTGTATCAGGCAAAGAGACAGGTAATTAAGCTCCTAGACATTCACCATGCATGACTGGGCATCTTACCCGTTAGGAGTGCTCCCAACTTTGTCACATATGTCCATAATAAGACTCCAATCTTCTGTAGTGTTGTACTCATTTGTGGCTTTTTCTATAAAATATCAGCACACACGAAAATTAGGACATGTCTCAATTAACAATAAAATACCAAAAAAGGCACAGTAGTTAAAACCTTTTCTTTTGCCAAATATAAAAGAACTACAGAAAAATTTCAGAAGATAAAGTATTTTCAACTTTAAATTGTATAGCTATATGAATTAAATGTTCTAAGGTACACCAATAAAATTTCTTCTAAACAGTGAAATAATACTAAATAAGTTACAAATCAGCAGTAATTCTATAAAATTCTAGGGGCGCCTGGATGGCTCAGTCAGTTAAACGTCTGATTCTTGATTTTGGCTCAGGTCATGATCTCACGGTTCACAAGATGTGCTGTCAGCACAGAGCCCGCTTTGGATTCTCTGTCCCCCTCTCTCTCACGCTCTCTCAAAAATAAACAAACATTAAAAACAACAACAACAACAACAACGCTTTGGGGCTCCTGGGTGGCTCAGTCGGTTAAGTGTCCAGTTAAGCATCCAACTTCAGCTCAGGTCATCATCTCATGGTTTGTGAGTTGGAGCCCTGCGTCAGGCTCTGTGCTGACAGCTCAGAGCCTAGAGCCTGGAGCCTGCTTCGGATTCTGTGTCTTCCTCCCTCTCTGCCCCTTACCCACTCACCCTCTCTTTCTCTCAAAAATAAACATTGAAAAAAAATTTTTTAAAAACCATTGCTTTTGCAAATAGTGAACAGTAATCCGCATTTTCTTATATGATGACATATATTTTTAAGGTTTTCTTTCAAATTAGAATTTGATAGGATTTTTTTAAAGCTTATTTTTGAGAGAGAAAGAAAGACAGAGGGCACAGAGGAAGGGCAGAGAGAGAGGGAGAGAATTGCAAGCAGGTTCAGCGCTCACAGCATGGAGCCCCCAACATGGGGCTCATCTCATGGTTCATGAGATCATGACCAGAGCCAAAGTTAGAAACTTAACCAACTGAGCTACCTGGGTACCCAACAAAAGCATTGTTTTTAAAGGGCAAAAAAGGAAAATGATTAATAAAATAACAGTAAATTCATACAACAGAATATGAAAATTGAGTTATATATAACTAAATGTTCAAAAAATGTATAAATCCCAAAATATAATGATTTGGTTTATACTGAGTTTAAAAAGCTAATGGCAGAATATATGACATCCACATAAACTTTCTAAACAGTTTTACTGAGATACAGTTCACATCACAATACAACTCACCCAATTTAACGTGTACCATTTGATTTTTTTAGTGTATTCAGAGTTGTGCAACTATCACTATTATCTAATTCTAGAACATTTCACCACCCTAAAAAGAAATCCATACCCATTGGCAGTCACAGCCCAATCTCCCCCCATAATCCCCACCCTAGATAACTACTAGTCTACTTCATATCTCTATAAATTTGCCTAATCTGTATTTCTCATATAAATAAAATCATACATGGTCTTTTGTGACTAGCTTCTTTCATTTAGTAGAACGTTTTCAAGTTCATCTATGCTGAAGTATGCATCAGTACTTCAGTTATTTTTATGACTGAATAATATTCCATTTGTAGATCTACCTCATTGTATTTATCCATTCACCAGTTGAATATTTGGTCATTGTTTGGTTGTGTTTTTTTTTTTTTTAACTTTTTGGCTATGAGTACTGCAATGCTACTATGAACATCTCTGTGCAAGTTTTGTGTGGTTTATACGTCTCTCTTTGGTATGTACCTAAGAAAAGTGCTGCGTTGTATGGTAAAAAAAATTCTGTATTTAACTTTTTTAGGAACTGGCAAAAGTTTTCCAAAGCAGTTGTTCCATTTTACATTCTCACTAGCAATATATGAGTGTTTCATATAAGGTTGTAAAACATTAAAAAATACACTATCGTCTTTAGTGATACATACATAGGTAGTAAAAATATTTATAGCATACACATAAGAATGATAAATACCAAACTATCCCTCATCCTAGCAGACTAGGATGAGGGATCAAAACTGGGTACACAGAGGCTTACTTGTATTTATAAAATTTTATTTATTAAGTTGTACATGAAATATCTAGAGATTATTTTATTCTCAGCATGTTTTTGTGGTCTGAAGTATTTCATAATCAAAATAACAATTAAAAAGTGAATTGTTAAAAAGCATGATAAGAATATAATCACTGAATTATGTTGCATTTTTACTTGATTGACTTTTACAAAATTTCAAAATCAGGAGATACTTCTTTTCTGCTAATATAGAGGGATAAGGATATAAAAATTATGACTTTAGCAATATTTTAAATCTAATCTCTTTTTAATAAACACATAATTTCGAATATGGTCAAACCTGAGTATTATATTCATATGGACTTACCACGGTGATAAGCAGGAAGGATGGTAGAATTCTAGAGCTGTTCCTTTTTTAAAAGGAATAATAAAAGCCAAAAAATAAACAGGCTTAGCAAACAGCTATACTTTACAAGTAGGAGAGAAAAATACAGAATCTAGTTAACCTCAGTTAAATGCCAGAACTCACTTTTAAAAACCATGCAAACTGCTTCACACTATTATAATGAATGGAAAGCAATTGTTGTGACAAGTGTAATGACAAGCCAGAGATTTAAGAAACGTAATAGATTTTTGCCTAGTATAAGTTCTAGACTCAAACACTAGGCTATGACATGGAAACTATTCGCGTCCAGCTTTTGTCCTTATACAAAGATGACTAATTCTTCTACATGGGAAGTCAGACCAGGCTGTATATTTTAGAGGTTTAAAATATTTAACCACTTCTTTTCTTTTCTTTTCTTTTTTAGAGAGAGAGTACAAGCACAAGTCAGGGAAGGGGAAGGGGAAGGGGAAGGGGAAGGAGAGAGAGAGAGAGAGAGAGAGAGAGAGAAATAGAATCTTAAGGAGGCTCCACTCAGCATGGAGCCCAACGCAGTGCTCAATCCCCCACCCTGCGGCTCGTGATCTGAGCTGAAATCAAGACTTGGACACTCAACTGACTCAGCCACCCAGACGCCCCTTAACAATTTTTTTATTTCATATCTAATAAATTCAGGGGGCCAAGATGGCAGAGCAGCATGGAAGTTCCCGGCTTCTCTCATCCCTGAAATGCAGCTAGATCAGCACCAAACCATTTTGCACACCTAGAAAATTGACCTGAGGATGAACACAACGATCTGCATAACTTGAGCCATAGAACTCGGCAGATACAGAGCTCAGAGAGGTGAAATGGAGGAGAGAAAAGCCACAGGGGGTAGGGAGCTGTTTTTGCGGAGAGGGGACAGAGAAAGCAGGGGAGAGTGCAGGAGAAGCACTCTCCCCAGAAGTAGGTGGAGAGAAAGAGAAAGAGTGGAAACACCCACACGGGACTGAACAAGAAAGGGAGAAAGAGGCTTCAATTCCATTAGGACTCTATAAACAGGTGACAGCAGAGTCAGAAATTCTGTAGCTCAGTATCTAGCAGTGCCCTGGTGGGAAGGGCAAATTCCCAGGAGCAGGCAGTGAGATCTGAGGGGTCCGTGGGCCACACAAGGAGAAGTGGTTCCTCTGCTAGGAGGACATTTGGTAGAGGCCATATGGCCTCCTCACAGGAAAAGGTCCCAGTGGACCCTACCTGGAGAACAGCCACATGTGCTCATATTGGAACAAAGACGCAAGGGTGTGGTGAAACCTGGTGCCGGCTGTGTGTTGTTTTGCCATAATCTCCGAACCTCTGCTGCCGGGCAATCGCACAAACTTTTTCTGGGGCAAGCAGGCACCCAGCCGCAATCTCGGAACCTCTGCAACAGTGACCGCACAAACATTCCCAGGGGCGAGCCAGGACCCAACCACTGCTTGGCAAGACCCTCCCCAGAGTGCTGGAGTCGGTCCAAACCACAGGGCTCTCAGAAGTAAGGGGTTTGGAAACAGCCCCATATGAGATATAATTCAGGAGGGAGGTGCTGCTGCCAGGCTGACAGCTTGGAAGCAGACAGCATAGATGTGGGGAGTGAATGGAAGCTGAAGACAAAGGAGGGGTGCTTGACTGCTGGTCACAATTGCTGAGCGCAATTATTCTGGTACCAGAGACTGGGAAGCTGGGTGATACCATTTTCACCTCTCCCAAGCATGCACACACACCTGCACGTGCACCACACCAATCCACCTCAGTAAGCTAAGCAGCACCATCTAGTGGAGAACAGCTGTTATGCCAAGCCCCATCCAACTGCGCCAACCAAGCTCAGGCCCTAGAGGACCACCACAAGTCTCTCCACCTGCTTAGTGCTTCACAGTTGACTTCCAGGGGAAACTAGATGTAATTTCATTCGGATTTCATTCTGTTCACGGGTCCATCTATTCATTTCTTGTCTTTGTTCTTTTCTTATTCTTGGATACAGAAAGAGAAAAATTTATTTTTATTTTCTGGGGTTTTTTAAATTTTTATTTTATTTTTTTACTATTTTAACTTTTTAAAACATTTTTTGTAGTTTACTTTCTTCATTTCATTCTATTTTATTGCATACATTTTTTAAATTTTTAAATGTTTTCTTCCTTTTTTTTTCTTTCCCACATCTAATGAATTCGGTGAATTCAAAAGTACAGACAAGAAAAAAAACTTCTACCAACCTCTTTTGAAACCATGATGCTTATCTTTCCAGACATTTTTCTACATGAATACGGAAAAATAAAAATATATGTAAACTAAATAAAATAGAATCGTATGTATGAGGTGCCTCCAAAAAGAGCACCCAAAAGCTGATACATCCTTCCCTGCCAAAGTTATGAACAAGTTGAGAAACAAAGAATAAAATATCATTGCTATTACTAAAAGAAGCTGTAGGTTTATTAGATAAATGGGCTTGCTAATTGTGAACCTCAGAGGAGAGCATGTCTTAGCACTAAACAGGCACAGACTGCTCCCTGCAGGATAAGCCTCTGCACAACTTATTCCATGGAGGAGATGAGAAATCACTCGATGGCTGTGGAAAGACTCGCTAGCTCTGACACATCAATGAAGTGCATCCACTGGGCCAACTAGTCTCAAATTTACCAATCAGATAAGTCATTACATCAAGGTTGAAATGACTAAGGGAGCCAGAGCAGACTCAGGGTGAACACTAACGGAATTCCCTTCTCAGGAAGGAAACCTCAGAGGTAGAGAAAAAGTATTCCTCACTAATACTTGTGATCATATTAAATGTATTATTTGCTAACTTGCATTTCTACTTATATAAACACCTATGTTCATAATTATACACCTATAACAATATTTTTAAGTAACAGTGTGATGTACCATATATACAGAGTGGCCACAAAATACCTATACAATCAACACATTGATTTTTTTAAAATGCTTTCTCTGCCTTAAGTGCATTGTTTTTTACTATTTTTTTAAGTTTATGTATTTATTTTGAAAGAGAGAGCATGTGCACATGGGCTCATGAGTGGGGAGGGGAAGAGAGAGAGGAAGAGAAAGAAACCCAAGTGTGGAGCCCAATGTGGGGCTTGATCTCACAAAACATGAGATCATGACCTGAGCCAAAATCAAGAGTTGGATGCTCACCGGACTGAAACCCCCCCAGGCGTCCCAATACACCGTGATTTTAAATCCACCACGTACTCAGCCTCTCTTATACTCACTTGTATCACTCATACTGATGCCCCACATAGAAGAAATATAAGATAATTAACAGTGGTCAGGATTTCACACAGAGGCCCTTCAGCATACTTTGTCTTTCATTATGTCTCCACCCGACCTCTCTTCCTCTCCTCAACCCCAATAATGAAGGTAAGCTCCATGATGGCAGGAATTTTTGTTTTGTTCACTATTATTTCTAGTGGATGGAACAGTCTGAAGCACACAGTAGCTACTCAGTAAATTCTGGTTTGATAAATAAATTGAATGATGCTGGTTGCTCCTCCATATCCTATTACTGTGGGTACAATGATGCCCAATGTGGTCTTTCTAAAGTGTGCACAAAGTTTTGGACTAGCAAGAGCTTCTGGCCAGCTAGTTTGCTGAGCAAACCTCCAAAGGGGCTATACAGGATCAAACTTCACTAGCAACACCATGTGGCAATAAAAGGCAATAGCACTAGTGGGCTTATGAGGTTCCAGTTCTCTGCTTGTTTACTAAAGAGGAATGACAATACCTTTTTGGGAGTCTTAACCAAAACCCAAGGTAAGTAGGGAAGGGACTGTCTCAAGAAGGAGGCAAAGGGCTTCCTGTGCTGTGATATACAGGTGACTTCAATGGGAGTCTGGAAAGCAAATCACATTTATTATACATGACTTGCCAGTCTCATGCTCATCCTTCTCTTTGCTTATGACAGGGTTTTGTTTTTGCTGTACAGATCTAACACTCCTTTTCATACTGTCATTTGATACAGTGTTTAGAACTACCTGATGATTCGACATTCAGCTATATTCTCTTTTATATATGTATTATTTCTCGTTAATAGGTAAATCTTTAGTCTCTCTGGAATTTCATTTGGTACATGGAAAGAAGCAGGGATAGAAAAATATTTTTACTAATTATTTGTCAGTAGTTCTAACATCTAAGAATCTATCATTTCCTCTTTGATATGAGAAGCCAAGCATCATCATTTACCAAATTTTGTCAGTACACATATGCATACAAAGAGTTGAATCTGATTTGAGACCATCTAATAACCTACCCATTATTGATTACTCGACTTTTAATGATTATTTTTTCAATTTCAGTCCTGTGATACACAATTAAATGTGAAATCTATTTAATACCTACCAAAAACCATTCCAACAATTTTAAGTATATCTAAACAGTGTTTTTTATTTTATTTAATTTTTATGGAAAATGGAAAAATCCTGATTTGAATACTCTATCCAGCATAGTTTATGGTCTACAAATACAGGGCTCACTCTTTTAAAAAAGTATAAAATCTGAAGACTTTATAATGGTCTGCCAAAAAGGATTTCATTTTTCAAGTGAACTAAGTAACAGTCAAATTATGTACTTAGGAGCATTTTAAACTCCTGGAAAAAATTTTAAATATTATAATTAAGGAACCATTCTTTTATAGCACTGTCACTTTGCCCAGTGTTGGGGGCATACTTCACATTATCCTGTGTCAAATGCATAGAGTGGGAGAGAGTTTAAAAAGCCCTCCTGCGGCCTAAATTCTAAATTTCCAGGGTTTGGTGGGTGTAAGTCATAATGTTTCATCACCAGGTTTTGATTATTGTATATAGAAAGCCTCAAATATCCTGAAATATTTCAGAAAGATTCTAGCAATATCATATTCCGTCCATCAATACCTATAAAGAAGAAAAAGGCGCCCCCTCTACACAGTTCATTGTGTTTAGCATAAAACTTTAAAAAGAATTCAAGTCTGCCCAGAAAACTTTTAATGAAATAGGCTCTACCAGTAATTTTTAAAATTTAACTATATAAAAGAAAAATGCTCAAAAGAGATTTATAAGGTTCCTCCTACTATGTTTGCAAATAAAAACTCATGACTGGTCTGCCTCCAACCATGGCAGAGTGTCCGCTATCAGATTTGCTATTCTACCAAAAACAAGAACAAAACAGGCCACAATATATAATGCAATTGTGTTCAGGAAATGAATAACAGGCAGTGCAGGTCTGAGATCTTTTGAGGGAAGGGAAATGTGAAGTAAGCCCCATAATGTCCCTAGTTTTTGCCTGGGAACACTTTCCTGTCCCAACACAAGGAGAACTAGCCCAAGTAGAGCAACAGACCAAATTTCTGAGCACAGGGACTTACCATGGGTCCTCGGTCAAGGGCTAGGCTACTTGAGTCTCTAAGAAGTCTAGCAGAGATCACCAACTATGGGGCTGAAAGGCTGTGCAGTGCAGGGAGTCTTTGCAGTTCTTGTTTGTGTTCCCACAAAATTCAGATATTGAAGCCCTAACCCACAGTGTTGCTGTATTTGGAGAATAAACCTCTAAAGGTTAAATGAGGTCATAAGGATGGGATCTTGATCCAATAGGATTAGTATCCTAATAAGAAGAGAACACAGAGCTCACTATCTCTCTCTCTCTCTCTCTCTCTCCATACATGCGCCAAGAAGAGGTCATGCAAGCACACAATGAAAAGGTAGCCATCTGCAACCCAAGGGCAGAGACACCTCACCAGACACCAACCCTGCTGGGACCTTGCTCTTGGACTTCCCTATTTCCAGAACTGTGAGAAAATAAATTTGTTGTTCAATTCACCTAGTCCAAGGTAATTTGTTATGGCAGCCCAAGCAGACTAATACTCCACCCAACTAGAGTACAGAGAACATTTCAGGCATTCAACTGAAACACCAAAAGAGAATAAAGGCCCCCTATAATTTAATTCAATATCAAAACAGACCTGTCACACAAAGAAAACCAAAACGATCCTCTAATAACATAATTACCTGACAGAAAAAACTCAAGACTCTTTAAAGGAAGACAACATAACCTAGCCTCCTTGCAAAGAATAATCATAGTGAACAGCATAATATAAAAAATTACCAGTATACGAGAAAGCACCCCATAATCAAGATAAAAGTAATCAATAAAAAGAGATAATAACATAACTGAAATATCAGAAATAGCAAAAGAAAAAAGTACTTTAAAGCAGGTGTTACCAAGAACTTAAACCAAAGGCTGGTGAGTGCTCAGCAGGGAAAAGGAAACTATAAAATTGAATTTGTAGAACTAAAAGGTACAATATCAACCAAAAAATTCACCAGATGGGCTTAAAAGCAGAATGGAGACCACAGAAACAGTGAATGTGAAGAAAAATCAAGAGCAGTTATCAAATTTGAAGAATAAAAAAAATTTTTTTAACTGAACAGTCTCCATATATTGATTTTTTAAAACTTGCTATGTAACCAATTACTGCAAATTAGTAGTTTAAAACACCCATTATTAGTTCATAGTCGTACAGTTAAAATCTATGTAGCCTTGGCTAGGTTATATGCTCAGAGTATTACAAGGCTTATTGTTGGTGTTTGATGTTACTTAACTAAAACATGATAACTAGATTCATGCATATTGGAACTATGTAAAGTGAGGCCTACCTGTACATTAAAGAAAGCCAAGTTTAAATCTTTCCTCAAATGTGCATGAACTATCAAAACCTAGAAATAATCTAGGACAATATACATAATATATTCTCTAAATGCAATGCTTTTTTATTAGACCAAATGTAATACCCAACCAGATGGAAATTAACAATGAGACATATAAATAATTAAGACTGTAACAAAGCAATACAAAAACTTGTTATAAATAGGATATGACATATCAGTATCTTGGGACATAACTAAAGCAATGCTTAGAAGGTAGACAAAATTTGTTTTTTATGTATTAGTAAGAAAAAGACTAATTATTTTTATACCTTAAAATTGTAGTAGGGGAATAGGAGAAAACTGGAAAAAACTTTTTTTCAATAGCAAAAATAAACTGGAAAATGGAAAGTAAATGAAAAGAATTCATTTTTGGTTTGTAACAGGAAACCACAGCTGACAGCTTTTACTAAAGATATAAACATGTTCTTTCTTTGGACCAATTCATTATGAACTAAATAATTACTGAAAATATAGTAGAGCCAATTCTTTCTAGTTTGTAAATAAATCATGGGGCATCTGGGTGGCTCAGTTAAGCATCCGACTCCATCTCAGCTCAGGTCATGATCTAATGGTTTGTGAGGTTGAGCCCTGAGTCAGGCTCTGTGCTGAGAGGCTACTTGGGATTCTCTCTCCCCCCCCCCCCACCCCCTGCCCCTTCTCCTCTGCTCGCACTCTCTCTCTCTCAAAATAAGTAAATAAACTTTAAAAAATAAAATAAATCATACATGTTTAATGATTAAAATAACAATATATACTTGTTATTAAGTTTCCAGACCATACAATTTTTGTGTAAATTTAGACTAAAAATATTTAAATGTCCAAAGCCTCAACCTGACGTTTATAAATATTTCACCTCTTTCTCTGACTTCAATAACACCCATACTTAGCATTCTACAATACTTGGGTTTAACATACATTTTCTCATTTACTCCTCATTTAATGTCTTGATTTGTTTGGGTATATTTCATTGCTGTAAATCTTCAGTTTACTCTGGGGAAAGCAGTAATATAAAGTTTACCTTAAAATACACTGTTCATGGGGAGTGACTCCGTCAGTTAAGCATCCCACTCGTGGTATCAGCTCAGGTCATGATCTCATGGTTCCTGAGATAGAGCCTGACATCAGGCTCCACATTAGGCTCTGTTCTGACAGCATGAAGCCTGCTGGGGATTCTCTCTCCCTCTCCATCCCTCTCTCTACCCTTCCCCCACTTGCATGTGAGTGAACATGCTCACTCGCTCTCTCTCAAAATACATAAACATTGAAAAACATACACTGTTCATTATCTTCTAAAATGAAAACCTACTTACCACTCTGAGTGCTGAATGATAGGTAATAATTTTTTTTAATGTTTATTATTTTTGAGAGAGAAAGAGAGACAGAGAACAAGCAGGGGAGGGGGGGGGAGAGAGAGGGGGGAGAGAGAGAGGGGGAGGGGGAGAGAGAGAGAGAGAGAGAGAGAGAGAGAGAGAGAGAGAATCAGAAGCAGGCTCCATGCTGTAAGCTGTCAGCATAGAACCTGACGTAGGGCTCAAGCCCACAGCCTGTGAGATCATGACCTGAGCTGAAGTTGGCCGCTTAACCCACTGAGCCACCTAAGCGCCCTGGTAATTTAATTAAGAAGTAACAACTTCAAAACATTTTACATATACTAAACCAGTTACACTTCAATCCAACAAAGTAAGGATTCCCCATATTGTAGATGAGGAAACATACACAGAAAAGTAACACAAGATCACACAACTACTAAGTAGTAAAACAGGGATTTCAATTTGGGAAGTCTAGCTCAGAGTATCCTCTCTAGTGTAAATATTAAACAAACTGCCTCTTGAGTGCAATTTTTGTTCAAAACTGCTAATGTAACTCTTCCCAACAAGTTAATTTTCAGTTTCCCTATATACGAGTATTTTAAACATATTGAATAGGACAAACACAAATTCAAGTCTTATTTATAAGGAAAGGATCATCCAGTATCATCTAATCTACAGCCACATCATCTAATAATACAATATATTTATAGCTTCTTGCTCTGGCAGAATACTTAGAAGAGTGACTGCCACTCTTTTGATTTCACGTGTTACCACTAACATTTTTGGGGGGGACTAGGAAGAGTTAGGTGAGTTAGGCACGTAAGGAAGTTAGGGAGGGGGAAAACCACATCAAAATCACCTTTTACTGCCTTCTAATATTACAAACCATCTGTTAAAAAAGGCAAAAGGTCTGGGCGCCTGTGTGGTTCAGTTGGTTAAGCATGTGACTTCGGTTCAGGTCATGATTTCATAGCTCATGGGTTCGAGCCCAGCATCAGGCTCTGGGCTGACAGCTGAGTCGGGACCCTGCTTCGGATCCTTTGTCTCCCTCTCTCTCTCTGCCCTTTCCCCACTCACACTCTGTCTCTCTCTCAAAACCAAATGAAACATTAAAAAAAAAAAAATTTTTTTTAAAGGCAAAAGGTCTAAGACCAACCTTTATATTCCTGCAAGTTCACTTTCTGACTGGCTATTACTTCCAAGGTCCCATCTCTAACCTGTCAGGTGAGACCCATGCCACCTCCCAACTCCACAAAATGGGCATGCTCACTTCCGCAAACACACTTACATTAGGGAAAAAAGAAGAAAACAGAAAGGTAGTAAGCATAATTGTAATTGACCTATCAGGAAACCTCATGTGCAAGCTGGAAAAAAGGAAAAATGAGTCTCTAAAGTAGCCAAAACGTCATAAGCAGAGGAGAATCAAAAGCAGTTAGACTGGACAGGGGATCACATGACCTCTGCAAACTAAGGAAATCATCATGCATACTCTGTATGCACCTGTGAAGTACACATATCACCCATTAAACACTTAAGACCTGTCTTCTATACACCCAGCTCTGAAACTACCTCACTAGCCTAAGGTCTCTAGGTAGGTCACATCAGCTCAGACACAAATCTGAATCATGTTCTTATTTGTAAAATGGAAATTAAGATGGCTGCCATGCTTAAAAGAGGAGTTGTGAAAAGATAAGTAGATGAAACACTTAAACAGATACTTCAAAAAAGAGGCTATTCATTCATTCATTTTTTTAAGTAAGCTCTACATTCACCATGGGGCTTGAACTCACAACTCCAAGATCAGCAATCGTATGCTTCATCAACTGAGCCAGCCAGGTGCCCCTCAAATACATATGTTCAAAGGTGTCCAACATCAATAGTCATCAGATAAATGCATATTAATACAATAGTGAGATAACACTAGAATGGCTAAAATTCTTAAAGTATACCACCAGTTACAAATTTCTGACATGAAATTGAAGTCATATGAGCTAAAAATAAATAAATGGCATACTTCAGAATACTGACTATGTTATGTGGGGCACCTGGGTGGCTCAGTCAGTTGAGTGTCCGACTTTGGCTCAGATCATGCTCTCGCGGTTCCTGAGTTCAAGCCCCACATCGGGCTCACTGCTGTTAGCACAGAGCCTGCTTTGGATCCTCTCTCTCCCCTCTCTACCCTTCCCCAGCTTGTGTTCTCTCAAAACTAAACAAACAAACAAACATTAAAAAAAAAAAAAAAAAACACTGATTTTCAGAGGACAATGTCTGATCTGTGTCACACTGACCTTCTTAAGTTCAATCCCTAAACTAAATACAAATAAATATTTATTCACTATCAAGTAAAGCAACAGAGCCTCATTAGGCAATAATGTTAAAAAAAAAAAAAAAAAAAGTTCTTCCCCTTCCACCCTCAAGGGCATAGCACTACTAGGAAAACCAAAACATGTCTATGCTAGATTTAAGCAGAGTTTTTAGAAAAGAATGTTAAGATAATTCATCCCATGACATATGAAAGCAAAAGAAGCTGGTCAGATTACAATAAAAAATCCCTTCTGGTTCAAATGAACTAAATTCTGAGCCACTACAATTATCATGTTGCATGTGAAAATTAATAAATGCTTCATAAAAGAATATTTACTGACCAGAGTCTGAGAGTTTTTAGATACAATAAAAATTTCACTAGCAAACAAGTTTTTTTCATCCTATATCATTACTATCATTTAAAAATTCTATTAAATAGAGATACTGCACATAATACAAATTTTCAATTTTTCATTTCTCTTCATACTTTTATAAAAGACCTATTAAATATAACTTCTGAGGATGCACTGAAAGTCAGTCAGAACTGTAAGTACTTCATGGGATCTTCAGTTTTCAACATTCCTTAACCAGAGGAAACTAAAGAAAATCCTCCTTGAACGGAACAGTGATGGCTGATACAAGCAAGTCTCAATGGTAAAGAAATAGAAGTCTTTCACAGGGTGTTGTAGGAGAGGTGCTTATCCTTCAGACACCAGCAGATATACGCCCATTAAAAAAAATAACGTTAAGGGTGGTCTAAAAGATGGGAGCAAAATTTATTACTCCAAAAGAAAACTGAAGGTGCCAATAAGCCAATGTGAAACTCAGCCCTAAAAAGGAAAGGATACGGGAAAAAGAGGAGCAACATCAAAATGTCTCAGGTTTCTAGAAATATTCTCACCAATGGGGATTGACAAATATTGCTGATTGACAGATATCTGAAATAGGAAAGAAGACTATAGGTAAAAACATTTTTAAAAACTTTGTAAAAGACAAAGTGAAAAACCAAAAGGAGTCAGGAGGGAAAAGGCTAGATCTGGGGATAAAGGCAACCAAGGAAGGAAAAAAATAAATTTGAAAAAAAATACATATCCTTAAGTTTTATTTTGATATTTAGGGGACAGATGCTCAGAATTATCAGTTGTCAAGTAACCAGACTTTGATATTCTATACTACACACTATAAATAAGGTCTACTCTTTTAACACTCAAAACACCTTTACGTTTCTTTCATTTAAACAAAAAAAAAAGTGGCGTCGAGACACATCCACCTAAGAACACTTCTATGGTATTATGTTGTATATTCATTCACTTGTAGAAAAATTATCCTCTTGCCCTCTTGCCTTACTTTCAAACTATAATCTAAGTAAGCTTAGAACTAAATATTATTGTAAGGAATAAAAACATCTATTTTTAATTACCAACATCATCAGTTCACATGAAACAAAAATTATAATGCCTTTTCTCTTAAATTCTAAGAGCATAAAAGAAATTTCCTTTTAGGATTTCACCACTCTGATCATAAACCCAAATGAAAGAACAATGGCCAAAAACAGCTAAGACAGAGGAACTTGCCCAAGGCCACTGGCATTTCAATGTGGTATTGGTGCAGAATAGATAGAGAATAGTGTAGAAGGACAGGAAGCAGAGACACAGACTTCATAAAAGGAAATGTACTGTAAGGAAAGAGTGTTTCCAAAGTCATGGGGAAAGGACAAACAATGCAATAAGTAGTGATCAGACAACTGATTGTTGCCTACTATACACTGATTATCCAAATTCCTCCTCAGATCCTATGCAAAGATCAAGTCCAGGTGGATTAAAGACCTAACTATGAAAATCAAAACTCTAAACTTTCAGAAAAAATATGAGAAGATCCTTATAACCTCAGGGTACAGAAGGCTTTCTTTTTTTTTTTTTTTTTTAAAGTTTATTATTTATTTTTGAGAGAGAAGGAGAAAGAGAGAGAAAGCAAGCAGGGGAGAAGCAGAGAAAGGGAGACAGAGGATCTGAAGCAGGCTCCACGCTGTCAGCACAGAGCCCAATGCAGGGCTCGAACCCACGAACCGTGAGATCATGACCTGAGCTGACGTTCCACGCTTAACTCACGGAGCCAGCCAGGTGCCCTGAGAAGGCTTTCTTCAAGTAAGAAAAATGAGGGCACCTGGGTGGCTTAGTGTCAAACTTCGGCTCAGGTCATGATCTCACGGTTCCATGGGTTCAAGTCCCACTTGGGGCTCTGTGCTGACAGCTCAGAGCCTAGAACCTGTTTCAGATTCTGTGTCTCCCTCTGTCTCTGCCCCTCCCTCATTTGCACTCTGTCTCTCTCTCTCAAAAATAAATAAACATTAAAATAAATTAACAATAAATTTAAAAAACAAGAAAAATGAAATCAGACAGTATCACTGAATTAAAACTTAGATTTTCAGGGCACCTGGGTGGCTCAGTTGGTTAAGCGTCCGACTTCAGCTCAGGTCATCATCTCATAGTTTGTGAGTTCAAGCCCCATGTCAGGCTCTGTGCTGACAGCTCAGAGCCTGGAGCCTGCTTCAGATTCTGTGTCTCCCTCTGTCTCTGCCCCTCTCATGCTCTGTCTCTCTCTGTCTCTCAATAATAAATAAACATTAAAATTTTTTTTTAAAAATTAAACTTAGATTTTCTTAATAAAAGACATCAGAAAATAAAACACAACAAATTGAGATATACACCTGCAACTGACATAATCAACAAAAGATTAGGAGAGAATGTACAAGGAACTCTAAACTCAGTAAGAAAAAATAACCCAACAGAAAAATAAGTAACAAGCAGATAATGTATAGAAAACAGAATAACCACGAAATAGATGAAAAGATGCTCAACTTTACTAACAATGAAGTTGAAATGAAATGAAAACACTGCCTACCCTATTTCACACCCATCAAATGGGAATAAATTTTTAAAAATATGGCAATACCCAGTGTTCGTAATGATGTGGAACAAGAACGAACTTCACTACCACTGCAGGTGGGAATAAAATCTCCCACAAGCACTTGGAAAGGCAGTTCTACACTAATATTTTGCAAGTTTTCACTATCTAAACTTTAATTAAAGCATTCCCCTTCAAGACACAATCCCTAGACAATCTCTCACTCACGTAAACAAGAAAACATGAGTAAGAGCCTTTACTGCACTATTGTCTATAGGAAAAATGGAAAAAACTTCATGTCCATTAATAGGAGAATGAACAAATAATGTGGTACATTTGTACAGTGGAATATTACATAACTATTAAAATTAATGGAAGTAGAGCAATAAATATCAACAGAAATAATCAACAAAAATGCTGAGGTGCATTCACAAAATGCAAATAACAAAGAATGACACTTTTTATAAAGTTTACAAACAAATACAATACATACAGTATATTTGTATGTATATTATATCATAAAACAGAGTTGTATCTTTTTGGAGTGTTTAACTCTGAGAAGGAAGGAAAAAGAATTGGATCAGGTAGCTACTAAATACACCAGAGAAATTAAACTCTATCAGGAATTTTTCTTAAAAAAAAAAGTGTATAAAATATTAGGCTGGACAGAGTTGGCTGATAGGAAAAGGACTTTAGGTCATAACCTATACTTTATGTTAAAATACATTAATTAAAATTTGTAACTATCTGAAAGCTTAACGCTGTAAGCAAAATACAGAATGAAATTGGCTGTTAAAGCTACCATTCTCATCCATAAGCAAAAAAATTTTTAATTGTAAGTTTTTGCAAAGATCACAGCAACCTCATTGTGTTCAAGCAAGTATGTTAATAAGTATGTAAATGTTATAAATTTGAACATATTAAGTAAATTGTATTATAGGAATACTATCCATTTTTTATGTAAACTTTTTTTTAAAATTTTTTAATGTTTGTTTATTTTTGAGAGAGAGAGAGAGAGACAGAGCGTGAGCAGGGGAGGGTCAGAGAGAGGGAGACACAAAATCTGAAGCAGGCTACAGGCTCTGAGCTATCAGCACAGAGCCCAACGCTGGGCTCGAAATCACACACTGTGAGATCATGACCTGAGGTGAAGTCGGAAGCTTAACAGACCGACCCACCCAGGCGACCCTCTTTTTTTTTTTTTTTTTTTAAAGTAAGCTCTATGCCCAACCTGGGGCTTGAACTCAGGACCCCCAGATAAAGAGTTGCATGCTCCACCCACTGAGCCAGCCAGATGCCCCTATAAGCATTTCTTATAAAACTTCACTGGAGAAGATTCCATGACCAAAAGCCCAAGTTACCTCATGGTCAAGCTCGTCTAACACAAATGAAAGAAACAGCAATATGTGCATTCAAATGTCACTTAAAAAAGACTACTTTTAAGACGAAAGTTCGCCCTTCAATGCACTGTGTCAGAAGCATTTTACAGAGGTAGAATTTGAGCTCAGCTTTGTGAGACACAAGTTAGTGTATCTGTAAGGGAGGCAATACCAAGGTTGTTGAAAAAAGAAAAAGATGGGGTGCCTGGGTGGCTCAGTCGGTTAAGTCTCCGACTTCGGCTCAGGTCATGATCTCATGGTTCGTGAGTTCGAGCCCCGCGTCAGGCTCTGTGCTGACAGCTCAGAGCCTGGAGCCTGCTTCGGATTCTGTGTCTCCCTCTCTCTCTGTCCCTCCCTCCCCCTCTCTCTCTCTCTTTCTCTCTCTCTCTCAAAAGTAAAGATAAAAAAAAGAAAAGAAAAAGGCTATCACTGAATAGTAAATGGTACAAAGGCAAAGAATGGCAAAAAAAAAAAAAAAAAAAGAAAGAAAAGAAAAAGAAAAAGGTTGTCTGGCTTGAGTATCAAGACAAAGGATGTCTGAGTAAGAACCAGACGTGGAGAGTAGAACAGACGTCCTGACTTGGGAAGCAATGTAGGGAAACTGAGAAAATTGGTACAAAATATAAGGAAATGACATCTTCCTTTTTAACACTAACCACTTAATCCTCCTACTGTGGCTCTGTCCCTCATGTTTCACTCTCCCCTTGGAATTCCCTCACAATGGCTGCCCCAACCAGGCTCCACCTCAAGAACGCTTACGCACCTTGGGGGTGACTGAGGATGGTGGCATGTGTGTGGGTGTATTTTTTACTTCAGCCCAGCTTCAAAGGAATTTTATGGAACAAAAAATAAATGCAGATTTGAAGAAATCCAATAAAATATTTAAAGATCTCTAATGCTACGACAGCTAACATACCCTTCAGGGTTTATAGGATCTGACTCCAAGAAAAAAATAGGAACCTGCCAAAGATCCTTACTTCCTAGGCTTTGGCCTGCTTCCATCTGACAAGTCATTTACCATCAACAACTTATGAATGCCTTCGTAGACATTCTGACCCACTACAGCTTTTTCTCAAGGTCTGAGGAAAGAATTTCTTCCCCACATGAATAAGGTCAGAAAGAATTCTCAACCTCCAGTGAAACTGCACCTACAAAAGGAATGTAGTTTCATCTCTAAAAACCCTTAATTATAAAATGACCATATACAATTCTGCAGGCAGAATTGCTGTCAGGAAAGGAGTGGGGGAGAGAGAGAATAATGTCAACACCTTTACAGAGAAAGCATGTGCCTGAAAAGTCCTTGCTGTCTCTTCAGGGAAGTTGACTTTTAAAGAAAAAAGGAATGTAAAGCATCTTGTGTATTTCTAGCACTGTATTTATCACACTATATGACAATTATCTTTTTATATGTGTATGTATCCTCCATTAGACTGAGAGTTCCTTGAGGGCAGGGATTTTTGTGTCCCCAGAACTTAACACAAATCTGAAACACAGTAATCACTCAATGCCTGTGTGCTGAATGCAAAGTGAACAAAAGAATGACAAAGAAAATAAATATGAACAAAAGAATGACAAAAAAATCTGACTGAATCACAAAGGGTAAGTGAAAAGGCAACGACACTGCAAAGGAACATATTCCTGTAGACATTTTAAATTAAATAATAACTTTCTTATATTACTTAACTATTTCAAATTTAAAAGAGATTTAAGTTCTGAAAAATGTGACATATAACTTTTCTTCTGTGATACAGAGTTAAGGGCAATTTAAACTCCTTCCTATTTCATTCCACTTTTTCTTCTAATTCCATTCATTTGTCTAACAGAAGTTACCGGTGGGCCTTGATCAAACTTGCTTTTACTATCAAACTGACTTTTGGACGGTGACTTCAATCATACTTAAACTAACAAGGACTTGAAGCTCTGGTTGGTGGCACTGCCCATGAAATGATCTCTACACAGCAGTGGTTTTTGTTTGAACAGCAGTGCCTCTTTTACTACAGTGGCATTAAACTGTGATCCACTAAGACATTCAGGGACATCAAGAGTCACTGAGGGGAAGGGTTAGGAAGGCAAAACAGGCAGAGCAACTCCGCCCACTTCTACCAGTTTTCAAACAGAAAACAATAGGCTTCTGGGAAAGATTTCCCTTGAAGAAAGAGTTCTACAGATTTTCAAGTCAGAAAATAATTTGTCTTATTCTATTTTGACTTGTTTTATTTCACTAAGACAAAACGAAAGTCTTCAAATCAGCAATAAAAAGGAGAGGTCTCACTGGAACAACAGAAGACGTCCTTAGGTGTTCGTAAAAGCAGAGCCTGTGAGCCTCGACCTGATGCTTCCTAGATTTATGCCAGTCACCTGTGTTAATCCACCAAGAAAAAAGCTTAAAGAAATTATGGAAATACATATTTTTTTTAATTTTTTTTAATGTTTATTTATTTTTGAGACAGAGAGAGACAGAGCATGAACGGGTGAGGGTCAGAGAGAGGGAGACACAGAATCTGAAACAGGCTCCAGGCTCCGAGCGGTCAGCACAGAGCCTGACGCGGGGCTCGAACTCACGGACCGCGAGATCGTGACCTGAGCCGAAGTCAGCCGCTTAACCGACTGAGCCACCCAGGCGCCCCTGGAAACACATATTTGAAGACTATATAAGGGTCAAAAGATAATAATAAATTTTTTAGGTCTCTAGGAATAGAAGAAGGTTCTAACATACATTGTATTTGACTTTTGAACCTGTTTTTGGAATCACATAACACACCAAAATAGGGCACTTTCTATTAAGTCTACTCATCATTAGAAAAATGTAACTGAAAAGGTGGCTCACCGCTTTGATGTGCTGTATTCTATGCGACTGGCAATTTTCAGCCATGGGTTTTTCCATTCCACTAAGTCCTAAAACTCTACCTAGGGTTCTGTTAACTCCTGCTACAGAAATGTGTACGTGGCCAGTTTATTTTACTGTTTTTCTCATTCCACAATCACTAAAGACAGCAGCAGAACTCTTACAACTCCAACAAATAAAATAGTAGTTGTTCTGATCTGTTTTGACATTCTAGGGTTTTCCTTTTCATACCCTAAGACACAGCATCTCGTAGCACTTGCGCCGTCCATGGATAGAGAGTAACACTCCCAAGCATTGTAAATAAATCCCAAAGCTATGCTATCAGAGCTTGGATGCGTTTGTATGAGAGTGAGGTGAAATGGGTTTCTCCTATTGAACGGAGGCAAGTCGAGGTCCCTAGTGTTGCGCTGCCTCAGACAGCTGGGTCTGTCCACCGCTGCACCATCTCAAAGCCGGGGGTGAGGGGTGGGGGGAACGGGAATGAACCAACTACAGAGGGAGCAGGAAGTTTGTATCATAAACTCCGCAATTGCTTAATTAGTCCAGGCCCCTGCGAGCCACAGGCTCTTCCCTATTCCTGCGATTGGCAAAGAGAAATAACCTCTTTTTCAGGGTGTCCAATCTCAGGTAAGAGGTACTCTCCAGACTGCCAGCGACGCGCCAAGGTAGCCCCACTGAAACGTCCCCGCGACTAGGCAGCGGCGCCGCCCCCTTCTCTCCCTTTGCTTGGCTTTCCAGTCCTCGGAGTCGCCACCGCCCACTTTCTAGCACGACAAACAGCGTCCTGTGCGCGGGCCCAGCACTTACCCACGTCTTGCTCGAAGGGGTTTGCAGTGAACAGAGACATCTTGCCGGTGCCCGAACCCTAAACGCTGTGGTCTGGCCGAGGCTCGGCGGCTGCTCCGAGCTGGGTGACCCGCGGCTGCCGCTTCCTAGACGGCTCCGCTCCGACCGCGTCCTCGCACTTCCGCCACCGCCACTGTCCAGCCCCCGCCTGACAGGCCAGCTGCCGATTCGCACTCCACCCCCTCGCTTCGGCCTAACTCCTCTCCCGGAACGAGGTCCCGCCGGCGCGGGGATTCTTTCAGCGCACCTGTCGCCTCCGCCTCTCAGGAAGAGGCAGCAGCCCTGTCCCAGACTTTCGTGGGGGGTCAGGCGGCCGCCGCGGCCACCTTTCCATCGCTAGGACCCCGGCAAGCCACGGAGCAGGGGACCTTCGGGGCCGGAAGTTGTCGCGCCTAGAACTGGGCAACCCTAGAGGCCCGGAAGCCGCTGTGCGTGCGGCGATACCCGGAGGGCCGCGGTGTTGCCGGATTTTCCGCCTTTGGAGTCTCTAGTTCTCGCTAATTTAATTCGTTCCTAAGCCGCAGCCTAGTCCCTCGAGGGCGGACCAGTGGCTGCGTTCGCGTCACAGTCCCGTTGCCCTGGAAATGGATGGAGCCTCCGCACCCCACCCCTGCTGGAATAACCCTCCTGGAAATCGGTGGTGGACCTATGGCTCTGTGGGGGACTCCCTAACTTTTCGCTTTCCATCGTGTTCTCTGAACACGTGATCACACTGCTTGACTCTGGGAATCCAAAGACGAATGAGGCACAAACTCCCTGTTTTCAAGTTGCAGACAGTTTTGTAGGGCCAGTGTATAGCTTACACAAGACCGTATATTACGATCCTAATAGAGGGGTCACAAACTCATATCCATAGGAGCCAGCCAGATACTTAGATGAATGTAAAAGTGCAAGCATGCTTCCCAACCACACACTCCCTATTCTTCGTACCCCTGCTTTCTTTCTCTGTAGCATTTATCACTTTCTAATAATTTACGTAATTACTATGTTTTCTGTCTCTCCTCTTTAGAATACAAACTCCGTTACCAGTTTTGTTGACTGCATTATCCCCAGCATCCAATACAGTGTCTGGCAAGTAATGGGTGCTCAATAAGTACTTTTCGAATGTACTTGTGACTATCCAACTGAACAGTACATATCTAAAGATGGCAGCTGCTGGTAAACTTTAGCCATTTGTTGCAGTGTGGGCCCCACTAGAACTTAAATGATTTTAAAATGTTTAGGATTACTTTCACATTTTAACAATGGGTCAAACAAAACCATTTTACAACCTTTAGTATAAAGAGGATGTATAGAAGAGTGAACCCTTGCACATGGAATACTTCAGAACAGTGGTTGCATATACTATAAAGATAGGTGCACAAATAAACATTTGTGCTGGTTTTCAAAAACTGAACTTAGGATATTAAAGATCTGTTTGGAGACTTTGTAGATGGTTTTGTCTAGGATTAAGACTTAGTGTTGGAAGGGAAAACTAGGTAAAGAGGAAATAGATTTGTAAGAGCCTTAAAGAAGCTAAGATTTTAATTTTAGCATATAAGGCACGAAATACTCATTTAAAGATTTTGAGCAGCAGAGTAACATGCGAAAAAGAGTTCCTGGATAGTAATCTGACATCAGCATGCATGATGTATTTGAAGAAGCAGACCCTGGCAGAACAGTTTCGGAGGCTATGGCAGCACTTGAAAGCCATTAGAAGAGGTACTGTAGAGGAGCTCGTGTTGAGACAGGAAGGAGCACAGGGTTGAGGATTAGCAGTGGAAACCATTAACATTTTAAAGACAGTCCTCTGCATCTTTAAGAGCAAGCATACCCAATAATCTATAGGTATTTATCTTTCTCTGGGTGTCCTCAGTCTCTTCGTGAGTTCCTCCAATTAACAAATTTCCTAATGGTCACTAAGAGCCAGACTCTGTGTTAGAAACGAGAGGATACAAAGATTGTCTGTTGCTACTTCACCCAATGAAGTTATTGAGGAATTAAAAGATATGTTAGTGACTGCTCACAAATTCTGGTGTGTAAAGAAATGCAACTTTTTCATTTTTCTATAATGCAACCTCTTTTGAGGCCCCTAACAGGGGCTCCCTGATAACAGAAAATGATCTTATCAATTTCAGTTCAATTCAGTTCTTTAGTTTTCTTGGTTATTTTGGGTTTACGCTCAACAAATATATAATATCCTGACCTCAGACCACTTTCCCTGAGCATATACCAAGATCCATCCCCAGCCATGTGTGTTCTTCCAGTTCTGCCAGTAAATGTTTGGTGAAGAATCCTTTTTCTTTCAAAACAGGGACAGTGCTTCCCCAGTAAGACCATAATGAGAGCTGACCCTAGTTACTGGTCTAAAAACACTGGAGATGGTTGTGGCAAATCTCAAGAAGGGAATCTTTTGGAAGGCATCTTCATAAGGTGAGACTTCTGTGTGGTCTTCAAAACGAGGTCACTATTCTGTAGCAAGGGTGAGTGTCCCTAGTCCAGAGGACTGAGGTAAATCTATCCACTAAAAATTCTCAAGAGTATCCACCCAGGTATCTCCATCCTAGGTCTTAGGGTGTCAGGGTCTCAGTCTTCTCCCTTCGGAGCCCTGACTTTAATTTAGGAGATATGCGGTGAGTTTCTGAATTCAACCTTCTTCTAAATTCTGCAACTCTCAGAGTCAGGTCCTGAGTTTAATTTTTTTTTTTTTTTTTTAACTATCATCTGTCCCTCTGGCTATAGTAAATAAAGCACTCTCATCCCCCCTCCTCATTTTTTTCTTTGTGTTTCAGTTGGATAATCTCTCCCTCTTTCTCTGATGAATGGTATATTCTTTTCCATGAATTTCCAAAGCATTTTGTTTGTGTTATTTTTTTAAATATTTTTTTTATTTTGGAATAATTTTAAATTTACAAAAAAGTTACAAAGATAGTATAGAGAGTTCTCATTTACCCCTCATCCTGTTTCTCCTGTTGTTAAGATCTTATGGTTCCATGATACGTTTGTCAAAACTAAGAAACCAACATTGGCTCATTGCCATTAACTAAACTCCAAACTTTATTTGTACTTTACCAATGTTTACATTAATGTCCTCTTTTTTTCCCCAGGTATGTCAGGGTTCCCCAAGACCATCCCAATTTCAAAGACTTGCCAGGACTCAAGAGTCAACATGTAGTCATCCTCATGACGATGATTTATTACAGTGAAAGCATTAAAAAACAAAATCAGCAAAGAGAAATGGTACATGGGGTGAAGCTCATTGTAGATTCAATGCCTAGGATTTTTATTAGGTCTAGTCACACAGGCACCCTCTAGCTAACATGCACCCAAATTTCTAGACTCGCAGAAGGAAAGCAGGTGTTCTGCATAAACCGTGTTGTTTTTATAGTTTAGGTGCCATGAGTCATACTTATAAGGGAATTGTGGGAGTTCTCCCAAAAATCTAAGCTCCCAGACACTAGTCAAGGACCAACCTTGCAAGCAGGCCTTTTATAAGGATAGCAATCTCAAGACTGCAATATTATCTCATTTCTGCATACCAAGGTACCACATATCATTTAGTGGCCATGCCCCCTTAGTTGTCTCTGGTTTGTGGCAATTTATTAGTCTTGTTTTTCATGACCTTGATAGCCTTGAGGAGTGCTGATCAGATATCCTGCAGAGTGTCCCCGAATTGAAGTTTGTCTCATGTCTTTTTTGTGCTTAAATAGGCATTACAGGGTTTTGGAAAGAATACCTCTGAGGTGAGGTATCCTCATCACATTATTGTAGGGGGTACATGATGTCCACATGATTTCTGGTGATGGTAACTGTTCAGCACTTGGTAAATGTACCAGCTGCCAAGTTCTTCCGCTTTATAGTTAATAGTTTTCTCTTTCCATACTCTATTCTTAGGAAGCAGGTTACTGATGGGGTACTGGGTGGCTCAGTCAGTTAAGCATTCGACTTCGGCTCATGTCAAAATCTTGCAGTTCATGAGTTGAAGCCCCGCATCCAAGCCCTGCCTAGGGCTCTGTGCTGACAGCTCAGAGCCTGGAGCCTGCTTCCGATTCTGTGTCTCCCTTCCTGTCTCTCTCTCTCTCTCTCTCTCTCTCTCTCTCTCAAAAATAAATAAACCTTGGGGCGCCTGGGTGGCGCAGTCGGTTAAGCGTCCGACTTCAGCCAGGTCACGATCTCGCGATCCATGAGTTCGAGCCCCGCGTCGGGCTCTGGGCTGATGGCTCGGAGCCTGGAGCCTGTTTCCGATTCTGTGTCTCCCTCTCTCTCTGCCCCTCCCCCGTTCATGCTCTGTCTCTCTCTGTCCCAAAAATAAATAAAAAACGTTGAAAAAAAATTTTTAAAAAATAAATAAACCTTAAAAAACATTTTTTAAATTTAAATTTAAGGGAATCAGGTTACTGAGTCTAGCCCATCCTTAAAGGGAAGAGAGGGAATTAAGCTTTACTTTCTGTAAAGGTGAATATCTAAATATATTATTAGAATTCTCCTGTAAGGAAAATTTGTCTCTTTTCTCCTATATATGTATTTATTAAATTGTTTAATTATGTCCAGCATGAACTCATGTATTTTATAGTTTGAGTTGAAATCCAATAATATGTTTTGTTATTGTTGCTGTCTTGTTTGGTTTTGCTCAAATTGTTCCAGCTTTGGTCACTGGGGGCTCTTCTAAATGACTTCTAAGTCCCCCCCATTTTTTTTTTTTTGAGAATTTCTTTACTTTCTGGTACTACAATGCTTCAGGCTCATCTTGTATTTTCTCTGCCTCAGTCTTAGATGCAACCATTTCTCAAAGGAACCCAGGTTCTGAAAGTCTCTTTAAAGGCTGCCATAGATGATTTCTAGCCTTTATGATATGCTTTGAGTAGATAGCTGGCTAACCTGAGCTTGTCATTTCCTGCAGCACATTAATAGCAATTAATAATAACCAACTCCACAGTACTTATAATTGTCTTCATCTTCCTCAACTGCTAGTTAGAGCTATTATAAAACCAGTGCATGCCCTTCACCTATGCTTAACCCCAATTTACCATGGTCTTAGTAATTGTGATGGTACAGAGGTAGTTCTCAAATTTGGCATCCATCAGAACCAGCTGGTGGGGGTTGTTAAAAACACAAATTACTGGACCCTACCTCATAGTTTCTGATTTAGTAAGTCTTTTGTGGAGCACAACCTAACCCCTAAGCAGACAAATATAAAACCTTCCCGCTACAGACCTATTTTCTTCAGTTTCTTTTACTTAGCATATCATGTCTGGCTTTCCGCCAATAATTACAAGGTGTACTGAAAGACAAAACCAACACAAAACAGTAGAAAGAGCAAGCATTAGAACCAGACTCAGACATGGCAGGGATGTTAGACATTTCTTAAACTCACAGATTCTTCAGCCATGTCCAGGCTATGGATGACCCCATTAAAAACATTATTTTCTGTACAGTATTTTCGATATTTAGTATTTCCTTTTGATTCTTTCTTCGGGTTTCTGTTTCTTTGCTAACATTACCCATCTGTTCTTTTTTTAAATTATAGTTGACATACAATATTATATTAGTTTTAGGTGTACAACACAGTGATTTGACAATTACATTTGACCTTTGAATAACATGGGGCTTAGGGGTGCTGACACCCTGCAGAGTCAAAAGTCCACATTTAACTTTTGACTCCCTAAAAACTTAACTACTAATTGCATTCTGTTGACCAAGGCCTTACCAATAACATAAACAGTTGATTAACACATATTTGGTATTTTATATATACATTATGTGTTGTATTCTTACAATAAAACCAGAGAAAAGAAAATACTATTAATAAAATCATAAAGAAAAGAAAATATCTTTACACTTCTGTACTGTAAAAAAAATCTGCATGTAAGTGGACCCATGCAGTTCAACTCATGTTGTTCAAGGGTCCACTATATATCCATTACAAAATGCTCACTACTGTTTAGTGTAGTTACCATCTGATTTACCCATCTGTTCTTGCATGACAACTCAGAGCCTGGAGCCTGTTCCATTAGCACCTTTACATATTAATATAGTTAATTTAAATCCTGGTATGATAATTCTAATATCTCTGCCATATCTGGGTTTAGTTCTTTTAAAAAAAAAATATTTACCTTGGGGGCTGGGAGGGGTAGAGAGAGAGAAGAAAGAGAGAATACCAAGCAGTCTCCACACCATTATGTGGAGCCCGATGCAGGGCTCAATCTCAGGAACTGTGAGATCATGACCTGAACCAAAATCAAGAGTCAGACACTTAACCCACTGAGCCACCCAGGTGCCCCTGAGTTTAGTTCTGATGCCTATTTATCTGGTTAAGGGTTAGGCTGTGTTTATTGTTTGCTGTAACTGTAGGTGTCAGAGACTAAGTTTCTTCTGATGTGCTTGTTTTTGTCTCCCCTGTTGTCTTTGGGTTGGTTCCTGAGAGACTTTTTTAAAGCATTTATTTAAGTGTAATTGACATACATTATATTGGTTTCAGGTATACAACATAATTATTCCAATTTGTGTACATTGCAAAATAATCACCACAATAAATCTAGTTAACATCTGTCAGCATACAAAGTTACATATTTTTTCTTGTGATGAGAAATATTTTGAGATTTACTTTTTTTGCAGTTTTTAAATTTACAATACAATATTATTGATTATAGTCATCATGCCATATATATATATATATATATATATATATCTATATCTCCATGACTTACTTATTTTATAACTGAAATTTTATACCTCTTGATCCCTTTCACCTATTCTGCCTGCCCCCTGCAACTATCAATTTTCCTTTTTTTTTTAGAGTAATCCTTGATTTTAATTTTTATTTATTTATTTTTCTTTTTTCCCCTTTTTTTTAAATTTAAATTTTAGTTAACATACAGTGTAATATTGGTTTTGGGAATAGAATTCAGTGATTCATCAGTTACATACACTACCTAGTGCTCATCACAAGTGCCCTACTTAGTACCCATCACCCATCTAGCCCATCTCCCACCCACTTCCCTCCATTAACTCATAGTTTGTTCTTTATCATTAAGATAAAGATTGTGTTTTGTTTCCCTTTCTTCTCTTTTTTCCCCACCTTCCCATATGTTCATCTGTTTTGTTTCTTAAATTCCATATATGAGTGAAATCATATGGTATTTGTCTTTCTCTGATTGACTTATTTTGCTTAGCATAATACATTCTAGCTTGATCTAGTTCTGTGAAAAATGCTATTGGTATTTTGATGGGGATTGTATTAAATGTGTAGATTGTTTTGGTTAGTATAGACATTTTAATAATATTTGTTCTTCTAATCTATGAGCATGGAATGTCTTACCATTTCTTTGTGTCACCTTCAATTTCTTTCATTGTTGTTTTATAGTTTTCAGAGTACAGATCTTTCACCTCTTTGGTTAAGTTTTTTCCCATGTGTTTTATTATTTTTGTTACAATTGTAAATGGGATTTTTTAAATTAATTTTACTTTCTGTGGTTTCATTATCAGTATATAGAAATGAAATGTATTCCTCAACAGAGATACTGTGTCTTACAACTTTACTGAATTGATTTATCAGTTCTAGTAGTGTTTTCATGGAGTCTTTAGGGTTTTCCATATATAGTATCATGTTATCTGTGAAGAGTGGAAGTTTTACTTCTTTCTTAACAATTTGTTTGTTTGCTGTGCCTAGGACTTCCAGTACTGTGGTGAATAAGAGTGAGTAAACATGTTAAGAGTGAACATCCTGTCTTGTTCCTGACCGTAGGGGCAAGCTCTCAGTTTTTCCTCATTGAATATGATGCTCAGTGTGAGTTTTTCATATATGGCCTTTATTATGGCCTCTACACCTACTTGGTTGAGGTGGGGTTTTTTGTTGTTGTTTTGTTTTGTTTTGTTTTTAGTAAGCCCTACTGCCCCATGTGAGGGTTAAAATCATGACACTAAGATCAAGGGTCATATGCTCTACTATCTGAGCCAGCCAGGTGCCCCTTGTTGAGGGTTTTATTTTTTTTAATCATGAATAGATGTTGCACCTTGTTAAGTGCTTTTTCTGCATCTATTGAAATGATCATATGCTTTTTATCCTTTATCTTATTGATTAGATGTATCACATTGATTGATTTGTGATTATTGAACCAACTTTACATCCTTGAATAAATCCCACTTGATCATGGTGAATGATTTTTAATGTATTGTTGGGTTAGGTTTGCTAGTGTTTTTTTGAGGATTTTTGCTTCTATGTTCATCAGAGTATCGGCCTATAGTTCTCCTTATTTGTGGTGTCTTTATCTGGTTTTGATATCAGGGTAATGCTGGCCTTATAGAAGGAATTTGGAAGATTTCCTTCCTCTTGTATTTTTTGGAATAGTTTGAAAACCATAGGTATTAACTCTTCTTTAAATGTTTGGTATAATTCACCTGTTAAGCCATATGGTCCTGGACTTTTGTTTGTTGGAAGTTGTTTGCTGATTCAATTTCATTGCTGGCAATCAGTCTGTTCAAATTTTCTATTTCTTCCTCATTCACTTTTTTTTATAACGTTTATTCATTTTTGAGAGACAGAAAGGGAAGGGCATGAGTGGGGGAGGGGCAAAGAGAGAGAGGGAGTCACAGCATCCAAAGAAGGCTCCAGGCTCAGAGCTCAGAGCTGTCAGCAGAGCTGACAGAGCTGCAGGTGTCTTTAGCTGCAACCCACGAACCACGAGATCATGACCTCAGCCAAAGTCGGGCGCTTAACCGAACTGAGCCACCCAGGCGCCCCCTTCCTGATTCACTTTTGGGAGGTTATATGTTTCTGGGAATGTATCCATTTCTTCTAGGTTCTCCAATATGTTGGCATTGAATTTTTCATGATATTCTCCTATAATCCTTTGTATTTCTGTGGTATCAGTTGTTATTTCTCCCCTTTCATTTCTGATTTTGTTTATTTGAGTCCTCTCTTCTTTCTCTCTCCCCCTCCATTAGTCTGGCTAGAGGTTTATCAGTTTTGTTGATCTTTTCAGAGAACCAGTTCCTGGTTTTATTTATCTGTTCTATTGCTTTCTTAGTTTCTATTTCTTTTATATCTCCTCTAATCTTTATTATTTCCTTCTTTCTGCTGGTTTTGGGTTTTGTTTATTTTTCTTTTTCTAGCTCCTTTACATGTAAGGTTAGGTTGTTTATTTGAGACTTTTCATGCTTTTTTTTAATGTTTATTTATTTTTGAGAGAGACAGAGACAGAATGCGAGTGGGTTAGGGGTGGAGAGAGAGGGAGACACAGAATCCGAAGCAGGCTCCAGGCTCTGAGCTGTCAGCACAGAGCCTGACATGGGGCTCAAACTCACGAGCTGTGAGATCATGACCTGAGCTGAACTGGGCATTTGACGGACTGACCCACCCAGGTGCCCCAGAGACTTTTCATGCTTCTTAATGTAGGCCTGTATTTCCATAAACTTTCCTCTTAAAACCACTTTTGCTGCATCCCAAAGATTTTGGACTGTTGTATTTTCATTTTCATTTGTTTCAATGTAATTTTTTATTTATTGGTTGACCCGTTCATTGTTTAGTAGCATGTTATTCGACCTCCATGTATTTGTGCTCTTTCTAGTTTTTTTTTCTTGTGGTTGATTTCTAATTTTATATTGTTGTGGTTAGAAATGATGAATGGTAGGACTTAGATCTTTTGAATTTGTTTAAGACTTGTTTTGTGGCCTAATAGGCCATCTACTCTAGAGAATGTTCCGTGTGCACTTGAAAAGAATGTGTATTCCGCTGTTTTAGGATAGAATGTTCTAAATATATCTGTTAAGTCCATCTGGTCCTGTGTGTCATTTAAAGCCACTGTTTCCTTGTTGATTTTCTGTTTGGATGACGTCCCTATTGATGTAAATGGGGTGTTAAAGTCCCCTGCTGTTATTGTATTACTATTGATTACTTCCTTTATGTTTGTTATTAGCTGCTTTATGTATTTGGGTGCTTCCAGGTTGAGTGCATAAATATTTACAGTTTTTATTTCTTGTTTTTGGATTGTCCTCTTTATTATTATATGGTGTCCTTTTTTATGTCATGTTACAGTCTTTGTTTTATATTTTGTCTGGGGACTCTTAATGATAGAGAACAAACTGAGGGTTGCTGGAGGTGGGGGGCGGGTAAGAGATGGGCTAGATGGGCGATGGATATTAAGGAGGGCACTTGTTGTGATGGGCACTGGGTGTTAGATGTGAGTGACGAATCACTAAATTTTACTCCTGAAACTAATATTACACTATATGTTAACTAACTAGAATTTAAATAAAAACTTGAAACAAAAAATAAATAAAGTCTATATTTCCAACATGAGTTTTGCTAACCTAGCTTTCTTTTGACATCCATTTACATGATAAATCTTTATCCTCTTAATTTCAATCTGCAGGTGTCTTTAGGTCTGAAATGAGTCTCTTGTAGGCAACATATAGATGGGTCTTGTTTTTTTAATCCACACAGTGGATTAACAGTTTCTAAGCTCCATAGATGCTATACTAGAAATCTTTTTCTCCCTCTCTCCTAGCACAGGCACCACAGTATTTTGGACGAATGTACTGGAAACCCTGGAGTAAGCGCTAACTCCACTATTCTTTCTAAATTTTTCACTTATTTTTTCAAAACTTTTTTGCTGTTCCCTTCCCCCTTTCTCCTTGCCATTGCTTCCATTATATCCCAGGCCATTGTTTCCTCCATGTCTTACAATTCTTCCTGTTGAAAAAGGGTGCCAAATGTAGGGAATACAAAGAGGCCGAAATCAACTTTATGCTTTGTTAACCAAGTCACAAGCCCATAAGGCTGCATGTCTCTCAGAAAGGTCTTTTCTCTTCTAAAGACCTCTACATAAAACCAACTTAATTATCCTGAAACACCATTTTTATCATTTTGTTCCCTTAGTCAAGAGCTTACTGAATTTTTCCTGCCACAGAAAGTTCAATCTAGGATGCCACTGTCTGGTAAAGAACTCATTTTTCCTTACCCAGTAATTTATTTTCCATGGCTTAGTGCATCTGTTTTTATTTATTTATTTATTTATTTATTATTTATTTATTTATTTATTATTTTTAATATGAAATTTATTGTCAAATTGGTTTCCATACAACACCCAGTGCTCATCCCAACAGGTGCCCTCCTCAATACCCATCACCCACCTTCCCCTCCCTCCCACCCACCCATCAATTCTCAGTTTGTTCTCAGTTTTTAAGAGTCACTTATGTTTTGGCTCCCTCCCTCTCTCACCTTTTTTTTTTTGTTTTTTCCTTCCCCTCCCCATGGTCTTCTGGTAAGTTTCTCAGGATCCACATAAGAGTGAAAACATATGGTATCTGTCTTTCTCTGTATGACTTATTTCACTTAGCATAACACTCTCCAGTTCCATCCACATTGCTACAAAAGGCCATATTTCATTCTTTCTCATTGCCACGTAGTACTCCATTGTGTATATAAACCACAGTTTCTTTATCCATTCATCAGTTGATGGACATTTAGGCTCTTTCCATAATTTGGCTATTGTTGAAAGTGCTGCTATAAACATTGGGTCACAAATGCCCCTATGCATCAGCACTCCTGTATCCCTTGGGTGAATTCCTAGCAGTGCTATTGCTGGGTCATAGGGTAGGTCTATTTTTAATTTTTTGAGGAACCTCCACACTGTTTTCCAGAGCGGCTGCACCAGTTTGCATTCCCACCAACAGTGCAAGAGGGTTCCCGTTTGTCCACATCCTCACCAGCAACTATAACAAATCTCCTGATTTGTTCATTTTAGCCACTCTGACTGGCATGAGGTGGTATCTCAGTGTGGTTTTGATTTGTATTTCCCTGATGAGGAGTGACATTGAGCATCTTTTCATGTGCCTGTTGGCCATCTGGATGTCTTCTTTACAGAAGTGTCTATTCATGTTTTCTGCCCATTTCTTCACTGGATTATTTGTTTTTTGGGCGTGGAGTTTGGTGAGCTCTTTATAGATTTTGGATACTAACCCTTTGTCTGATATGACATTTGCAAATATCTTTTCCCATTTCGTTGGTTGCCTTTTAGTTTTGTTGATTGTTTCCTTTGCAATGCAGAAGCTTTTTATCTTCATGAGGTCCCAATAGTTCATTTTTGCTTTTAATTCCCTTGCCTTTGGAGATGTGTCGAGCAAGAAATTGCTGCGGCTGAGGTCAGAGAGGTTTTTTTCCTGCTTTCTCCTCTAGGGTTTTGATGGTTTCCTGTCTCATATTCAGGTCCTTTATCCATTTTGAGTTTATTTTTGTGAATGGTGTAAGAAAGTGGTCTAGTTTCATCCTTCTGCATGTTGCTGTCCAGTTCTCCCAGCACCATTTGTTAAAGAGACTATCTTTTTTCCATTGGATATTCTTTCCTGCTTTGTCAAAGATTAGTTGGCCATACTTTTGTGGGTCTAATTCTGGGGTTTCTATTCTATTCCATTGGTCTATGTGTCTGTTTTTGTGCCATATTTTTATTTTTTTATTTTATTAAAAATTTTTAAATGTTTATTTTATTTTTGAGAGAGAAAGACCGTGCATGAGTGGGGGAGGGGGAGAGAGGGAGACACAGAGGCCGAAGCAGGCTCCAGGCTCTGAGCTGTCAGCACAGAGCCTGACGTGGGGCTTAAACTCACAAACTGAAAGATCATGATCTGAGCCAAAGTCGGACGCTTAACCAACTGAGCCACCCAGGTGCCCAGTGCATCTGTTTTTAAAGTCAGATGAAACTTCAAGTTACAGCCCTCCCACTTACTATGTGATTTTGGGAAAATACTTAAGTTCTAGGAACCTCAGTTTTCTTATCTATAAGTGTATACTTCATCAGTCTGCTACAAAGATTAAATGGGATCAGAAGAGCTTTTCATATAGTAAGTGCTCAGAAGCACTTACTGTAGCACTTAAAAAAGAACAATGGTGGATGACAATGGTGGATGTGTCTTATATTTGCACTTTTCTATACAGTAACCATTAGCCTCCTGTAGCTATTGATCTCTTGAAATGTGACTAGTGCAGTTAAAGAACTGAATTTTTAATTTTATTTCATTTAAATTAATTTAAACTTAAATAGCCACATTTGCCAGAGGCTGGCATATTAGAACAGCACTAGACAATATCATTAACATCATTTGAAGGAGAAATAGAAGTGGTTTTTTTTTTTGTCTGTATCACTTGTGCTTTGTGATATTTCATTTCCAAAAACGCATGCTTTCTTCCTTCCCGTATCTTCATCTTTTACCTCTTTTTGTTTCACACCTGGGAATGTAAGAGCTGATTCAATACCCGCATTGCTCGGTTGCTCCCAATTCACATGTCTTCCACGTCTCTGAAACTTTTATTGAGCACATGAACACCATTGCACTACTTGGCAATCAATGTTCCTTTAACCTATTGCATGTGATAGTTGTAACTCCCCAAGAGAACAATATAAGGATCTGTGTGGGCTTTTTAAATTAAATTTTATTTTATTTTATTTTATTTTATTTTATTTTATTTTAAAGAGAGAGTGAGCAGGGGAGAGGAGCAGAGGGAGAGAAAGAGAGAACCCCAAGCAGGCACTATACTCAGCATGGAGCCCAGTGCAGGGTTTGATCCCATGACCCTAGGGTCACAACCCAAGCTGAAAACAAGTCAGATGCTCAACCGACTGAGCCACCCAGGCATCTCAGGGTCTGTGTGGTTTTTAAATTCTATGCCCCTCCCAAGAAATTAACCCATTTCTTAGAATACTGTAAATACTGAATTATAGATTGAAGGTTTGTGCCCCACCCCCAATTCATACTTTGAAATATAACCCTTAGTAGAATGATACTTGGAGGTGGGACCTTTGGGAGATAATTAGGTCATGAGAGTGGAGTCCTTGTGAATGAGATGAATACCCTTATAAGAAGAGGCCAGGGAGCTAGCTCCCTCTCTTTTCACCATGTGAGGATATAACAAGAACTTTGCATTCTGTAACCCAGAGAGGACCCTCACCAGAACCTGACCATGCTGGCACGCCAATCTCAGACTTCCAGCCTCCAGAACTGTGAGAAATAAATTTCTGTTGTTTATAAACCACCCAGTCTATGCTATTGTGTTATAGCAGGCCAACCGAAGACACACTGAATAGGCCTATGTTTGATTGATTACTTGTCCTTTATTTCTCTAATTCCTTCCTCTTACCTTCCAGTCCTCACTATTGTTCTCCTGAAGTTGGCTGAAAAGAACAAAGAAGTGCCCAAATATTCAATAAAATTCTTATTACTTTTTTATTTTCTATCTTTGTATTACTTTATTTTCCCCACTCCATCACAATGAATAAAAGCATTTTTCAAGTGTATTATATTTCTCACATTTCATATAGTAAATATTGGGTGCCTACTATTTGCAAAATACTAGTGGTGGGATAAGGGTTGATGCTGAGGAAGCATGAAAATGATATAATAACTGCCCTCAAATGAGTTATATTCAGATAGGAGGAGTGATTTATGCAAATGACCGATTAATGGAAGAGAATACATAGGCAAAAGACAGAGAAATACTAAGTGTTGGTTCAAGTGAACAATGGTATGTACACATTTAAAATATTTTAGTTGCCTAGTTGAGGGTAGTTAGCCCAACAAATATGGTGTTGGGAATAGTTCTGATTGTAATTGAAAAGATGTATCTCAAACTAAACTCTCACAAATTGGGGGCATCTGGGTGGCTCAGTCAGTTGAGCATCCCACTCTTTTTTTTTTTTAATTAATTTTTTCAACGTTTTTTATTTATTTTTGGGACAGAGAGAGACAGAGCATGAACGGGGGAGGGGCAGAGAGAGAGGGAGACACAGAATCGGAAACAGGCTCCAGGCTCCGAGCCATCAGCCCAGAGCCTGACGCGGGGCTCGAACTCACAGATCGCGAGATCGTGACCTGGCTGAAGTCGGACGCTTAACCGACTGCGCCACCCAGGCGCCCCGAGCATCCCACTCTTAAACTTTGCTCAAGTCATGATCTCAGAGTTCGTGGGATCAAGCCCCATGTGGGGCTCTGCACTGACAGCATAGAGCCTGCTTGGAATTCTTTTTTTTTTCTTTTTTTTTAAAGGCTTAAAATATATTTTAATAAGTTGATGCTGCATTACTGCTCCATTTCTCAGAAAAGCTCCAAAGATATCAGGAACAAATCAAGTGTGGTACACCAATAAAAAAATGCACAGCGTAACCACCTAAGAGAGGCAAGACTAAGAGCTACTGTCCAACCTTCAGCATACAGCAACCCTGTTCCCAAGATTGTACTAGGCCTATCAAGAAAAGCTGTGAACAGCAACATCATAGACAGAAAAGGGCCATTCCTGGGTTACCCTTACCCAAGAAAAAAGATGGAGGCAACTCAACACAAGATTTTTTTTTTTAAAGATACACTAAAATGAAAGTCTCTAAGAGGAAATGTCTTCCTTAGGACACGAAGGGGTAATATATGGGATATAACAGAACCGTATGTATGTTGTCTGTGACGTCTGTGGACATTTGCCTGAATTCCCACCTGCAAGTGGAGCAATGCGGCTAAGGTCATTGGGGGATGTTTGTTTTTGTGGTGTAGGTGGTGGTGTCTCTGGGTTTGGAGGGTGTAAGAATGAGAAAGCAAATAGAACAGGATGGACAAAGAATGGAGTGAGCAAGATTAACAGGGGGTCTAACTGGCTCCATTTTGTCATGATTCCCCCACCCTCACCCCAGGCCCTCAACAATCACAGGAGACTTCAGGAATGCACTACACAGAATCAATTAGCTAGACAATATACCACACAGAACTGATTTGTTAAATTTTATCGCCCCCCCACCCCTTGCCCTCGGCCTCCAGCATACTCCCTTAGAGTAGTACAGGCAAGGAAGACCTATTGGGAGAAATACCTAACACTCTTCCAGGGCAGAATTCTGGCTAGTCCAGAAAAGGTCCTTCTTTTAAGAGTTTTTGGGAAACGAGACACTGAAATTTTTATTAGTATCGGCGACGTTTGTTTGGAGCAAATTCAGCTCCGGGAGCTGCACGGTTGAACGCAGGAGGGGTTCCATCAATGGCCCCAATTCCTTCCATGGTAGTAGCTTGGCCAAAGCGTTCAGTGGTTGGTGGGGTCAATCCCAAGGTTCCATCTGGCATCATAGTGGCAGGTCCTGGAGGAGCTGGGGTACCAGCTGGCACCGGAGCAGGGGGCATGGCGCCTCTGTTGTTTATGCCCAAAGCACCTCCCATAGCCATCTGGCCCATCCGTATCTCCTGTTCTCTGCGTCAGGGAATGTTCCCTTGAATCCTTCCTGCTGTCACTGCATCATTTCTTCCCGTTGCCGCCGCATCTCTTCTTCATGGCGCCTGTGCTCCTCCTCCTGCCTGAGCTCCAGTTGCTTTCGTTTTTGCACTTCTTGGTTGTGCAGCTCTTCCCTCCTCCGGAGTTCTTCTGGACGCCTCATCAAATCCTGTCTCATTAACATGACTTGGTGTTCATGGCGAGCAGCCTCCATCTCCATCTCCAGCTTCTCACTAGCTTTCTTGATATTGCGATCCACTTGGTCCTGCTGCTGCTTCTCCTCTCAATGAGTGCCTTCCAGCGTATGGCATCCTCATACTCAAAGGAGCCAGGCTGTGCAAATCTGGGTGCCTGTTCTCGCTCCTTATGAAATTGCTGGTTCTTTATAACCAGCTTCTCTGGAATCCCTCTTCATCATCCAACTGGTCTATGGGCTCCACAGCCACAGGCTGAGGAAATGTGGTTAACAAGAAGGAGCCTTCACTGCACCTGTCCAGAGCTTTCCGAGCAGCTGGCTTCCCTGAGAATTCAACAATGCCTTTTCCTGAGGGCCTTCCTCAATCATCCACGAAGACTACAGCCCTTTCCATTTGGCCAAACACAGAAAATGCTTCCTCCAGCAGTTCGTTGGAAACATACCGAGGAAGGTTCCGGACATGAATGATGCACTATGGCGGGCAAAGCGCACACGCAGCTGCTTTCCACGAAGTGGCATGTTGTCCAGCTCTACTTTGGCAGTCTCCGCTAGGGTTCACATTTCCGAGTGGATAAAGCCAAAGCCCTTATCCTTATAAATGAAGATTTCACCTGCCTTCCCGTATTTCTCAAGTAGTTTCCTCATCTCCTCCTCAGTGATGTCAGCAGGAAGATTGCCCACAAAGAGACGGCGACGTTGGGTGAAGGTGTTCTCTCCTGGTTTCCCAAAATTCTTCAGGTCAATAGTCAAGCCTTCATTCTGGCTGCTGGCTTCCTGTCCATTTGCAGGTATTGGTGGTGGTGGTGGCTGTTGTTGTTGCTGTTGGTGGTGCTGCTGGTGATGATGCTGATCATGCTTCCTTGGAGTATGGTTTTGTTTCTCCAAGTTAAAGGTTTTATTGCTCTGCATTTTTGCACCCCTCTACCGACTGTTCTCCTCAGAGTAATGGCAATGCTACACGGCCTCCACCATCCTGAGACTGCGTGGAATTCTCTCTCCCTCTCTCTCTCTGCTTCAACCCCACTCATTCTCTCTCTCTCTCAAAAAACTAAAAACACAAAAACAAAAACAAAAAAAAAAACTCTCACAAATTGGATAGATTGGATCTTTAGCAAAATAAAAAGAGAAACTGTATGGGAAGTCTAGAAAGAAAAGAAAAAGACCACTTTGGAAATCAGCTTATGGAAAAGTAAAGGATAAATGGAAACAATATTAACATTAAAAGGTCCTGATGAAAGGGTTGGAGAAGAGAAAAAGACACAAATTCAGAAAATTGTGTGTGTGCATATGTGTGTATGTGTTTTAAAGAAAGATCCTGAGGAATTACAGTCCAAGATGACAACATAGGAAGACATTGAACTCACCTTCTCCATGGAACATACCAAATTAATAGAACCAATTAATAGAACAATTCCTGCTGAGGAAGAACTGAGGGCTGACTGAATAGTTACTAAACAACCAATGATAGAATGACAAGAGAACAGCAAGAGAAATGCAAACAAGGTAACAAAGGAAACTTCCAACCCTCTAAACTGTGAACAGCAGTGGGGAGGGATAGTACTGGGGGATGGGAACAGATCCCTCTGCTTGTGCACAGAAAAAAGAGCGGTGGTTTAAAAGGGCAACTAGTATATAGAAGACAACAGTAGAGCTTCACCAAGAATGAAGGAACTACAGGAAAGCTCTCCAGGTCAGAGGGATTAGAGAATGACAGAGTTTATGTTCCCACCCCACCTTAAAAGCCCAGACCAGAGCAGGGTCTGGACACCATAATGGGCGGGTCTGATGCCCTGACAGGCAGGCCGAATGCCATAACTGCCAGGTCTGGTTGTCACAAGGAGCTTGTAACCTCAGCAAGCCCAGGGTCCACAAGCCCACACCAGCCCTGGTAAGCACTGGGATATAGAAATAGAAGTCTCAGTTTTAAAGGGCTGAGGAGCTGCAGGGATACTCTCTCCCACTTCACCTTAAAAGCTCAGACTGGGACAGGGTCTGGCTCACAGTGACCTTGAAACTTCAGCACCCAGGCTCCATAAGCCCACACCAGCCTCTGTGGTGCTGGAGCACAGAAAATAAACTGTGTTTTTTAATGTTTTTTTTAATTAAAAAAAGTTTTAAATATGTTTTACTTTTATTATTTATTTTTTTTTAAATTTTTTTAAATGTTTATTTTTGAGACAGAGAGAGACAGAGCATGAACGGGGGAAGGTCAGAGAGAGAGGGAGACAGAGAATCTGAAGCAGGCTGCAGGCTCTGAGCTGTCAGCACAGAGCCCGACGCAGGGCTTGAACTCACAGACTGTGAGATCATGACCTGAGCTGAAGTCATACGCTCAACCGACTGAGCCACCCAGGCGCCCCTATATTTTACTTTTATAATTCTAATTTGTCTTGTTTTAATTTTTGTTCTTTTTAATTTTGTTTTCTTTCTCTTTTTTTCGTATTTTCGTACTTTTCTTTCTTCTCTCTCTCTTCTTCATTTTCTTCTTTCTGTAAAAAGTCACAGTTCAAAAGAGGTAACTAGCATACACAGCCACAGCTCCAGCCAGCTAGCAAAACTCACCAGGCACACATAGGGACACCATACACAAGATCGCTCCTTCAATTTTGGACAAGTAGCGATTCTGCCTAATCCATAGAAATAAATAGAGAAAGTCAAGCAAAATGGGGACACAGAAGAATATGCTACAAAAAAAAGAACAAGAAAAAAACCTCAGTTGGGGTGTCTGGGTGGCTCAGTTGGTTGAGCGTAGGACTTCCGCTCAGTCATGATCTCAGAGTTCCAGCCCCGAGTCAGGCTTTGTGCTGACAGCTCCGAGGCTGGAGCTTGCTTCAGATTCTGTATTTCCCTCCCTCTCTGCCCCTCTCCTCCTCATGCTCTCTCTCTCTCTCAAAAATAAATAAACATTAAAAATTTTTTTGAATTTAAAAAAATAACAAGAACTAATCAGAGCTGAATAATACAATAACTGAAATAAAAAGCACACTAAAGGGAATCAACAGTAGATTACAGGATACACAAGAACATATCAATGATCTAGAAGATAGGGCAGTGGAAAGCACACAAGTTGAATAGTGTTAAATAATTAAAATAATTTTAAATATAAAATAATAAAAAAAAATTTTTTTAATAAGGATAGAATGGGGCACCTGGGTGTCTCAGTTGGTTAAAGCATTCGACTCTTGATCTCGGCTCAGGTCATGATCTCACAGTTCATGGATTCGAGCCCTGCATCAGGCTACGTGCTGACAGCAGGGAGCATGCTTGGGATTCTCTCTCTCTCTCTCTCTCTCTCTCTCTCTGTTCCTCCCCTTCTCATTTTTTTCTCTCTCAAAATAAATAAATAAATTAATTAATTAAAAAATAAACTTAGATTAAGAGATCTCTTAAACAACATCAAGGAAACACAGATTCACACTTATAGAGGTCCCAGAAGAAGAAGAAAGAGAGAAAGGTGTAGAAAGCATGTTTGAAGAAATAATAACTGAAAACTTCCCTAAGCTAGGGAAGGAAATAGACATCCAAGTCCAAGAAACACAGAGAATAAGATGAAGCCAAGGAGTTCCACATCACAGCACATAATAATTAAAATGTCAAAGTTTAAAAATTAAGAGAAAAATCTTAAAGACAGCGAGAGAGAAACAAAAGTTATCTACAAGGAAAAACTTAAAAGGCTGTCAGCTGAGTTTTTGGCAGAAACTTGGCAGGCCAGAATGTAATGGCATGGTATATTCAAAGTGCTGAAAGGAAAAAAACCTGCAACCAAGAATACTTTACCAGGAAAGTTTATTCAGATTGGAAAGTGAGGTAAAGAGGTTCCTAGACAAGCAAAAGTTAAAGGAGTTTATCACCACTACACCAGCCTTCCAAGAAATGTTAAAGGAAATTCTTTTTTTTTTTTTTTTAATTTTTTTTTCAACGTTTTTAATTTATTTTTGGGACAGAGAGAGACAGAGCATGAACGGGGGAGGGGCAGAGAGAGAGGGAGACACAGAATCGGAAACAGGCTACAGGCTCTGGGCTGATGGCTCGGAGCCTGGAGCCTGTTTCCAATTCTCGGTCTCCCACTTTGTGACCTGGCTGAAGTCGGACGCTTAACCAGGCGCCCCGGAAATTCTTTAAATGGAAAAGAAATAGTTCTAATTAAACATGAGAAAGTTATGAATAAAAAGATGTAAAATATGACAACATATATGTAAAATGTAGAGAACGGAGTTAAAAGGGAAGGGAAGAGGGTAAAGAAAAAGAAGCCCCCCCCCCCTTTTTCTGTGTGTTTGTGTTTGGCACGTGTTTGAACTTAAATGACCGTCGTATCTATATAGACTGCTATTTACTTCAGATGTTATGTATCAACTTCACAGTAACCACAAACCCAAACCTTTGGTAGATATACAAAAAATAAAGAGAAAGAAAGCCAAATGTAACACTATAGAAACTCATCAGTCACAAAGAGAGCAAGAAGAATCGAACAAGGAACTACACAAGTAACTAGAAAATAAATTTAAAATGACAATAAATACATACCTATCAGTATGCCTAAATACTCCAATCAAAAGACATAGGGTGGAGAATGGATAAAAAAGCAAGACCTATCTATATGCTGCCTGCAGAGACTCCCCTCAGACCTAAGGGTGCAGACAGACTGAAAGCAAAAGGATGGAAAACACTCACCAGGCAAATGGAAGAAAAAAAAAAGCTGGGATAGCAATACGTGTATCAGACAAAACAGACTTTAAAACAAAAACTAACAAGAGACAAAGTCCTTACATAATGATAAGGGGGTCAATCCAACAAGAGAATATAACAATTGCAAATATCTATGCACCTGACACTGGAACGCCTAAATACATAAAGCAAATATTAACAGACATAAAGAGAGAGATTGATAGTAGTAAAATAATTGTAGGAGAAGTCATGAGAATAAAAGGGACGGAGTCAGTGGTATTATAACAGTGATGTAACAGGTCAGATGGTAGCTACACATGAACATAGCGTAATGTATAAACCTGTCAAATCGCTAAGTTGAATACCTGAAACTAGTGTAACGTTGTATGTCAATTACACTCAAAGTAAAAAAAAAAAAAAAAAAATAGAGAGGAGGTTTACCTTAAAAGCACACGGCTACCAAGGCCTAGCTTGACAAAACTAGGATCAATTGTTTGGTTCTCAGTAATCCAGTACACTGATGATACAATTGAGGAGTGGTATAATGTAATCACACCCAAAATTAGCTTAATATTTACCTCATAATTTATTTAAAACTGGAAAATTATTCATTTTTCCCTTTATCATCATCATTACCATGGTCTGCACAGTAGGTGGCGACATTGCCTCACTCCTGGAATCAACCAGGCTGGCCTTAACTACAATACACAGATGCAAACTTTGAAACAAGTTTCAGGGACCTAAATTGGCCAAAATTAAAAACATTGCTCTTTTGGTGAGCCTGGCTAGCTCAGTCAGTGGAGCATGAGACTCTTGATCTCAGGGTTGTGAGTTTAAGCCCCATGGGCGTAGAGATTACTTTAAAAAATAGCAATAATAAATACATACATACATACATACACAGCCCTTTCTATTTACCTTAAGGTCATATGGATAATACCTCATTATAACACATCAAATTTTTATATATTTTACATAGAGTTTAATAAGTATTTACTGACTAATTCATTTTGCCGGTGAATGTCAATAAACTAGTTTGCTATTTTTAAAAATAATATTCACTTAATCTTCATCATGCGAATGTAATGAACTGTCTTTTTTTTTAGTTTTAATGTAAAGAAATTATTTATTTATACTTGATTTCATTTTGTATTCGTCATTTAATGATGTTTATTAGGCTATGATGATTGAACTCCATGAATCTCTGTAGAGGTACAGTCAGAAGAACAAACACCTGGGCAGGGCGCTAAAGACAGGTAAAACATCAACACACAATTGAGATTTAAAATGTCACTTTAAGGCAATAGATAGCCACATTTACAGAGTCTATGGAATAGACAATTATCCTAAAATTTACCACTTTTTACTTTAAAAGATACAGCCTAATTTTAGTATTCAGAATTTATTCAATATTTGTACTAGTTATATCTTCCTAAGATCCTATTTTTTAAGTCTTTCTCTAAAATACATAAGAATTATTTTTTTTTAAGTCTGTCTTTATCTCTGTCCAGTTTGGGTTCCTTTTTTTTTGATCCTTTCCATGATCACTGTAGCCTTATTTGAAGTGAAACATTCTAAGTAGAGACATAACATGGTTTTATAACAGGTAGAATTATATTCCTATTTTTGCTTCCAGTAATTTCTAAAACACTAAATGTGAACTAATAGCTTTAGGAAACCAACTTCAAAATGCTAAGATCCTCTTTTGGGGCATAATTAATACACTCCTTCTAACCCAGCATACATGCATCTTAAGTGGATTTTCCCCAAATATCTTGTCATGTTCTCACTTTAGTTGAAGTTTATCTATTCTTTTTCATCAAGGGCAATTGTCAGTTGAAGAAACATTCCAAAGATTTACATAAGGAACAAGAAATTGCATTTGTTGCAAGAATTCACCGTATTTTCTACAAGTATATTCACATTTTTAATAAGACATTTTATGGGTCTCAAGTTAAGTGTAGAGACAAGATGTCCTAAAAAAGCTTTAAGTTTTCTTTGCACCAAAAAAAAGGTATATATAATATCAAACAATACCTCTCTAATGTACGAAAAACGTGACTTACAGTTTTGGATCACCTGCACTGAGTGGACATGTAAACAACTGTTGGTTGAACAAATGCACCTGAGCATTCTCCATGTCCTGAGTTGCTTTGATTCCGTCCATGGGCAGGGCCTCAAGTACCCTATTAGAAGCTCCCATCCATCTTCAAGCCTTACATAGAAAGAAAAAAAAAAGTCTTGCTAGGCATCTCCCTCCTGCTTTCTCTTATGAACTGGCTTATTCTACTCAGTACATCTGATTCCCAGCCTGTGTCACATTCCCTCTACTCTGCTGTTCCCCTTCTAATTACCATTTTGGCAAACACATTCAACATTCATACCAGTTCAACTCTCTGCCAGGCTTGTCCCAGATTTGCTGTCAGGTCTGTGTTTCAGATCTTCTTAGACATCAAATTCTGTGACCGTCACACATTAACCCAGTCTTGGGTCACCAAGGCCCCACACCATCTGGGAGGGAAATTCAGGGCAAATGTATGAAGATGAGAATGAACTAGCAAAATTTTTTTTAATTAATTAATTTATTTTCAGAGAGAGAGCATATGGTGGGAAGGGCAGAGAGAGAGAATCCCAAGCAGTTTCCTTGCTCGATCTCATGCACTGTGTGATCATGACCTAAGCCAAAGTCAAGAGTTGGACGCTTAACTGACTGAGCCACTCAGGAGCCCTGAACTAGCAAATTTTAAACAATGGAGAATATTAACGACTTCAGGAGCGGAAATAATTAGACTAGAAATAGAAAATCTGTAAAGATTATGGGCCCAACTAATTAAAAAAGTATAAGGGAAGAAGTTATAAGTAGTGTCAATATAATAAAGGAGGGCCCAAACAAGCTTACTGTAGGTCTCTCTCCTAGAGATATCAGGGTAATCACTGTAAGAAAAGATCAAGGCAAGAATTGGAAGGTTTTCTTGTGGAGGAAACATTTTACCATCTCTATTTATTATTATACTATGTTAAATTGCCTTATTCAATAAGTTTAATAGGGGCGCCTGGGTGGCTCAGTGGGTTGAGCTTCCGACTTCATCTCAGATCATGATCTCACAGTTCATGGGTTCAAGCCCCGTGTCGGGCTCTGTGCTGACAGCTCAGAGCCTGGAGCCTGTTTCTGATTCTGTGTCTCCCTCTGTCTCTGCCCCTCCCTCGCCCTTTCTCTGTCTCAAAAATAAATAAAAACGTTAAAAATTAAAAAAAAATAAGTTTAATAATAAATACCTTTAGACATGGTAGCATACCAAAGTGGAAGTGCCATAAATGTTAAGTGACATTGTTGAACTCCATGACAAGCAAATGTAGTGGTGGATCACCCTCCACACTTTAAGGTATTTAAGATTTTTAAAATATTTAATATTTTTAAATAGAAAAGACATTATTTTTTTATCTTATTTTTTATTTTTTAAAATTTACATCCAAATTAGTTAGCATATAGTGCAACAGTGATTCCAGGAGTAGATTCCTTAGTGCCCCTTACCCATTTAGCCCACCCCCCTCCCACAACCCCTCTAGTAACCCTCAGTTTGTTCTCCATATTTATGAGTCTCTTCTGTTTTGTCCCCCTCCCTGTTTTTATATTATTCTTGTTTCCCTTCCCTTATGTTCATCTGTTTTGTCTCTTAAAGTCCTCATATGAGTGAAGTCGTATGATTTTTATCTTTCTCTGACTAATTTCACTTAGCATAATACCCTCCTGTTCCATCCACGTAGTAGCAAATGACAAGATTTCATTCTTTTTGATTGCTGAGTAATACTCCATTGTATATATATATATATACCACATCTTCTTTATCCATTCATCCTTCGATGGACATTTGGGCTCTTTCCATACTTTGGCTATTGTTGATAGTGCTGCTATAAACTTGGAGGTGCATGTGTCCCTTCGAAACAGCACACCTGTATCCCGTGGATAAATGCCTAGTAGTGCAATTGCTGGGTTGTAGGGTAGTTCTATTTTTAGTTTTTTGAAGAACCTCCATATTGTTTTCCAGAGCGGCTGCACCAGCTTACATTCCCACCAACAATGTGAAAGAGATCCTCTTTCCCCACATCCTCGCCAACATCTGTTGTTGCCCGAGTTGTTCGTGTTAGCCATTCTGACAGGTGTGAGGTGGTATCTCATTGTGGTTTTGATTTGTATTTGCCTGATGATGAGTGATGTTGAGCATTTTTTCATGTGTCAGTTGGCCATCTGGATGTCTTCTTTGGAGAAGTGTTTCTTCCTGTCTTTTGCCCATTTCTTCACTGGATTATTTGTTTTTTTGGCAGTGAGTTTGATAAGTTCTTTATAGATTTTGGATACTAACCCTTTATCTGATATGTCATTTGTAAATATCTTCTCCCATTCTGTCAGTTGCCTTTTAGTTTTACTGATTAGAAAAGACATTTATAAATAATAGAGAAAACATTTACTTACTTTTCTATAAAACCATACTCTAAAAGCTGTGAAAATAGTTTTATGGTTGCAGTATATTGTACCTCAAGAAGAATGGAGAAACTCTCAAAATAAATCCAGAAAGACATCATCAAAAAACAAAACAAAACAAAACAAAAAAACAGAAAGACATCATCAGACTGATAAGCTATATTGGATCTTATTATCTGAAAACCAGCCCAATTATTAAAGCTATAACTTAAGAAACATAGATGTTAAGAAGGAATATGATCAGAGTTTAAAAACTGTATCTCATACATGCATAACCCTATTTTTCAAAACACACAGTCATGCATTATTTTTCATCTGATTATAAAAGTTTAGTAAATAGTAAGTATTATAATCATTTAAAAAACAGCATATAAAACTATGACAGGAATTGGTAAATTGATAATATATCTCTTAATGAAATATTAGTGTATTAAAAGTGGGGAAGATTTCTTTGTAGTTTGTAGGAGATACATTTAAGACAATGAGCATAACTTAATTAAAATGAAAGTTATACAAAGGACGATAAATTTAAGACACATTTTAAAATTCAGGCTGGGAAAGTCCTCAAAGTTAAGTGATTCCAAAGAAGGTTAAGATCAATTTGTAGGGATGGCTGGGTGCTCATTCGGTTAAGCGTCCAACTCTTGGTTTCTGCTCAAGTCATAATCTCGCAGTTTGTGAGTTCAAGCCCTGCATCAGGCTCCATGCTGACAGTTCAGAGCCTGCTTGGGATTCTCTCTTTCTACTCTCTCTGCCCCCTACCCCCCCCCCCCCCATCTTGTGTGTTCTGTCTCTCTCTCTCTCAAAATAAATAAATAAACTTTAAAAAAAGATCAATTTGTAGATGATATATCCATAATGAGTTGCATAATCCATCATGAGGTCATCCATAATGAGAAAATAGAGAACAATATTCTTCCACAAAACATCTCTGTGTCTAAGAATCAAATCTTAGATGCTGAAAACAAAGATCATGAAATCAAATGCCATATTCTTCTAAATACCCTGTATGGGAGTCTTAATCTACTACCAAATTACTATTTAACCTTTCGTCACTAAGATTAACATCTTCCATATTCCACTTAAAATGACGTCGCCTTTGTGTTCCACATTAATTCGCACGCTAGCAGAATCCAGGCAAATCAGTTATCAGAGAAACGGCAAAATGAAAACCTAAGTGTAACAAATGAATGACTTTACCACTTGAATACCCAACACATGTTTCTTGCCCTCATTAGAAAATAAAATGTGGAGCGCCTGGGTAGCTCTGTTGGTTAAGTGTCTGACTTTGGCTGAGGCCATGATCTCCCAGTCCGTGGGTTCAAGTCCCACATCAGGCTCTGTGCTGACAGCTCAGAGCCTGGAGCCTGCTTCAGATTCTGTGTCTCCCTCTCTCTCTCTGCCCCTCCCCCACTTGCACTCTGTCTCTGTCTCTGTCTCTCTCTCTCTCAAAAATAAATAAACATTTAAAAAAAGAAAGAAAGAAAGAAAAGAAAACGTTTGGGGCACCTGGGTAGTTCAGTCAGTTAAGTGTCCAACTCTTGATCTCAGCTCAGGTCTTAACCTCCAGGATGAGTTCAAGCTCCACGCTTGGGTGTGCTCGGGTGTGAAGCCTATTTAAAAAAAGAAAATTTAATTGGGGCACCTGGGTGGCTCAGTCGGTTAAGTGTTTGACTTTGCCTCAGGTCATGATCTCACAGTTAGTGGGTTTGAGCCCCACATCGGGCTCTGTGCTGACAGCTCAGAGCCTGGAGCCTGCTTCGGATTCTGTGTCTCCCTCTCTCTCTGCCCCTCCCCTGCTCACATTCTGTCCCTCTCTCTCAAAAATAAATAAACATAAAAAAATTAAAAAAAGAAAATAAAATGTTCATGATCTTTGTCTTCATAAAGGGATCTGAAGGTTTAAACAAAGGCATATTAGAAGCACATCTCTTTCTTTAGCTAGTTCCCAAATACCTTTAAAACATTTTTTTTTTGTTTAGGGGTGGCCTGGTTGGCTCAATTGGTAGAGCATGCAACTCTTGATTTCAGGGTTGTGAGTTCAAGCCCTATGGTGCATGAAGGGTTCACTTAAAAAAAAAAGAAAGAAAAAAATTTTGTTGTTGTTTATTGACTTCATCTAATCCAACTAGTACAAACTCTGATATTGAGTCAGAGCTAAGAAAGAAAAATATAGTTCTAAATACCCCACCATAATATTGTTTTTAGTTAAATGACATTAATGAGGTTTTGTTTCAGAAAAATCTTTCAAATAGGACTCATTTAAGCAAATCAGAGAAGGTTGAGATGGCTTTCCAACTCCTTTAGGCAAAGATTTATATGTCAGACAAGACAGTGAAAACAAAGTATTTACCTATTTTTCATAAATTATCTTACAGTTCTTAAGACATAGGATAGGGGAACACAGAAGAGGCTCGTTAAAGTGTTGATTGTTTTTGATGACACAAATTGTGTATAAAATCTCAAATTACTGAAAACAGTGTGACTTAAAAGGCTATAAAGCTATAGTTCCACACACATCTATGTAAAGTCTATGATAATCCAAGCCGTATGTCTGTTTCATGCTTCCTACAACTCATGAAAAAGTTGAGGGAAGATTCCAGAAGATGGACAAGGGCCAGAAAGACCAGAAGTAAATGCGCTCTGAGAAACAAGTTCAGACTCCCTGAGAAGTAAAGGCAAAGGGCCAGTAGGAGGCATCCATCCAGCTCAAAGGGAAGAACCATGGAGAGGAGATCTGGCAAGAGGTTAGGAGCAGAGGAAATGAGGAGACAGTGGCAAGACAGTATGAGCCAAGACAGAGCGATGATACTAGAGGCTCATTCCTGGGTAGTGGCTGCAGGTTTACACACACAGAGTAAAGGTAGACAGTCTGGAAGATCTGAACAGGATAAAATGAGGTTGCCGATCTCAAGAAATTAACAATCTAATTGGAGAAATTTAGCTTATACCCAAAGAAAGTTAAATAACAACATAGGACAATAATTCAAGTGGTGTTGCAGAGGAATGTACAATTGATGAAACACCAAATTATTTGTCAGGGAAATCTTCAAAGTAGAGGGGAGCTTTGAGCTCGGTCTTGATGGATGAGAAGACTATAAATAGGTACAACAAATTTAGGGTTTAAGAGGACTGAGAAAAGGGATGGGGCCAGAATATATCTGGTATACTATGAGAAAGTAAGTAAACCAATCTGAAAGGCGTATTAATCATGTTTTTAATTTTAATTTTTAATTTTTAATTGAAGTCTAGTTGATCCGCAACGTTCTATTAGTTTCAGGTATACTTATTTTTTGTTTCTTGATGCTTTGACATCCTGGTGCCTTGTTGTCCTGAGGACAGACTTCCCCTCTAAGGGGTAGGTAGCTAATTCCTACGGATAGCAAACCACTGGCCTTCAGAGGACAAGCACACTTTCGATATGTAAACCAACAAATCTCATGCCCCTACCCACCATCTGCCTGTTTTTATCGGGCTCCTGCACTTCAGGACACAATTTTCCTGCCCGAAACCACCCAAGGGCCAGGTAGCAGACACCCAGAGAGACCACACCTGTAGCCCCGAGCCCACAGAAGTTATTCAAACTATCTGATCCTAAACCTGTTCAGCTGCTCACCCTGCCTCATCTGTTCTGTCCCATGAAAACTGCAATCAAGGGGCGCCTGGGTGGCGCAGTCGGTTAAGCGTCCGACTTCAGCCAGGTCACGATCTCGCGGTCTGTGAGTTCGAGCCCCGTGTCAGGCTCTGGGCTGATGGCTCGGAGCCTGGAGCCTGTTTCAGATTCTGTGTCTCCCTCTCTCTCTGCCCATCCCCCGTTCATGCTCTGTCTGTCTCTCTCTGTCCCAAAAATAAATAAAAAACGTTGAAAAAAAATTTTTTTTTAAAAAAAAGAAAACTGCAATCAAGTCTTTTGGCCACGCTTTCCCCTGGCTTGTTGTGCCTCCACACTGACCACGGTGCTTCCTGTGGCCCTGGGTAGCATGTTGTGCCTCTTCTCCCTGGGAACTGTAAGTAACCCACCATCTTTTCAGTGGCAGTCGTCTGCTGATCAGTTGGCTTTACTGAATAAAAACAACAAAATCCTGGGTATATTTTATTTTATTTTATTTTATTTTATTTTGAATGTTATTTATTTATTTGGGGAGAGAGAGAGAGAGGCACGGGAGGAGCAGAGAGAGGGAGAGAGAGAGAGAGAGAGAGAGAGAGAATCCCAAGCAGGCTCTGCACTGTCAGCACACAGCCTAATGCCAGGCTAGAATTCACAAACTATGAGATGATGACCTGAGCTGAAGTTAAGAGTCGGATGCTTAACCGACTGAGCCACCCTGGTGTCCCCATTTTATTTTATTATGATTTTTCCCACCCACACAGTGTTTTTATTTTATTCAACTATAGCAAAGAGCAGAATTAACACAACATTCTGCAATTCCAGATTGGCTTTTCTTACACAAAGAGTGACCAGTTTAACAGGCACAGACAAGGATTTCTGATGACCTCTCACCCAGCCCTGTAGTTCATCTACATGGCTGTGCCTTAACTGCAAAGCAACTCTCCCTATTGCTTTTTCCAGGACTGCTCTTGAAAGGAGCCAGAGCAGGACCCTGACCTTTAGTAACCGGTCTGAGATGTACCACATTGGGGGTTAGTGGACAAGCCAGCCTCTGGCTGTCTAGGTGAGACACAGCCATGAAAACACGACTGGCTACACTTTAAAAACAAGAGATACAGAATGCAGAGGGTTTATATAGAACTTGGTTCTTGGAGTGCAGTGTAAGGAACCCTGGGGTGCCTGAGACCCTTTAGGGAGTCTGAGAGATCAAAATCATGCACCTAGTAAAAGATCCTCTCAGAGTGCAATGGATTGTAATGTAGCAGAGTACAAAGACCATCAATTTGGTCTCAGATTACTCGTTGTAGCTAATCTTTGAGAAAGTTTACCACTTGTTGAATATTGGTATCAGAAGAGAATATTTATGGTTATCTATAAAGCTTTTAAAATACTTTTCCCCTTTCCAACTGTGTATCTGCATAAGGCCATATTTTCTTCATATACTTGAACTAAAACAACATTGAGTGCAAAACATATCAGAATCAGCTGTCTTCTATTAAGACAACTAGTCAAGAAACTTGCAAAAATAAAAGTGCTATTCTTTTCACTAAATTTATTTAATTTGGAAAATACATTTGGTTTTGATAAAAAGATATTTATAATAGCATGTAATGTGCATATTGTTATTTTTTAAATATTTTTTTAAGTTTATTTTTTAAGCTTATTTTCAGAGTGAGCAAGTGGGGAGGGGCAGAGAAAGAGGGAGAGGGAGAATCCCAAGCAGGCTCCATGATGTCAGTGCACAGCTGGATGTGGGGCTTGAAGTCCTGAACTATGAGATCATGACCTGATCTGAAATCAAAAGTTAGATGCTTAACTGAATGAGCCACCCAGGTGCTCCTGCTTATTATTATTTTTAAACAAGTCAATAAATCTTTTCAACATTTCTCAGTTTTAATTTCAAATATGGTAACTTTCAATAGGTATCAGCTACACTTAAAAATGTAAAGGGGTCATGAGACCAAAATTTTGAGAACTGCTGGTGTAAACAAATAGCAACAAATAAAACTGGAAAGGCAATGAATAACCAAGCTACAAAACAACCTGAATTGCAGGCTAAAATTGGGATTTTTTTGTGGAGGTAAGGGAGTTTCAAATAGAGAATATGATGAAAGGAACTCTTTAGGAGGAGAACTTCCATGTGTGTGCTTATGTATGTAGGGCAGTTTGGAAAAGGCGTATGTGTTTTAGTGGAAAGGGAGGTGGTGTCTGAGTCAGAGAAACCAGGCAGGAAGCTGATGGAAAATCCTAGACACGTGATAATCAAGGTCTTAATGAGGACCAGGGGCGCCTGGGTGGCTCAGCCAGTTAAGTATCTGACTTTGGCTCAGGTCATGACTAAGGTCATGATCTCACAGTTTCTGAGTTCGAGTCCCATGTCAGGCTCTGTGCTGACAGCTCAGAGCCTGGAGCCTGCTTCAGATTCTGTCTCCATCTCTCTCTGCCCCACCCCTGCTCGCCCACTGTCTCTCTCTCTCTCAAATATAAAATAAGCATTACAATTTTTTTTAAATATAAAAAAATTTAAAATGTTTAAATGTTTATTTTTTATGTTTATTTATTTTGGAGAGAAAGATTGCAAAGGGTGGAGGGGCAGAGAAAGAGGGAGATACAGGATCTGAAGCAGGCTCTGGGCTCTGAGCTGTCAAAACAGAGCCCGACGCAGGGCTCCAACCCATGAACTGTGAGATCATGACCTGAACCGAAGTCAGATGCTCAACCGACTGAGCCACCCAGGTGCCCCTAAATATAAAAAAGTTTCTTAATGAGGACTGTAGTAAGGGAATGAAAATAAGAACTAGTATTTGCTAAAATTTGTTGAGTGCTTGCTATATGTACTAGGCACTGTGTAAAACACTTGGTTTGGATTATCTCATTATCTTCTCAACAGTCTAGTAGTTAGCTTTATAAATTCTATTTTATTTTTTAAATGTTTATTTATATATTTTTGAGGGAGGGAGAGAGGGAGAGAGAGAGAGAGAGAGAGAGAGAGAGAGAGAGAGTAAAAACAGGGGAGGGACAGAGAGAGAGAGGGAGACACAGAATCTGAAGCAGGCTTCAGGCTCTGAGCTGTCAGCTAGAGCCCGATGTGGGGCTTGAACCCACAAACTGTGAGATCATGACCTGAGCCGAAGTTGGACGCTTAACTGACTAAACCACCCAGCACCCCTATAAATTCTATTTTAAAGATGAGAATACTAAGGCACAAAGATCCTCATAAGGATGCTGTAAGGCAGCAACTAAGGGATGAAGCTGAGGTCTGCATCCAAGCAGTCTAACTGCAGAGTCTTAAGAGTAGAGTCAGTGCAGCATAAAGGAAGAATCACCTCAAGCATTGAGCGTGGCAGATGCCTTCGGTGTCCTCTCTGATCCCCTTACCAGGTAGTGTACCCATGCCCAGCTACCATGAATGTTGGGTGCTACTGGCTCACAGCCGCACCCCTAAGAGGAGGATGGCACTTGGCTGGCAGGGGATGGTTAGGAGAGCCGGGAGGCTGCTGCTGCTGGCTCCTGGCCAGTCACTGTGCAGCTGTGCAGGAAAGCCTCTGGGGCAGGTGCTTGACTCTTGCTTCATGCTCAAGTGCTCCCAGAAGGGTCTGGCCAGGCTAAGGCTACACCTCTCCTGAAACTACACCCTTGTCTGGCTCCTTCCCCTGTCCTCTCTTGCTACCCTCCCTCTCTTACAGTGTCTGGGGAAAGTGCTTTCTCAATAAACCAATTGCACATGAATCCCTGTCTCAGGCTCTGCTTCTAGGGACCTGACTGAGACACTGAGGAAATTCATTTAAAAATTCCTTTTGGAACTCTTTTGGTGGGTCTCAGACTTTATAGCTGTCTCTGTGATGGAGTGACTTTTTTTTTTAACACTCAGATACATTGAGAAATGCATTAAAATTAAAATCTGAGACACATTCAATCTAAATCGTAACTCCAAATAGAAGCTTTGGCACTTTTTTTTTCTAATCAAACTATTCTGGGCACTCCAGTCTTTAGCAGAAAAGAATCACCTTGAAGAACTTTCATGCTTTACTCATCTTTATATCCCAGCAGTACCTAGCATGGTGTTTTGTATTTAGGAGATATATACTAAATGTATCAAATAAAAAGAAAAACCCATGGAATTTATTAAATCACTTTACTGTCATCTTTATGTGGAAGAATATCCTTCTGAGGATCTACTATAGTTCTTCTCTTGCATCTGCCTGAAACTCTCCTGGGGGAGCTTGACAAAAATGCAATTTGTAGGGCCTCATCTCTCCCACCCTCCCTCTTGTGATTTTGATTGTCTAGGGCTGAGGTAAGATTCCAAATTTACATCTTTAGCAACACCACACACACACACACAAAAAAAAAACATTTAAAAAATTAGAAAAAAAATCAACACCACAGATTTTAATGCAGGTTGTCTTTGGGCCACACTTTGAAAAACACTGCTTTAAAATACTTAAATATGACCTGAAGCCACTTATTTAAACACACACACACACACACACACACACACACAGAGGATTTGGGATCTAAGGGGCACAACCTTCTCTCACAGTCATGAACATTATCTCTTACCCATAACTATCATTATAAGAAGTACAGGACAATTTCAGGATCTTGGAACATTTTCAGACTTGCCAAGTTTTATTGAGATTACTTTGTTGCTGAACACAGGAACAGTGAAAAAATAATGTTTCTGACAAGCTTGGTATTTAAATGTATGTCCAACATCCTATACAGTCTATCATTAGATGTCTTCTAACATGCTATTAGTACTCCTAGGGGCCTTGGCTATCCCACCACACATTAACCACAGTGATTTGTACAGCCTTCAGGCAATTCGCCCTTCCATCCTTCAAAACAAAAATACATCAATGAATGCTTTTGAAGTGTCTCTGAGGTAAATGACCTCTGCCACCTAGAAAGCACTATTAAAGTGATGTCTGCCCTGGGAAATTGTTGCTACAACAGTATAAAGCTGTCAGTGACCATGATGACCATGAAAAAGCCAGAGGTTCTGCACTGTCTCAGAGGGGTTCGTTCTCCATACTGAAAGTCAGTGATTTATGATAAACCATGCTGTGAGGGACATCTGAAAAGCTTATGACAGAATCATCCCCAGCTTATTCACAGTCTTTCTTGCCTCTAGGAACAACCCTAAAAAGACCGTGAGTAGGTTGGCCAGCCATGGCATTGCCACAACAGTGGGAAAAAAGCACTTTTACCCTCTTATCAATGATTATGTAGTAACATTCCACGGCCTTTTTCTTTTCTTTCTTTCTTTTTTTACATTTTAAGTAGGCTCCATGCCCAACATGGGGCTCAAACTCACAACCCTGCAATTGTGAGTTGCTTGCCCCACTGACTGAGCCAGGCAGGCACCCCAGGGGGCAGATTTTACTTCTGCCAGTTGTCATCAAATTTTAAGTGTCTATTTAGCAAACATCTTGTCTTTAAATATGACTTTATAACTTAAGATATGGAAAGGTTTCTGTCCTAGCACAGAGGAGTAAGCTCCTAACAGACTGAAATTCCAACCAGATAACAAAAGAGAAAAACTACCTGAGAGCTCTGCAGAGTGAACAAAAGGCAGCAAAACTAGGGGAAATTAAAATTTGAAAGACATGACCAGTGTGAGGTGAATCCTGTTCTGTTTTACAGCTTGACCCCAGAGGTAGACTGTAGATGAAGCAAGATGTGAGCAGCTAAAACTCTGATAAGTAAATCAGCCATCCTCTGTCCTGAGCAGCCAAGGGACAGAACCTCACATAACAAGGGCTTCCAGAGACTGAGACGGAAACCCCAGAAAAGAGAGAGCCTAAGAAGTGGAACCCAAAATTCCTGTGTGTAAATTCTGCCCAAGGCTGACCTCTGAACAACATACATCCGTAGGGCGGACTATCGCAGTGCTCCTAAAATAAAATATCTGAACTGGGATTTGAGCTTCCACTGGTTACAGGCAAGAAAGAGCTTGTGGTATAAGTTTAACCAATTTGTATCCTGCTAAAACAGAATCTCAATCCTCTTTGGAGAACTATGAAAGAAACCAGAGTCCAGAATCCACAGCATAGCATTTACAATATCTAAGATATCACCCAGATTCTCTTGACATTCAGGGAATTAAGGGCATATAAGAGAAAAAAAAAAGTGATCAATGACAGCAAATCCCAGATCCCCACATGTTGGAAATGCCAAAGGCCTTGAAGCAGCGATTATAACTATGCTCAGTCAGGTAAAGCACAATATGATTGGACTGAAAGGGTAGGAGGAAATCACTGCAGAGAAATAGAAGCTATAAACACAAATAAGATGGAAATTCTAGAGTGAAGAATTCAATACGTGGAATAAACATGTCACTGGGTTGACTTCATAGCAGAATGGAGATGACAGAGGAAAGAGTCAGAGAACTTGAAGATACATCAGTGGAAATTATTCAGTCTGAAGAGAGGGGAAGATCAAAAAAATAAAAGGAATAGAACCACAGGGACCTGGGGATATAACAAGCAGTCTAGCATAATGTGTAATTCATAAATAAAAGTCGACAAAATTGACAATTCCGTAAATATAGTTGAAGAGTTTAACACAATTATGGTTGGGGATTTTACACAGAAATTGATGAAAGTGCTAGAAAAAAAATCAGTAAAGACCTCCCGATTATGAACAACACTGCTGACTATCCTGACCTAATTCACAGTGTTGAATGTTACATTTTGGGGTTTTATTTAAATTGTTTTTTTACTTTTATTTATTTTTGATAGAGAGAGACAGAGCACAAGTGGCGGAGGGGAGTGAGAGAGGGAGACACAAAATCCGAAGCAGGCTCCAGGCTCTGAGTTGTCAGCACAGAGCCCCATGTGGGGCTGAAACTCACAAACCGCAAGATCATGACCTGAGCTGAAGTCAGATGCTGAACCGACTGAGCCACCCAGGTGCCCCATATTTGTGGGTTTTTTTTAAAGCTTATTTATTTATTTTGAGGGGGGGGGGAGAGAGAAAGAGAGAAAATGAGTGAGGGAGGGGCAGAGAGATCAGGAGAGAGAGAGAATTCCAAGCAGGCTCCACTCTCTCAGCATGGAGCCCAGTGTGGAGCTTAAGCTCATGAACTGAGAGATCACGAACAGAGCCAAAACCAATAGTTGGATGCTTAACCAACTGAGCCACCCAGGAGCCGCTGAATATTTGTATTTGAAAAGAACTCTGAAATCAATGGCCTAAGTTTTCACTAAGAAACTAGAAAAAGAGCAAATTAAGTGCAAGAAAAGAAAAACTTAAAAGGACAGTGTGAGAAAGAAAATTTACAAGTTAGTATCATGCATGAAGTACAAAACCCCTAAACAAAGAATTAGCAAATCAAATCCAGCTAAAAAAGGATAATGTGTTCCACAAAATCGGGTTTAACTCCAGAAATACACAGTTTAAATGACCATTTTAACAATTGAAAGGAGGAAGTTCATATGATTATCTTCATAAATGCAGAGAATGCATTTTATAAAACATCATTTATCTTCATGATAAAACTCTTAGGAAACTAGGAATAACAGAGAACTTTCTAAATTTGACAAAAAGTATGTATAAAATCATATACCAAGTTTTATTCATGAAACAATGGAAGTTTACTCTGGCATTAGGAAAATGGCAAGGATAGCCACAGTAGCTATTTATATTCAATAGTGTATTGAATATTCTAGGCAAACAGAAAGAAAAAGAATAGAGATGAAAAGGAAGAAACATTTTTTTTTTTTTGCAGGTGAGAAGATGATTGTCCACATAACAACCAAATTTAATCTATGGATTAATCATTAGAATTAATTTCAGAAACTTAGCAAGTTGCTAGGTACATCAATATTATTATGTTGATAAATGCATTTCTATAAACCATGGGAAGGAGTAATGAAATTGCACCCCGTACCTTATACCATACATACAAAAAAAAAGATGGATTACATACCTCATAGAAATGCAATACAATTAAACTTTAGAAGACAATATTGGATAATATCTTTATTGAATTATGGTAGGGAAAGGTTTATTAAAACAGAAAAATATAAAAAACAATGAACCAACTACATTCAAGTTTAGAACTTCTGTTCATCAAAAGACAACATTAAGAGAGTGAAAATACATACCATAAGCTTACAGAAGATAATTGCAACACATATAACCAATAAAGGATTCATCCGAAATGTTTAAGTAATTCCTGTGACTCAGTAAGAAAAATACAAATGCTTCAGTAGAAAGATAACAACAGAAATAACCAGAAATTTTGCCAAGATGAAGCAGACATGGCTCATAAGTACATGAAAAGATGTTCCAAATCTTTTGGTAATCGTGGACCTTCAAAATAAAACCAGAGTATGGAACCACTTCACACACCAGATTGGAAAACACAGATCACTAACTTCATTTATTTTCTCTGCAGATCCATTCCTTGTGATTCGACTGCTTTAATTTTCATGAGAAATTCAACATTGTCTTCAATTCTCTTCTTAATAAATAAGTGTGAGGAAACTCACTTTACGTGTTGATGATGCTACTTTCCCTGTTTTTACCCTTGTCTTGATTGCTAAGTGGGAAAAGTGTTGCCAATGCACTTTGATGACAGTTTTCTTTCTACTCCCCCCTCCTTTTTTTTTGAGGGAGGTTGGAGGGGCAGAGAGAGAGGGAGAGAGAATCTTAAGCTGGTTCCACACGCAGTGTGGAGCCTGACTTGGGGCTCGAACTCATGACCATGAGATCATCACCTGAGCCGAAATCAAGAGTCAGACACCTAACCGACTGAGCCATTCAGGTGCCCCTCTTTCTACTTTTAACCGTATCTCTGTGCTCTATTTATTTCTAGGCTGATGGTATTTTCTTATTTAACCCCTTAACAGCTATTTCAAAATAAACATTATATAGTTAGACTTATTGTTTAATTGTGATTCTTTTATCATGCTGAGTGACAAAGTAATTGACTTTGCAGAATTTATGTGTCAAGATTTTACCTGAAATATGTTCCCCACATAGGTCTCGAGTCATATTTTTTTTTCCTTGGGAGAGGACTGCTTTTTTTAATGTTTATTTTTGAGAAGGAGAGAGAGAAAGAGACAGAGCGTGAGCCAGTCAGAGAGAGAGGGAGACACAGAATCTGAAGCAAGCTCCGGGCTCTGAGCTGTCAGCACCTAGCCCAACGCAGGGCCCGAACCCACGAACCATGAGATCTTGACCTGAGCTGAACTCCGACGCTCAACCGACTGAGCCACCCAGGTGCCCCAGGACTGCTTAAAAAAAAAAAAAGATTTCTGTAGGGACAACTTCAGGCCACCAAGATCTTAATGTGAATTTATTTATAAGAGTTTCTCCTGCAAAACAGAGAGCATAAAGCCTAAAATGGATGCAAGGTAAAGGAGGCATATGCAGCAAAAGGAAGAAAAGAGAATCAGGAAGCAAGTGGAAACTGCTAAGAGCACAAACTTCATGATGTGCTTAGCCCTCCTCTCAAAGCCTACTTTCAACTGCTGCTTTGTCTCTGCTAATAGTCTCCATGAAAATATTGTAGATGAAATAAGTTAAAAGACATTTAAGTGGTAACTTTATCTGAGGAAATGGAGGTGGGTTGCCAGGATATAGGCACGTCCAGCACTGCTGTTTTACAAAATTTTTAATCATATTTTATGATCATGTGGCACACCAGTGTTCTCAATGAAAATAATTCCCAGTCTTCGTTAGCCCAAGATTATATGAATTCTCTTCAATGAAGAAACTTCTTCCTGATCTAAAGACCTCAGTAGGAAGGAATAAACACTTTTAGACATTAGATAATGACTGCAGTGACATGGACACATGATGTTGCACTAAGACCGTGAAGAAGAGCCTTGATTCAGGTCCCTCCGAAGAGATTATTCCTCATAGATCAAGGAATTCTGATTACAGACTTCAAGTCCCTGGTCTTCCATTCTGGCTCCTAAAACAAGTTACTTTCTTCATGTATACTTGTATTCCCCAAGTGATAGGTGAATTGATTCCCATTTTAATATTATTTTAAAATATCAAACCTACACCAAAGAGCTAGAACGTGAAAAACCAGACCAGGATCTTATAAAAAGTACTCCTGGAGTCCCATATTTATTTCATAATATACACCAATGAATCAAAGTTAAACCGTCAGTCATTTTCAAAGAAGCATTCAAGTCCATTTTTATATTGCATTCAAAACACACAACACAAGGCTTATGATTTGACTTTATAGCAAGTCATAATATTCGAAACGTAAGTTTCAGTATTTGATGCTACCCTTATAGCTATGTTGGAACAAAATTGAATGCATTACCAGGAGGATGTCTCAGTGTTCCTACTTACAACAAGCTGGTTCTGGTCCTAGTTATTAGAACGACATACGTTTCTAAACCTCTGGGAATATTTTTTCTGGGTTAAAGATTTTTATGATCTATTCAGCTAGCTACACTAACTGTAAATAAGCAGCAAAAACTACCAGCACATTTTCTATTGCTAAGTATATAGGCAATATAAAAGTTAAAGCTCTTTTTTACTGAAATTACATGTATTCTTTTTCCTTACCTGCAATCTCCAGTAAGTACAGATTCTCTTCACCTTATTTTTTCCAGATTTTGTGTTATTTAGATCAACTTTCAAGATGTATGACCTTTACCATTATCACTTTCTAATCTGACCATGGTATGTCAGTATGAAAAGGCCCATGTTTTTTAGGTTTTATTTTGAGAGAAAGAGAGAGAGAGAGAGAGAGAGAGAGAGAGAGAGAGAAAGGCGGGGGGAGGGACATAGAGAGAGTGGGGGAGAGAGAATCCCAAGCAGGCTCCACAATGTCAGCACAGAGCCCGAAGAGGGCTTGATCCTATGAACCACGGAATCATGACCTGAGCCGAAATCAAGAGTCAGTCACTCAATTGAGCCACCCAGGCACTCCTCAAAAGGCCCATCTTTTGATATCTAATTTTTTTGGTAACAGTTTTATTAAGATATACTCACATGTAATGCACCTAATTAAAATGTACAATTCGAGGGGTGCCTGGGTGGCCCAGTGGGTTAAGTGTCCCACTTTAACTCAGGTCATGATCTCGAGGTTTGTGAGTTTGAGTCCCTGTGTCAGGCTCCATGCTGACAATGCAGAGCCTGCTTGGGATCCTGTCTCTCTCTCTCTCTCTCTTTGCTCCTCCCCCAGTTTTGCACATGTGAATTCTCTCTCAATCAAAAAATAAACTTAAAAAAATAAAATGTGTATTTCGATGGTTTTTACTATGTCACTTATATAGGCGACTATTATCACAATCAATTTTAGAACATTTTCATAGCCCTAGAAAGAAACACCTTCACTCTCACTTCTCAATTTTCCCACCCTTAAGCAACTGTTAATCTACCTTCTGTTCCTATAGATTTGATTATCCTGGAGATTTCATATAAATGAAATCATGTAGTATTTGGTCTTTTGTGACTGGTTTCTTTAACTTAGCATAATGTTTTCAAGGTTCATCTATAATTTGTATCAATATTCCTTTATATGGCCAAATAATATTTCATTGCATTCCATTGTATAAATATACCACCTTTTGTTTATCCATTCATTAGTTGGTGGACATTCGGGCTGTTTTTACCTCTTTGCCATTATGAATATGCTGCTATGAACATTCATGCACACGTTTTTGTGGTAACATATGTTTTAATTTCTCTTGGGTATATATGTAGAAGTGGAATTGCTGGGTGTTTAACTTTTGACGAAATGCCAAACTGCTTGCCAAGGAACTGCAGCACCTTACGTTCTCACCAGCAACATGCAAGTGTTGTAATTTCTCCATACCCTTACCAGTGTTCTTCATCATTTCTTTTCGATACTAGCCATTCTCAGTGGGTGTAAAGTGGTATCTTATTATGGTTTTGATTTGCATCTTCTTGGTGACTAATAATATTGAGCATCTTTTTGAGTGCTTATTGGCCATTTGCATGTCTTTTTTGAAGATGTCTTTTCAGATTCTTTGCCCATTTTTCAGAAATGTTTATTTATTTTGAGAGAGAGAGAGAGAGGGCAAGCAGGGAAGGGACAGAGAGAGAGAGAGAGAGAGAGAGAGAGAGATCCTAAGCAGGCTCCATGCCCTCAGTGCAAAGCCCAACATAGGGCTTAATCTCACTAACCATAAGATCATGACCTGGCTGAAATTAAGCATTGGGTGCTTAACCAACTGAGCTACCCAGGTGCCCCTTTGCCCATTTTTTAATTGGATTATTTATCTGTTTATTATTGAGTGGTGGGAGTACTCTACATCTTCTAAATACCAGTCCTTGTTCAATATTTGAATTGCTAACATTTTTGCCCATTTTGTGAGTTGTTTATTAATTTTCTTGATAGTGTTGTTTGACACACAAGTGTTTTTAATATTGATGAAGTCCAGTTTATTTTCTTGTTGCTCATGCTTCTGGTGTCATATCTAAGACAATATTGCTGAATCCAATGTCCTGAAGATTTACTCCTATATCTTCTTCTAATATTATTTTAGATCTTAGTCTTTGATCCATTTGACTTTATTTATTTATATGGTGTGAGGTAGGGGTACAAAATCATTCTTTTGTATGTGGCTATCCAGTTGTCCTAGCACGATTTGCTGAAAGACTATTCTTTCCCTATTGAATTGTTTTGGCATCCTTGCAGGAAATGAATTAACTGTGAATGTGAGAGTTTATTTCTGGATTCTCAGTTCTGTTCCATTGATCTTTATGTTTGTCCCTATGCTAGCACCACACTGTCTTGATTACTGTTGCTTTGTAATAAATTTCAAAATTGGGAAGTGATTCCTCCCATTTGGTTATTATTACTTTTTAATTAATTAATTAATTAATTAACTAATTAATTTTAAAATTTACTTGTTAGCATATAGTGCAATAACGATTTCAGTAGAATCCAGTGATTCATCGCCTACATATAACACCCAGTGCTCATCCCAATCAGTGTCTTCCTAAATGTCCCTTGCCTGTTTAGGCCATCTCCCACCCAAAACCCCTCCAGCGACCCTCAGTTTGTTCTCTTTATTTAAGAGTCTTTTATGTTTTGTCCCCTCCCTGTTTTTATATTCTTTTTGCTTCCCTTCCCTTATGTTTTTCTGTTTTGGATCTTAAATTCCACATGAGTGAAGTCATATGATATTTGTCTTTCTCTGACTAATATTGCTTAGAATAATACCCTCTAGTTCCATCCATGTCATTGCAAATGGCAAGATTTCATTCTTTTTGGTTTCTGAGTAATACTCCATTGTGTATATATACCACATCTTCTTTATCCATTCATCTGTCAATGGGCATGGTTATTATTTTTAAAGATTGTTTTAGCTATTATGGTCCCTTATGTTTCCAGATGAATTTTTTTATATAAAAAATTTTTAATGTTTATTTTTGAGAGAGAGACAGAGCATGAGCAAGGGAGGGGCAGAGAGAGAGGGAGACAGAATCTGAAGCAGGGTCCAGGCTCTGAGCTGTCAGCACAGAGCCCAATGTGGGGCTCAAACCTATGAACCGTGAGATTATGACATGAGCTGAAGTCTGATGCTTAACCGACTTAGCCACCCAGGCTCCCCTTTCATATGAATTTTAGGATCAACTTATCAATTCCTATAAATAAGTTATCTTGGATTCCAAGAGTAATTGCATCAAATCTGTAACTCAATTTGGAGATTATTGTCATTTTAACAATATTAAGTCTCCTGATCCATGAACATGAGTTGTCTTTCCATTGTTTAAATCTTTAATTTCTTTCAACAAAGTTTTGTAGTTTTCAAAATATTTTTTTCATTTCTTTTGTTAAACTCATTCCTAAGAATTTTATTTTTTGATGCTATTGTAAACTGAATTGTTTTCTTGATTTCATTTTCAGATATTTGAACTTGATTTCACTTGTTTATTGCAAGTGTATTGCAAAGTGTGTTGTAGAAATACAATACTGATCACGTATCCCACAAACTTGCTGAACTCATTTATCAGATGTTTTTTAGTGGATTCTTTAGGAGTTTCTATGTACAATATCTTGTCATCTATGAATAGAGCAGGTTTTACTTCTTTTCTGATCTTTCCTGACTAGAATATCTATTACAATGTGGAATAAAAATGGCAAGAGTGAAGATCCTTGCCTTGTTCTTCATCACATAGGGAAAGCATGTAGTCTTTCACTGTTAAAAATATATTAGCCGCAGGTTTTTTACAGATGCCCTTTGTAAGGTTAAGGAAGTTTCCTTCTATTGCTAGTTTTTTGGGAATATTGTGAGTTCAGAAAAATATCCCAACATATATCCTTTATCATGAAACAGTGTTGGATTTTGTCAAATATTTTTTTCTGTGTTTATTGAGATAATCATATAGGTTTCCCCCCTTTACCTTATTCATATAGTATATTACATTAATTTTCTTTCTTTTTTTTTTTCAATTTTAAACCAAGAACAGGGGCTTATATAACATTTATAGTCAAGTTAGCTAACATACAGTGTATATAGTGTGCTCTTAGTTTTTGGGGTAGATCCCGTGATTCATCACTGATTGATTCATCCCATGATTCATCCCATGATTGAGCACTGAACACCCAGTGCTCATCCCAACAAGTGCACTCCTCAGTGCCCATCACCCATTTCCCCCTGCCCTAGCCCCCCATCAACCTGCAGTTTGTTCTCTGTATTTAAGAGTCTCTTATGGTTTGTTTCCCTCTGTTTGAAACTAATTTTTCCCCTTCCCTTCCCCCATGGTCTGCTGTTAAGTTTCTCAAGTTCCACATATGAGTGAAAACATATGATAACTGTCTTTCTCTGACTGACTTATTTCACTTAGCATAATACGCTCCAGTTCCATCCACATTGCTGCAAATGGCAGGATTTCATTCTTTCTCATTGCCAAGTAGTATCCCATTGTATATATAAACCACATCTTCTTTATCCATTCATTAGTTGATGGACATTTGGGCTCTTTCCATAATTTGGCTATTGTTGAAAGTGCTGCAAAAAACATTGGGGTGTATACATTATTACATTAATTTTCAAATGTTGGGGCATTATATAACATATAATATATAGCAGTATATATATAATCCTTTCTATGTGCTGTTGAATGTTGAATTAAGGTTTTTGGTATTTTATTAAGAAGAAAATTTTCTTTATAAGGGATATTGACAAATACATAACATTTCTATACATTATAGGCATATAAATATTTAAAAGCAATATTGTATGTGTGTGTGTATGTATATATATATACACACACACATACAATATTGCTTTTAAATCACATAGGAGGAAAAAGATAAAGAAAAGAACATCTGTAATATTTTGTGTCATATTCTTTGAATTTCCTATTGTGAGTTCAGAAAAATATTACAACATATTTCCTTTCAGATTATTATGGTTTGATTATTTCCACCAATAGTTCCAATCCCCATAATTCATTTTGGTGTTTGGTCAGAGATAATAATTATTTTTCAAACTGCTAAGCAACTATGCCAGATAAATCATTGAATAATTCTCCCTTTATTGACTTTCATCATATTATAAAGTAGTATACATAAAAAGATTTGCTTCTCTACCATTTTGTTTGTGGTAGACATCTGCTTTCTTCCTTGATTCTGCCCCTCCACTTTCTACCAAGTTATGGTATAGATGCCAAACATTTTAACACCACTATCACTGGCTCTAAAATGCACACATGATGGTCGGTCACCAATTATAATACTCTAATCCCTTGTTTCAAGAAGTTGGTGCAAGTAGTAGGGGTAGGACCCAAGCAGGTGCCTAATCCATTCCTTGGATTAAATATAACTTTTTCAGAGAAAGAAATTCCCTCTGAGATTGCTGACTTGGACAGTGTCATTTATATTTCTTATAATCTAGTAGTTTGATCTGGAGGCTTAATCAGATTCAATTTTATTTCGCTAGGCTACTTCATGGGTGGCATTGTATACTTCAACCAGAAGACATCCAATGTCTGGTTGATATTTTTTTGGGCTAAAACCAACAATTGATGTTCAGTGCTTAGATTTGTTAGTTCATGGGGGATATAAAATATAAAAGTGATACATCAATTCTATCATCTCTTTGTCGTATTATCTTGACTATTTTGAAAAAAATATTTTGTGGCTTTTTTAATTCAAGTGTAGTTGACGTATAATGTTACATTAGTTTCAGGTGTACAACATATTGATTGGACAAGTCTATATGTTATCTATGTTCACCACAAGTATAGTTACCATTTGTTACCATACAACACAATCACAATATCATTGACTATATTCCCTATGCTGTATCTATTATCTTCATGATTTATTCTTTCCCAAACCGGAAGCCCATGTTTCCCATTCTCTTTTACCCATTTTACTCAACCATCCACCCCCATTTCATCTGACAACCACTGGTGTATTCTCTGTATTTATCGGCCTATTTATTCTTTTTGTTTGTTTGCATGCTTATTTGTTTTGTTCTTTTATTGTTAAATTTTTAAATTTGTATTTGTTTTAGAGAGAGAGGGAGAGAGGGTCAGAGGGAGACAGAGAATGTTCAGCATGGAGCCCGATGAGGTGCTCAATCCCATGATTCTAGGACCATGACCTCAGCTGAAATCAAGGGTTGGATGCGCAACCAACTGAGACACCCAGGCACCCCTGTTTTGTTCTTTTAGATCCCACATATAAGTGAAATCATAGGGTATTTGTCTTTTTCCATTTGACTTCTTTCACTTAGCATGATACCATCTAGGTCTATCCATGTTGTCACAAATGGTAAGATCTCAACCTTTCTTTTTATGACTGAGTAATATTCCAGTGTGTGTGTGTGTGTGTGGGGGGGGTATCACACCTTCTTTATCCATTCATCTATGAAAGGACACTTGAGTTACTTCCATATCTTGGCTACTGTAAATAATGCTGCAGTAAACATAGGGGTGCATATATCCTTTCAAATTAGTGTTTTCATTTTCTTTGGTAAATATCTAGTAGTGGCATTACTGGATCATATGATATTTCTATTTTTAATTTTTTGAGGAAATTTCATACTGTTTTTCACAGTGGCTATACTAATTTTATATTTCCACCAACCGTGCATGAAGGTTCTTTTTTTCTCCAAATTCTTGGGAACACTTGTTCTTTCTTGTTTTTGACTTCAGCCATTCTTACAGGTGTAAGGTAATAGCTCATTATGGTTTTGATTTGAATTTCCCTGATGATTAGTGATGTTGAGCATCTTTTAATGTGTCTGTTGGCATCTGTATGCCTTCTTGGAAAACACATCTGTTTTAGAAAAATATCTGTTCAGGTTCTCTGGCCATTTTTAATTTTTTTTAACATTTATTTATTTTTGAGACAGAGAGAGACAGAGCATGAGCATGAGAGGGTCAGAGAGAGAGAAGGAGACACAGAATCCGAAACAGGCTTCAGGCTCTGAGCTGTCAGCCCAGAGCCCGATGCGGGGCTTGAACTCACGGACCGCGAGATCATGACCTGAACCGAAGTCAGACGCCCAACCGACTGAGCCACCCAGGCACCCCACTCTGGCCATTTTTAAATTGAATTGTTTGTTTTGTGTTAAGTTGTATAATTTCTTTACATATTTTGGATATTAACTACTTACTGATATATCACTTGCAAATATCTTCTCCCATTCATTAGGTTGCCTTTTCATTTTGTTGATGGCTTCCTTCGCTGTGCAAAAGATTTTAATTTTGATGCAGTCCAATAGTTTACTTTTGCATTTGTTTCCTTTGCCTGAGGAGACATATCTAGAAAAATGTTGCTAAAGTTGATGTTAAAGAAATTATTGCCTGTTTTCTTCTAGGAGTTTTGTGGCTTCGGGTCTCACGTTTAGGTCTTTAATCCATTTGGGGTTTATTTCTGTGTGTATGGTACAAGAAAGTGGTCCAGTTTCATTGTTTTGCATGTAGCTGTCCAGTTTTTCCAACACCATTTGTTGAAGAGACTGTCTTTTCCCCAGTGTATGTTCTTGCCTCCTTTGTCATACATTAGTTGACCAAATAGGTTTATTTCTGGGCTCTCAATTCTGTTCTATTGATCTATGTGTCTATTTTTATGTCAGTACCATACTGTTTTGATTACTGCAGCTTTGTAGTATATATGAAATCTGAGATTGTAATACCTCCAGCTTTGTTCTTCATTTTCGAGATTGCTTTGACTATTTGAGGTCTTTTGTGATTCCATACAAATTTTAGTATTATTTGTTCTAGTTCTGTGAGAAATGATGTTGGTATTGTAATAGGGATTACAGTGAATCTGTAGATTGCTTTGGGTAGTATGGATGTTTTAACAATAATTCTTTCCATCCATACACATGGAACATCTTTCCATTTGTGTCATCTTCAATTTCTTTCTCTAATTCTTTTCATCTTTTATAGTTTTTAGAGTACAGGTCTTTCACCTCCTTGGTCAAGTTTATTCCTAGGTATTTTATTCTTTATTTGGTGCAATTGTAAATGGAATTTTTTAATCTTATGCTATTTCATTATTCTTATATGGAAATGCAACAGATTTCTGTGTATTAATTTTGTATCTTACAACTTTGCATTCATTCTAATAGTTTTTGGTGGAGTCGTTAGGGTTTTCTTTAAAAAAAATGTTTTTAAATGTTTTATTTATTTTTAAGAGAGAGAAGGAGAGCACAAGTGGGAGAGGGGCAGAGAGAGAGGGGGAGACACAGAATCTGAAACAGGCTCCAGGCTCTGAGCTGTCAGCACAGAGCCCAACATGGGGCTCAAACACATGAACCACAAGATCATGACCTGAGCTGAAGTCAGATGCTTAACTGACTGATCTACCCAGATGCCCCTAGGATTTTCTATGCGTAGTATTATGTCATCTGCAAATAGAATATTACTTCTTCCCTCCCAGTTTGAATGCCTATTATTTCTTTTTCTTGTCTGATTGCTATGCCTAGAACTTCCAGTACTATGTTGAATAAAAGTGGTGAGAGTGGACATCCTTGTCTTGTTCCTAACCGTAGAGGAAAAGTTCTTACTTTTTCACCATTCATGTTAGCTATGGGTTTGTCATATATGGACTTTATTATGTTGAAGTCTGTTTCTTCTAACTCATTTTTTGGAGAGTTTTTTATCATGAATAGATGTTGAATTTTGTCAAATGCTTTTTCTGCATCTATTGAGATGATCATATGATTTTTATCCTTCATTTTTTTAAAATTTTATTTAGAAAAAAAAGTTACAGAGAGGGAAGGAGGCAAACCATAAGAGATTCTTAAATACTGAGAACAAACTGAGGGTTGATGGAGGGTGGGGGAGAGGGGAAAGTGGGTGATGGGCATTAAGGAGGGCATCTGTTGGGGTGAGCACTGGGTGTTGTATGGAAACCAATTTGACAATAAATTATATAAAAATAAATAAATAAACATTAAAAAACCCAACTTTTTAAAAAAACATAAGTACTTTAAAGGAGTCTAAACACTGTTTTAGCTGTATAAATTTTGATATGTTATATTTTCATTTTCTTTGAAACATTTGCAAGTTTCCTCTCTGATTTCTTCTTTGATCCATGGGTTATTAAGATGTGTGTTCTCTAATTTACAAATATTTGACAATATTGCAGATATCTTTTTGTTGTGATTTCTAATTTAATTTTGTTTTGCTCAGAGAACATACTCTGTATAATTTCAGGTCTTTTTAAATTTATTGAGACTTGTGTGATGGCCCAGCATATAGTTTATCTTGGTGAATGCACCGAATGTACTTGAAAAGAGTGTATTTACAGCTCTTGGGTGAAAAAATCCATAAACATCAATTAAGTAAAAAAATTTTATATTAGAGAGAGCACACAAGCAGGGGAGAGGAGCAGGGGGGTGGGGAATATCCATGCTGAGCATGGAGCCCAATGTGGAGCTTGATTCCACGACCCTGAGATCATGACCTGAGCCAAAATCAAGAGTCAGACACTCAATCAACTGAGACATCCAGGTGCCCCTATCCTTCATTTTGTTAAATTTGGTGTATCACATTGACTGATTAGTGAATATTGAAACATCTTTGCATCATTGTAATAAATGTGGTTTGCTAATATTTTATTGGGGATTTTTACAACTATGTTCATACTATGTTCATCAGGGATATTGACCTGCAGTTTTCTTTTTTATAGCATCTTTGTCCGGTTTTGGTATCAGGGTAATGCCAGCCTTGTATAATGAATTTAGATGTTTTTCTTCATTTTCTAATATTTGGAATAGTTTGAGGACAATAGGTATTAACTCTCCTTTAAATGTTTGATATAATTTACCTGTGAATCCATTCAGTCATGGACTTTTGTTTGTTTGGAGTTTTTTTTTTAAATTACACTTTGGGGTGCCTGGGTGGCTCATTCAGTTGAGCGTCCAACTTTGGCTTAGGTCATGATCTCACAGTTCATGAGTTCCAGCCCTGCATCAGGCTCTTTGCTGTCAGTGCAGAGCCCACTTCAGATCCTTTTCTCTCTCTGCCCCTCCCTCATTCATGGTCTCTCTCTCAAAAATAAATAAACATTCAAAAATTACAATTTGATTATAGTTTTTAAACTACAATTCAATTTCGTTACTAGTAATGAGTCTGTTCAGATTTTCTATTCTTCCTGATTCAGTTTTGGAAGATTGTTCTGATTCTAGAAATGCACCCATTTCTTTTAGGATTTGTTGGCATATAATTTTTGTAGCATTCTATTATAATTTTTTGTATTTCTGTGGTACTGGTTATTTCTCCTCTTTCATGTCTGATTTTATTTATTTGTGTCCTATCTTATTTTACTTGATGAATCTGGCTAAAGGTTTATCAATTTTGTTTATCTTTTCAAAGAACCAGCTCTTCGTTTCGTTGAATCTTTTCTATTGTTTTTTAAGTCTCTATTTCATTTCTTTCTGCTCTGATTTTTATTATTTCCTTTCTTCTGCTAATGTTGGGCTTTTTTTGTTGTTCTTTTTCCTAGTTCTTTTAGGTATAAGCTTAGAGTATTTAGTTGAGTTTTTTCTTATTTCTTGAAGTAAGCCTGTATTGATATAAATTTCCTTCTTAGAACTGCTTTCTCTTATTTTTTAAAGTAAATTCTTCAGGAGACAATTTTTAAAACTTTAAAATTTTCTTTAAACTTACATATGAGACTCCTAAAACCACTTATATGGATGTGAATCTCTTGTATTTAAGGATTTACAGAGATGAAAACTGAATAAATTTAATAACCAATACTAATACCTAACATCTATTGTATGTAATTTTTTCTTTACCTTCAAATAAAATCTGTCCTTCTACAAATAAAGGACATTATTCATTCTTTTTCTTAGATAATCATCTGTTTATCATCCTCCAAGAATTTTATTTTTCAGTTTTCTCTTCATGTCATATAGTGAACCACTGGTTTCAGAGAAACCAGTGGTTTCATTGTTGTGCAAATCAACAATCTAATTAGGCTTTAATTTTATGAGGCAAACTTGTAGGCAAAGTCTATGCATATCTAGCAGTCAATTTTAATGTAAAGAATGCCAAATATAGATAGTTATTGCAGAATACCCAATTTCACAGTCTCATGAGAATAGACATTCAACTTCCAATGTGTCCATTCCAAAGCAGGACAATGGTGTTAAAGTCCTAAATCAACTTCCATTCCTGAGTAATTGGCAATCTCTAGGAAAATATGTTAGACTGAGCATGAGGTGATGGTTGGCAATCTCCAAAACTTATGTATTTATCTTTAGCTAACTGTGTCTAAAATATCCAACTACCAGATAAACTTCTACTTCAAGTAATTAGAAACTAAGTAATTTAAAATTTTTTTAATGTTTAATTTTGAGAGAGAGAGAGAGAGAGACAGAGCGTGAGTAGGGGAGGGGAAAAGAGAGAGGGAGACACAGAATCTGAAGCCAGCTCTAGGCTCTGAGCTATCAGCACAGAGCCCGATGCGGGGCTCAAACTCACGAACCTTGAGATTATGACCTGAGCCAAAGTTGAACTCTTATCTGATGAGCCACCCAGGCACTCCAAAACTAAGTAATTTGAACTAATTCTCCTGCTGAGGACAATTCTAACTATTGGGGAAATGCTAAAACCATATCAAACAAAAATAAAGAAAAATGCCTTTTTGCTTAAAGATGTAAAAAGTCAAATGGACTTTCACAGCAATATTTGAGAGAAAATGAAAATCCAAAAATGTGTACTTATCATTTACAGTGACTTTTCTTCTTCTGGAAACATTTGCCATTTAAAGAAGAGAAACCAAGATTCTGATTGGTTCATTTAATAGCCTAATGGTGCTAGTATGATAAAACTTGGAGTCCAAGATCTGAAAGGGAAGAGTGGCCATGTTAAATCTCTCCCCATGTTCTGGCTGGAATCTTAAAGGGCTGAACCTTGGGGAACTAGTCATCACTGGGATTAGGTTTTATATCATGTTAATATCCAGAATTTGATTAAGTTTATTTCAGATTAGGGGGTTCCTGGGTGGCTCAATTGGTTTCACGTCTGACTCTTGATTTTGGCTCAGGTCATGATCTCACGTTTCATGACATCAAGCCCCATGTTGGACTCTGCACTGACAGCGTGGAGCCTGCTTAGGATTCTCCTTCTCTCCCTCTCTCTCTGCCCCTCCCATTCATTCTCTCAAAATAAATAAATAAACATTTTTTTGAAAAAGTTTATTCCAGATTGGTAGTTTCCCAGAGCTTGGCAGAAGGAAAATAAAATCACTATGCAGTATTGTAATATTATCCTAAGCATCAAATTATTTCTGTAAGTTTTTCCAGTATAATGTCTAGCACACAATTAAAAGTAACCAGGTACCCAAAGAGACATGATAACATAATTGAGAACCAGCAGGAACTATAGGCAATAGAAAAAGGCACTCAGAGTCCATTAGCATTATCAGGAATAGACCTTAAAATAAATGTTTATTATCTTCAAGCAGGTAAAAGACAAGATTGAGAATTTTTAAAGATATAGAACATAAAAGACTTGGAAGCCAGAAGACAATGATAACTGTAAGGCACTAAAAATAATAAGTACCAAACTAGAAATCCATATGTAATGAAAGTAGTCTTCAATAATCAAGGGGATATAAAGACATTTTCAGACAAACAAAAACTGAAAATTAGTCATGTGCATATCTGCACTAACAGGAATAATACAGGGTATTTTTTCGGTAGAAAAAAAAAAGATCCCAATTGGAAACGTAGATAAGAGTGAAAACAATGAGGTGTAAACATTTGGATAAATCAAAATGTGTATTTACAACATAAATAGTAATAATAACAACTTTTGGTCTTTAAGATACAGAGAAAATACATAACAATAGCATATTTGTTAAAACAGAGAAAATATCGTTGGTGTTCTAAGGTTTACACAATTTGGGGAAAGAGGGTAAAAGTAGTGATAAATGTCAGATTTTGATAAGCCACAAATTCATGTTGTAATATTATGGTAGCCACTAAAAGTATGATAAAACAGTAAATACTTTTCCAGCTAAATATGAGTCAAGGTTAAATATTGAAATTGAGTTCATTTTAATAATTGGAAATTTGACTAAACCAGAGAAATTTTAATGAAATATATCCTTCAGAAGACATGGCCTCATTTTAGGTAATCAAAATGTGAATAATTGCCACTTCCTTAAGCTTCTATCTTTCATTTATGGCTATTTTATCTTTTCCTTATAATTTCTAAGAAGACAATTGTTTCCTAAAGGATTTGTTTAACATTTTTAAATTTCACGCATTTTATTCTTAACCAAAAATAAAATGGAATTAAACATGTGCAAAATAACTGAATGTCAAGTAACCAGTTATGCAGCCAGCTCATTTACACTGAATTAGTAATTTGCTCAGTCTGCAATTTATGTTAATTAAGGAAAGATTATCTTATGTTATACATTTACATAATGACATAAATGTCTCCTTCTCTGTAAATGTTATTATTATCTTAAGTTTCAGTTCTTTTTCACTATTAGTGTCTTAGATAATTCCATATAAGCTATTTTCATTATACTTTAGCTGGCACTGTAATTGGGAGACTATTCAACTTAAAAGCTAAATAAGTATTGAAAACACATAACATTTTCTTGATTTCCACAAGCTGTGTGATACTCTGAATAAAATGATTACGACAACCACTATGATATATTCATTTAAAAAATATAAGTAGGCTCTTATATGCCTTATAAACTTTATATATTTTAATGTAATTATGCTTTTATGAAATCTTTTTGATAAATATGTTAATAGTAAAATACTTATGAAATATGTTGGGTTTTCCCCCCTATTTTGCAGAGATTAAGCTGTGGTTTGGTTGTATGTATTTATTCTGAATCTCTGTCTAGCTAATTAATTTTATGTGCATAGTTTAAGGCCCCAGTGACTGGTCAGGATGATCAGGGGAGAAGGGAGTGGGGAGGACATTTTATTAGTTGTCTACAGTTCCTACATTCATCAAATAATTGTCATCTTTCTGAAATAAGTGAAGACCAAACTTTCAGTTCCATCTTAGCTACTGACTTGTTTTGTCAACTCAATTTACTTCTTTGGGCTTTTCCATTTTCCTCTTAGTAACTTCTCCTTGTCTATAGAGTCCTTGTCTATTAGAGCAATTTGATCCCGGTAGAAAAGAGTTTCTGCAAATCCAAAGTATATTTGTCATCCTTCATGGAATACTGATATCTAAAGTTTTCAGCTAAACAAAACAAAATAAAACAAGTGTTTCCCTGGGCATATTAAAGGCCTCAGCAGAAAGCTAGACCTAAATGCAAAGCATGTGCAGAACCCAGAAACCTGTCTAAATCAATGAATCTGTGGTGTTTGCCGTCTTGTTGTCCATTGTTTATTGTCCTTGTTGACGGTAAGAGGCTGTTTTTGCAGTATTCCCCACTAACGTTCATTTCTGCTGTCATGGCATCTTTCCACCCAATACCTTGTTGTTTACCGTGAGTCAGAAAAGCATCTGCAATAGAAAACTTAGCTGATCCCACCAGAGACTTTAGGCCCAGCTGAAGCACCAAAGAAGCTTTGGAAGGAGCAAAGTCTAGACATGAGCAGCTGCTAACAGACATCCCTGTGTTTGTTCTGTAGTGCCCAAGGACCTCAGTGATTGCTGCCTGAGCTGTGAAGGGTCCTGGTTCTATGTAAGAGCTGAACTTGCAGAAATTGGAGATGAGCTAAATGTTAAAAATAGATCATTGACACCACTAAATTAGGAGTATATGTAAATCACTAAAATGTGAGTTTCAGAGTCATTGTCAAAAGAGTCTTTAATAGTAAAAAGTGAATTTTTCTCAGTGAAGATAGGGTACTAGAGAGTGAGATCAATAAAGTCACAGAAACAGGACGATAAATGATATAACTAAAGAAAGAAGTAGGTACTTTAGGCCTAGGAAAAAGTCATATTTGTGCCCTGTGAGTGCTTATGGCATAAAAAATATCCTGAATATGGGACTTGAGCTTTGATTTTAATGTTTAAGATTAGAAAGTGCCAGGATAAGAAATATTGTATGTACCATTAAAGAAACAGGCCTTAAAAAGTGTTCTAATAATGAGAGTAGAGAGGAAAGGAAGGCTTGGGGAAATAGAAAACAGAATCAATTGACATTGCATAAAAAGAGAAAAATATCAAAAGGGAAAGGAATCGAAGGACAGAAAAGAGAATTAAACATTAAATATACTGACGAGAAATGTACATTCATCGTAGTGACTTTGCAGTGTTATTGCTACTATGGTTTACAAGATGCCTTGAACAAGAATCAAGTCATAGAATTTCACCTTCTTTTATATCTGTTTATGGAAGAAGGAGTTTGCTATGTAAGCAAAGCAGGGTGAGCTCAAGGCATACTAACAAAGATATCATGATTCCTCAAAGTTAGAGCCTGGTAAGATTAAGCCATAGCCCAGAGACACTTCTGTCTCAGAGAAACAAAGATGATGGGCTCCCCTGCTGGGATTACTATCCTAATTATCAGAGAACCATTGTTTCTTTCCACTCCTGGGCATCAAATAGGCTAACCCCCTCAACTTCAAATAACCTCCCACCAGTACTGAGAACATTCTCTGGCTCGTGCTTGCCTTCTCGAAAACCAAAGGCACTTGACTGTAGGCCAGATTTTAGTATTACAGTCCTTGGCACATTTCCATCAGCACTGGATTTTAACACACACACACACACACACACACACACACACACACATACACACACATTTTAACATAGACAATTTAAAAGAAACCTGGTTTACTTTTTTTAAACATTAGTATAAAAAAGAACTTTCTAGTATTTCTTTTAACAATAACTTTGATCTCTTGCCACTGAACTGTCTTATAGGAAAAGTCTCCTTATGATGGATTTTTTAAAATGGAAATTCTAAAGTAATATCTTTAAAGATAAGGAACAAAAAAAGAACTCATCTTTGAGCAAATTGCGTTACTACAAAATAGGAACATAAGCACTGTTGATAGCCACGTTTCCTCTGAAATAGAACTTTATCCCAAAATTCTATTAAATCTCAAATATTTTAGTAAAACTGTATGAGGTATACATGCATTTATTTTCTTTGGCCTTAAATGAGACCCACCTTCATCTTTCTCTTCTCGAGAAAAATTCACCTCCCTTATGAAAAAGAGTTACAATTCTAGATATTTGCTTCCTGGGAATAGAATTGCATCCACCAGTGGATATTTGCATTTTATACCTTTTGATAATTTATTTACCACCCACTTTGTTTTTCTTCTTAGTACAGCTGTGTTCCCTCCACACCCAAATATGGTCTGAGTCCTGATACACAAGGGTACACTAACTTCATTACAGCTGTTGTCTGGCCAACTCTTCTCCTCCTCCACCAGACTCCACCCTTCTCAGGGATCCTAGGTCACGACTGATGCAGTGAGGGGTAGCAAAGAGATCTGGAAATCTGGAGTCTCAAATTCCAGTCAGCTAATGAGACCAACTGTCTGTGTCATCTAAGAAGTTCAGTCACATTCATAGGTCTTGGAAAATAATGACATTGGACTGTTGGTCATCTAACATTTCTTCCCCTTCTAAATTCTATGATTTGAACACTGTTTCTTGGTTCCACTGTTTCTAGAAGAGGAAAAAAAAAATCTGAAAGATGTCTTTCTGAAAAGAGACCATGTAGCAAAGAGAACTCTAATCTTATTATTCATTTACCACTCAACAAGTGTTTGTTGGACATCTACTATGGTCCAGGCACTATGCTGACTAGGCACTGAGTCTTAATTAATTACATTTATGTTTGTTCATTCTCAAACTATTTTATTGAAGCGAATTTTACATAACATAAAACTAACCATTTTAAAGCGCACAATTCAGAATGTTCACAATGTTGTGCAGCCACTACCCCTATCCTAGGTCCAAAACATTTGGAAGGATGGAAACCCCATACCTGCTAAGCCATCAGTCCCCACGGTTCCCTCTCCCTACCCCTGGTAACCACCAATCTGCTTCCTGTATCTATGGATTTATTTATTCTGTATATTTAATATAAATGGAATCATGCAGTATGTGACCTTTTTTGTCTGGCTCACTTAGCATAATGCTTTTGAGGTTTACCCATGTTGTAGCATGTATAATTATTTCACTCCTTTTTCTGGCTGAATAGTGTTTTATTGTATGTATATACCACAATTTGTTTACCCATTCATTTATTGATGGACATTTGGGTTGTTTCCACCTTTTGGCTATTGCCAATAGTGCTGTTTTGAACATGTGTGTACCTCAAACAACTTTTCAGATCAACAATTATGGCTCAAATACACAGTTTACGGCCAGGACTCTTACAAATACTTTTGGAAGCAGTTAACTGTCTTCCTGAGCTGGATTCAATCAAAGCTGTTACATTGTCATCTAATCTCTGACTTTTTCATTTCTTTGTTCCTAGTTTTATTGCTCAATAAATTGAGAAAATCTATAAAATATCTTCTAATCCTTGCTGTGTTCCTATAAATGTATAAGTATAAAACTAGAATCCAACAAATGTCTTTATAATCAATGCCACATACAGTCATATAAACAAAGAGCCATTAGTATCAGAAAAAGAAAAGACCATGTTTGACTTTAAAATGTTTCCAACTGATCAATTACTTACCAGAAAGGGGAGCGGGGCAAAAGTGCCAGGCTATTTGCTATTCAGCTCAGTTAGGGCAGCAAAGATATCTGTGTTATTTTTATTCTTTAAATTACAACCAGTGGAAACCATTTCTTTTCTTCATTATATAATAACTGAATAAGAATTGGTTATTTAATTTGTGTTTTTCTGTTCATAGGCCAAGTTGCAAAATCACTTGAACTGATGTTATAATTTTTAGATTCAGCTTAATAAATACTTCGTGCCAATTCCTGGTCCTCAATATCTAAGACATTTGTGGTTTTCTTCCAATTTCCCTGCTTACCAGTCTTAAGGATCCATGTACTGTTTCCATTTTTAGATTCATTGGCTCAGTGTAAATTTGTAAGAGCTAGTGATGACAAAAACCAACCCTCAACATTCACACACACACGCGCGCACGCGCGTGCACACAGATACACGCACACACCCCGCACCCATACATACACACACATTTAGTGCTCTTTTATTCTCTTCATCGACTTAAAGATTTAGGCTTCACATGATTCACCAATTTAGAACTATTTTTTAAAAAATATTTCCCAATAAGTTCTGGCTTGGCTTAGGTACAGGCTTAAAAATGATACAAAGAAATTTTTGCAAACTGACAAACGGATAGTGCCTTTGTGAGTCAAAATCTTACTATTTTTCTAAAATAATAGACTTCATTCTTTCTAGTGTGGTACATTCACTGCTCTGTCCAGTGATAATTCTTTCAATCCAATAATAAGTGTGTGCTGTCTTTATATACACAAAGTACTACTGCTGTCATCCGTCCATTCGGGTTTACAGTAAATTAGTAACAAACAGTTTTATGCAATACTTGTGCTTATGGGAATCCATGCTTTAATTTTTTTTTTTTTGGTAATGTTTATTTATTTTTGAGAGAGACAGAGTGCAAGTTGGGAAGGAGCAGAGAGAGAAGGAGACACAGAATCCGAAGCAGGTGGGGCTCGAACCCGGAACCGTGAGATCAGGACCTGAGCCGACGTCGGACTCTTAACCAACTGAGCCACCCAGGCGCCCTGGGGAAGCCATGCTTTAAATGTAACTTTTTCATGTTGAATCATCTTAAACACATTAGAGGACTTTAATAATTGAAGAAATATCCTAATATCTCTTATAAAGCAAAGGATCATCAAGAAAAGTAAATTATTTCTTAATTATTAAACTATTTTGCAAAATTAGATTTTCCTATTGAGTTTGTCTCAAAAACAAGGTGCTAATATCTTAAGTAATAAAACTTCCATTTACACAGTTCTTTACTTTTTCTCTTGCATTTTCTCACCTGTTATTTTACTCACACAGTTACAGTGCTATTATCTACACACAAGTGAAATACCTTAAGGCCTTGCTGCTCTCAGTGTGGTCTGAGAACCAGCTTTATCACCAAATGAGTTGGTTAAAAATGTAGAATCCCAGGTCCCACCATGGACTTATTGAATTAGAATCTTCATTAAGAAATATCAAGTGGTTTGCCCTGAGTTTTTTAATAGTAAATCTGGGGCCGGAACCTACATATTCTACTGATCTGCAGCTCAGAAATCTGTCATCTGACTATCCTGAGTGATAATGAACAAGTAACATGAACGTAAGAGAATCAATCTGGCATTGCTACTATGTCCATGATGTATGTCATTGATTACATCAAACAATAAAACTTGTAGGATCCAGGAAACAAGGCCTGGCTGCAGACAGAATGGTCTGATGAATCTTTAGAGGACCATCTGTTTTCTTCGTCAGATATTCAGCAATAATTTTATTAGTACTGAGAACAAAATAACTGCTTTGCTTTCTTTAACATAAAAATAAAGGTAACAGGAATTAAATAGTAAACCAGAAGTTGGAAATAAAGTGCTCATTAAGTTTACCAACCGACTCTGAGCACAAAACAACATACTAGCATTTTCCATGGATCGGTTAATGCTTTTTACAAAGATAATGCTTTCTTTCCTTAGTTTCTCATTGCCATGAGTAAAATATTAATGAGACCCACCTTTCTGAACAAAAAGTTATCTTCCCCTCTGGCTTGCCAAGGTGCTTTTTATGATAAGATTTTATCTCAAGAAACTTCCTTTTAAAATGCAAATATGAGTGCTGATGTATTAATATGATAATGAATAATAATTGCATTTCTGGAGTTTATCTGATTGGTATAAAACAGCGTCCTCTAGAAATTATTCCCAGCTCCAAAGGTTTATAAATGTACATCAGGTGGGGGCACCTGGGTGGCTCAGTTGGTTAAGCAGCTGACTTCAGCTCAGGTCACGATCTCTCGGTTCACTGAGTTTGAGCCCTGAGTCGGGCTCTGTGCTGACAGCTGAGTGTGGAGCCTGCTGCAGATTCTGTGTCTGTCCCTCCTCTGCTCATACTCACTCTCTCTCTCTCTCTCTCTCTCTCTCAAAAATAAATAAACTTAAAAAAAATTTTTTTAAATATACATCAGGTGGTAGTGGAAGGAGGTGCACAGAGAAGAAAGATGGAAGGTCAGGGGGATCCCTGGGGTTGGTGATAAACAAGAAAGCCATTCAAATTCTATATGGCTTCACACTTTCAGAGTGTTTCCCCTTATTTGCTTTGTGTGGTAAGGAGATCTCTGGGATGCTACTGAAGATAGGGGAAACCAAATGCAGGGCAAGCCTTTGGGTGGGCAGATGCCGGAAACTACCTAGGAAAGACACGCTGCGCATTTGGAGCTACCTTTCCCCAGGATTCTGTCCCACAGAGCTCTTTGGGATGAATGCCTGGTTCCTGACCAACAGAGATCCCATGTGCATTCACAGGGGAAAGCACTGCTTCCCAGGTACTTTCCTGTACAGTCTTCCTGCTCAAGCCGACTCTCTCTTAATTGACTCAGGACAGTAAAATTCCCTAAAAGACCATTTGTTTAAAAAAAAGAGAAATGAATATTTTAAGTCCTTTTAGTTTTCTTTTACTGTTTCCTCCTAGTTTACCCTAGAGAAGGGAATCCCAAGAAAAAGGACATTTAAATACTGGAATAGTTTACAAGGGAGGTTGTAAAATCATCATAAACTGAGATATTTAAAAATAAAATAGCATCGAAGGCCTTTGGGATGATAAGATAGACATTGTCTTAAAGGCAGGAAAATGGACAAAATTATTTTTTAGTACTTCGGCTCAGCAACTCACAGAAAAATGCAATGTCTATGTTTCAAATTAGGCTTGGGACGCCTGGGTGGCTCTGTCTTTTAAACGTCTGACTCTTGATTTTGGCTCAGGTCATGATTCCAGGGTCATGAGATCGAGCACCGCGTCGGGCTTTGCACTGGACGTGGAGCTTGCTTAAGATTCTCTCTTTCTCTCTCCTTCTGCCCCTCTCTTCTGCTCACACTCTCTCTTTAAAAAAATACAGACAAAAAAATAGTTTAGTGTCGAGTCCCTAAACATTTTAAAATTTCACAAAAGCGTATGTTTGAGATTTTGTGCTTGATTACAGTTTGGTTTGCAAGGGCTAACTGCAAGTGTAAGGACACCTAACAAAATAGTTGATACATTCAAGATGATTCTTAGGTGTTATGTATTATCAGAAATCAACACTAGTTTTTGTGTCTTTTTTTGAAAAAATCCGGTTACTCTTTGTATGTGCTTCTGTGGTGCTTCATACATTTTAATTATAAATTATATTTATAATTATATAAACATCATATGATAAAAAAGGATGGGATCATAGTGAATTATACACTAATTAATTCACTAAAATTATAAATTCACTAAATTTATTTATACACTAAAAAAAAAATTTTTTTTAACTCAGCCCGAAAGTCCTTTCTTGCTTCTTGTTCTTTCAGGTCTCAGATACTTTAACTTAACTCTGGTGAGTGACTCAAGTTAATAAATTACTCTTAAATTATAAAGTATGTAAATTTAGCAGATTTGATCCAGGCTGATTTATACATTCTATCAACTTGATCCATTTATAAAAGCTAAATGCAACCTCTTAAAAATCTTATGGAAAAGATTTTAGAAATATATTTAAAATCCCTTTGTAGCATTTTAAGAAAGTTCTGTAATACATTCATTAAGATATTTTAATTAATTAAAACAATAAAAGACAGTATGCTATTATGGACTTATTCCTTTTTATTAAAATTAAACTTAAGGTACTTAAATATGAAAAGGAGCCTCTTAAAATATCTTACATATCATATCTGCTTAAATTTTGTAATTTGTATATGATAACATATTTGGAAAATGGTGTGAATTTTAGTGACTAAAAATATTAAAATGGATGAGATGATCATTTTTATATGAATAAATATTGAGAATTATTTTGTTTGGGAAAAACGTATAAACTAATCAATTTATAGTTCCATGTAAAACTATGTAGATAGAGATGCAAAGATTTTAAAATAACAGGCTGTTTGCTTATAATATTTGCATACTGAAGTCTTCCAAAGAGAGAAGTATACATTAGTTTTATAAATATGCAATGTAAATACATTTGTAACTTACATTTGTGTGTGTATCCATCCCCCAAAATACACACATATACGTGCCATACATCTGCCAAAGTGATGGAAAATGAGTCCATGAATTCTGGACTATTTTTCATCATTGCCTGGTTTAAAATAGAATCTATGCATTAATTTAAGAAGTAAACAAAGCTAATAATCCAAGAAAGTGCTCACTGGGCATAGATCTTTGATAAGTCTATACTAAGTATGGGAACTCAAATTAGATGAAGTATTCATTGAGGAAGGCTACCACGTTGGGTATGTCTAGAATTTGACTTAAGATCATAGGATAATTGTTCTGCGCTTCAGAAGAGTGAATGTGACCATTACACCTTGGCCTGTTGTGATATTATCAATTTGCCTGACATACTCCGGAAAGCAGTTATTTTATAGATTCAGCTTTTATATTGGGTTAGGTTTTATAAAATATCTTTTTACACGAAGTGAAAGGAAGGTTTAGTACCTAACCGGTTGTTTCTTTTTTGTTTTTAACTTGAGATACACAAAAAGTGAAAGCCCCTGTAACCCCACTATTTGTTTCACCCTCAGCCCTATCCTCCTGCTTCCACCATTTAGCCACACGCCCAAAGAGAGCTCACCATTAACAATGTGGTACTACAAATTCTTTTCGACCTTCCTCTTTCATACAACTATATTGATCTATCTACACAGGCTTTACAAAAATGGATCAGGCTAGCCATGCTGATCTATAATGGGCTTCTTCCCCGTATTTGTAAATCTGGACATCTTTCCATATCATCATACATGGATTTTTTTTTTCACTTTCAATGAGTGGATTGCATACCAGTGTATATCATAATCTGTGTAGCTATTCCCTATTGATATTTAAATTATTTTCAGGTAGATGTTTTTCTTTCATGCTACTGAAATCACCATTTTAGGGAATATCATGTCGCTTTACGTACTTGAGCAGCATTTATGTAAGACAGATTCCCCCATAGACCAGTTCCAGTTCTTGCTCGGGTCACCTTAACTGGGATGCTATTAGAGCCAATGGTGCTTTTTTTTCCCCCCGCATGTTCTTGACCATTTTCTCTGTTCCTTGGAAGGTCCTCTGCTTTTCCTTCTACCTCTTTTGTAGTTCCTTCTCTATGCAGTTTGCTACTACATTTTCCTCAATGCAACCTCCTCAAGTTCAACCTAGATACTCTTCTCTTTGCATATCATATTCCATCTTTAGACACCTCATCAATGACCAAGGCTTCACTTACCATGTATACAAGAAAGGCATCTATATTTAGAGCTTCATTTTAGACCTCTCTGTATTCCAGAACCATGTAAATTGCAACACATTTGTTACTTTTTAGATTACTTTTGATTTATTTTTCTGCTCTGTTCCTTCCTTCATGACCCAAGATGCATAAATTCTACTGCCACAAACTCATTTTATCTAAAACTGAACTCATAATTCTATCAAACCCAGCCTACCCCAGTATTTTCTTCTTTTTTTTTTTTAATGCTTATTTATTTTTTAAGAGAGACAGAGTGTGAGTGGGGGAGGGGCCGAGAGGGAGGGAGACACAAAATCTGAAGCAGGCTCCAGCTTCTGGGCTGTCAGCACAGACCCCGACACGGGGCTCAAACCCACAAACCGTGAGATCATGACCTGAGCTGAAGTTGGAGACTTAACTGACTGAGCCACCCAGGCATCTCCCACAGTATCTTCTATCTGAGTAAAGGGTACTACCATCCAAATGGTTGCACAGTAGAAATAATTACCCTTATGCAATTTATCACCAAACATAATTTTATGTCCTAAAGATTTCTTCAGTCCATCGGCTTCTCCCTATCTCTACTGCTACCCAACTAATTAATGCTATCATCTCTTGTCATTGTAAAATCTTCCTAATTGAGTTCAGCTGCCTATTCTTGCCCAGTTCTAATCACGTTTCCATCAGATTGACCTTCCTTCCTCACTTTTGCGTTTCAGCCATACCAGCCTTCTTACAATTCCTCCAATGTTCTTCTATGCTCCCTCTGTCTGCAGAACATCTTTATTTGTTTACTTCAAGACTCTGGGGTTTTATCAGTGAAAAAGACAGGAAGGTTTTCTTCTTCTAAGCAAGCTTATATTCTAGAGGGGTAGAACAATAAAAGATATACAAAAAGTCAATCACAAAAACAAACAAGACAAACATTAGACCAGTGATCATTGTTCATTGTTACTTTATGCTCTCATGCTGTACAAGAGAAGACTAACTGGCTCCTCCTTTTTGGGTAAGCAGGGAAGATTCCCTGAAGAGCCCTCTCTTGCAGTTGGGATTTGAATGAAAAAGTAGCCAACATGCAGAGATCATGAGGAAGAACATTTCAGGCAAAGGGGACAGAGAATACAAAAACCCTCATATGAGAATGAGCTTAGCTGTTGGACTAGGGTGGTAGGGGTGGATGTGGTGAGAAATGAACAGATTGAAGACATGCTTGTATGTGTTGTCCTCTCTATCTGGAATATTTCCCGTCCTTTTAACTCGTTAACTTCTATAGTCCCTCCTTTTTCCCAGTGTAGTCCTACTCATTCTTTGATCTCACTTCCTTGGGGAGGCCTTTCCTGACCCTGCAGACATGATCAGGTTCCCCATGTACATATATAATGCACTTTTCCTTCAAAACATACATCACAGTGTAGTTTAGTAACATTAATCTCTTTGGTGATTTGATTAATTTTTCTGTCTGCTTCATAAATACTCATTCCATGAGGGTCAGGAGCTGTTTTGTTCAATATTAATTTCTTAGTTTATAACATACATGAGGCCCTCAATAAATATTTGTTAAAGTGAGATTGTTGGGTTAAAGGTATGTGCCTTTTAGATTTCAATGGATATTGCCAAATTACTTTCCTCAAAATGCATACTGCTTTCCATTTCCATTAATCATAAATGAAAGCATTCATTTTCCCTCATCCCCAACAGTCTTGTATGCTAGCATTCTGTTTAATTTCACCACTATAGTAAATGGCCACTTGCATTTTTTCTTCATGAGCACCTACATTTGAGACAAATCCAATTATAGTAAACTCATGTCCATAGTAGACTTTTAAGGCCAAAATTAATTTCTTAAATTATGGGAATGGCTTATTCCCATCTAACTCTCCAGTTTGCATGTAACACACTGTACATCTCCTATTCCATGTTTGGAAGTTTCTATGCTTACATATGCTATTTTGGCAGCCATACTCTATACAGTAAGGAGAGATTGGGCGCCAGTGAAAGACAGGTGGGTTCTGGGCCTCCAAATGAAGAGATAACAGAGAGGAGAATTAATTAAGAGGAGAATCCCAGAAAGGGATGAGAAAGAATTAGAACAGAGAAGAGTCTTGTAAAGGTTAGGGATAAGGTCGAATCTAATGGTGTAAAAGCCCTTCGGCAAGTATACATGAGGTCTTGATGAGTCCTTAAGAACTTGATAGAGCCACTATTTCTTCAATATTTATTCACCAAATGAAACTAGGAAGAAAAGACAGATTTGTTGGGTAGTAAAACAGAAGGGGACCTAAATCTAAAGAGGCTTGGGTTGAAAGAATTAGACAAATATATCTGAAACCAAGGACCACTAAGATCTTACTCATTTGAACAAACTTGAACCTAGGTGTTTATAAATGTGCCCTAATAGAGTCTCAGACTTGTAGTAAGGTTGTGTTCTTGCAAAGAAACAGCACATCATCTTTTTAAATGTTTGTTTATTTGTTTATTTATTTATTTATTTAGAGTACGCACGTGCATGAGCGGGGGAGGGGGAGGCCCAGAGAGAGAGGGAGAGGGAGAATTTCAAGCTGATGGCACAGAGCCAGAGCTGGGGCTTGATCTCATCAATTGTGAGATCCTGACCTGAGCTGAAGTCAAAAGTCAGACACTTAACTAACCAGGTACCCCACAGCACATCCTCTTTTAAGAGGGGGCTTGGGAAATCCTAGAGGAGGGGCTAAGCACCTTAGCTCGTAAGTATAAGGCCCCAGAGCCATGGGTGATGACAGAAGGAAGTGTCAGCAAAGTAGTTGTCATTATTTGGGACTTGGCCATAAGGCCTGCATGATCATGGTTGTTTACTTATGGCAACAACAGTGAGCAGGGACCCAGGATTCTAGACAAGGAACCCATGGGTAGAAGTAGTCACTGAGTCTCTATAGCCCTCACCTAATGATGGACTAAATATTAAGGGTCATCAGATTGGGGATGAGAGAAGGAGTGAGAGGGCAGGGTATTTGAATTAGCCTAAGGACTGAGACAAGGCTGAAATAAGTTATGTACCAAGCTGTTGAAAGCTGGAGAAAGAAGGCAGAGGGAAGTGAGGTGGAGTCCAGCAGTGGCAAAGACCAGTGATACACTGTGGGCTCCCTACTGAGTCTAAATTACTTGAATGTTTTCTATCACCTTCTCTATGCATGATAGCAATTTTAAAATTAATTTCTGCAGGTTTTTGGATTTAATAGTTTCCTGTGTTGTCATATGTATGAGAAGGAATGATTTATCTTGGAACATTAGGTCCTAGAATGCTGCAATGGGGTGAATGTGATGGAACCCCGAAGGTGTATTAAGCTTAGTTCATTCATTTCTCCTTTGGGAAGAATTTCACCGTACGTTTTCTAGTGCATTGTCTAGGCTGGTTTTCAATGCTTCATTGGTATGGATTTTTTTTTTCTTCACGGAACATACCTCACTATTAAATAAGTCTCACTGCTACAAAATCAGTTAGACTCCCTGCATTTTCCTATTTTGTTTTATCTCACCACTTGTAATTCGTGATAGTAAATAATTCCCCTCCCAGTATGGCACTTTAAAATAAGCACTATTTATTTTCACAAAGTTCTGTTAAGATTATCTTTTGTGTTTCAGTCCAATATTTTACCTACAAGCTCTCCTGGTTCCAATTATTAACAACCTATTTGAGTCAGCAGATACCCTTGAACACGCACTATCTGCTCCACCTAGATATTTTTGTAAATGCAGCACCTTTAGAATGGAGTAAAAAATCCTCCAAATAGGGGTGCCTGGGTGGCTCAGTCAGTTGAGTGTCCGACTTTGGCTCAGGTCATTATCTCACAGCTCGTGAGTTCGAGCCACGCATCTGTCTCTGTGCTGACGCTTGGATCCTGCTTCAGATCTGTGTCTCCCCCTCTCTCTGCCCCTAACCTACTCACATTCTGTCTCTGTCTCTCTCAAAAGTAAATAAACATTAGAAAATTTTTCTGAAAAAAAGAAAAAGTCCTCTGAATATCTTGAGAATTATTGATATTGTAAACGGGAAGAAAAATATGTATTTCATGTTTTTATACATGTTCAGAAATGAGATGGTTCTAGTGAATTTTGACCCTTTAAGAAGTGTTAGCAGCAATACAGCAACAATAATAGTAACAAATATTAACAGTAATAAATCACCCATGGCTTCACTGTTCTGCTTTTGTCATGAAGGCAAATATAATCTTCCTATCATATCTTGTATTCAAATGAATCCAGTATAATTTTCAGGGCTTCTTGGTAGCAACAAGAACATTTCAAATATAACAGTTAATTTTTAAAGACAGAATTAAGAGAGAGTATCTTCCTATAGAGAAAAAAATCGGATCTCTAAAAATGATAACTCACTGTCAAGACACAGAAGCTGGCCAAGTGCTGAAAAAAAGCATGCTGCTATATAGGCAATTTAGTTGGCAATCCTATCACTACCTGCTGTGTGTGTTTGTGTCCAGATGGCCAACATGCCCAGCAACTCTTTGAATCACAGGTGGTGTTGAGATGCTGATTCTGCTTGGGAGATTGTGGGTGGCACCCACCTGCCCCAGCAGGTAGGCTCTCTAAGTGAAACCTGGCAAGACATAGAATCATTGCCATCCATGTGTGGGTGATGATTGATGATGCTGAATGAGGGGATTACTGATTATGCAACAAGGCAGCTGAGTAAATTGGTATTTCCCTTCCCTGAGCTGAGACGATGTTTCTCAAGGTGTGTGTGTGTGGTCTGAGGACCCCTGAATTGGTATTATTTGGGTGTTTTTAAAACTGCTTAGTGGGTCCAACCTCTGGCTTAATCAATCTCTAGAGAGAGTTCAGGAGACTGCACTATTTTAACAAAATGTATTTTTAAGCAAACTCTATGGATGATTCTTCTGAGCATGAGATTTGAGAGCCATTGATTATCAGTGGGATGATACTTAACACATGCAAACACACTGCTTTATGGAATTTAAAGAGAGCACAAAAGCCCATCTGTCCATTGGCACAGCTACATGCTGCCAGTAACCGGGTGGTTAACCACATAGTTTTCTCTGACCCTCAGTAGTCTTTCCCAAACAGTGAATGCCCTCAGTATTTACATATGTACAATGCAATTTATGGCAGCCATACAATTGGGATTTTTCAGGACAGTTCCAATTTCGTGTTATTTTATTCTTTTCAATAAAAGTAGCCTATCAAAATGAATTAATATTTTATAATTCTGCAACAGAAAAATACTTCGCAATGAAATCATGTATTTGAAAAAAATGTCATTTGCCCCCGCCCTTTCTGCATCATTCAAGTAATGCCAAGAACACTCCATATGTACTCTTCTCCAGATTGAAGTGACACAGAGAGCAATTAATGAAATTCCTGGCTTTAAGCTTTTAAAGAGACTTTAAAAATACATACGAGGCAAGAGTCTGAGAGCGAAAGCACTTGGAGCGGAGTGAAACAGCGTCAGAGACACAGAAGAAAGGTTTTTTTTTATAAATTATTTTTAATTCTAAAATCTTTATTTTTAATATCAAGAGCCAAGTTTGAGAGAACAGCCTACATGAAAAACCAAGTGGTAAAGAAGGCACCATAATAGTAAAGATAATCTCTTTGCAAATAGAATAGGAAGTACATTTTTTTCCCTTGCTAGGGGTGGGAAAAAAGTTGAGTGACTATGACTAAGGTTGCCATGGATTGTCTTTGAGAAAGAGCCCAGTGTCCTAGGCCAAGTCCTAAAGTATAGAGTTGGGTGGTTTGCTGATAGAGAGAAACTCCAAATAAATTGGGCGATAGTTGAATCTCAGAGCAGAAGAACCATTACATGGCTTCCTAGGGTATAGCCTGGGGGTTTGCAAAGTCCTCTGTGCTGCATGAATGGCCAGGTCACTATCTAAGTGGATGGGCCTGGGGGCCTGAATCAGCTGACTTGGAGATACTCAGTGTTGGGTGGAAAATTGCAAAGTGACCTTGCTGGACCCAGAAGAAAAGAGAAAAAGATCATTGGAACCCTTCAGTCACTGAGGACAATGGGTAGAAAAGTGAAATGAACAACTCAAGGGAGGCCCACAAAGACCAGCACACCCTCTCCTCTATGCCAGGACATGATCTATGTGCTATGTATCTTGAGGCTTTATTTACTTATTTATTTAGCTATATATATCTTGAAGTTTCAGACCACCCTTAAGGAGACAGCAATAGAGTAGAAGAATCTCAAGTTTGCCTAAGTGTTTTTAGACAAAAGGACCCAAGTTTTAAGCTGGAAGTCACTGTGTCATGTAGTCAGTGAAACATCAAATTCAATACAACTTTGTGAAGTTTCATATGAGCAAATTCATAAACCAATAAGAAATTATCAGTCCACATATTCTGATATTTTGGCCTAGAAAATATGGCCATCATGTTTACACCGGGCTATCCTACCTTGTATTTTCCTGAAATTGTTCTCCAAATACTCTAGGCTGTCTAACTTCCAGCTCTCTGACCAGTTTAAGATCAATGTGTCCTCTATTCTCTGTCTGATATCTTCTACATCTCTGGAGGTATGGAAGTAACGAATGAATGAATGCTCTACTCAAATATATGTGGAATCTCAATTTCAACAAATTAGTAGCTGAGGAAACATACTAATGGATAAAATGTGTAGAAAAATATAGTTTGGATATTTTCCATGAAAATTTAGGTGGCCCTTACCTTGGGTATTTGTACAATATATAGGACACCTGAACAGAAATAAAGCACATTAAAGCAACAATCTGTTTAAAGTGTCACTTTTTTTTTTTTTTTTTGGCTCTGGACACCAGAATCTTGATAATTATAGTCAGCTAAGGACTTCAAATCTATATCTTTACCTGGAATATTCTTTACATTGAAAATAAAATTATTGGAATTAGAAGAGAGTGGTTGAACACCCACCAGGGCAAAAAAGTGTATACATTTTGCCATAGTATATAGTTTTTTTTTGGTTTATATCATTTGCTTGTCATTTTGTTTCTATGCCTTATGCAGTAGACATTGCTTTCTGATTACCAAATTTTCTGGGTAAGTCCTTTGTAGTTAGGGTTGGCCATATGTTTAATTTCTCATCAATAAAATGAGAGCAGAAGTGACATAGGCCACTTCCAAGCCTGGTTTCTAGAAGACTCCCTCTATAGCCTTTCCCTACCTGGTTCAATCTAAGTGCATGTTGAAGTCACATGTTGAAGATGGCAGAATAACAAAGTGGAACAAACCTGGGTCCCTGACTCATCACTTGAAGAAGAGTCTCACCAACAAGAAGTATCCATTTTGAGTACTGGGTGAGCAAGAAGTAAACTGTTACATTAAATCATGGAAACTTCAGGGGTTTTCGATTTCAGGAGCATTAGCTATTAATAAGTTCATACATCAGTCTACAAATATTATACGGTGAGATGCAAACTTCTAGTTTTTCCCTCAATAAGAAATTGGGGGGCGCCTGGGTGGCTAAGTCGGTTAAGTGTCTGACTTCAGCTCAGGTCATGATCTTGTGGTTCGTGGGTTTGAGCCCGGTGTTGGGCTCTGTGCTGACAGCTCAGAGCCTGGAGCCTGCTTCAGATTCTCTGTATCCCTCTCTCTCTGTCCCTCCCCCACTTGCACTCTGTCTCTCTCTCCCTCAAAATAAGTAAACATTAAAAAAATAAATTGGTAAAAACCCTTAATTAGATGAATAGGCTCATATGTTATTCAAGCAAAAATACAAAAATTGATTCAAATCATTTGAGAATAATACAATTGCTACTTCATATTAAGGACCTATATGGTTATAAGCCTTTTTTATTCATCATCTCATTTAATACTTATTTATGGTTTTATATTAGGTACTAAGATTACCCATTATAAACTCAGGGAGGTTAACTTACTAGACCAGGATCACACTACTGGTAAGTGGTAGTGACAAGATTCAAACCCAGATCTGTGGTTCCAAACCTCAAACCCTTGAACATAATGTTATGCCCTTTGTCTTTATTTTGTTTGCTTTCTATCCCAGTGTGGTTTGTGCTAGGGTATTCTTAATGTGAGAGCCTTACTACACTTTGCAGAGTTTTTTAAAAATGAGTTTCAATCTGCAGTTGTGCCAAATTCATTTTATTTTATTTTTTTTAATTTTTTTTTTCAACGTTTATTTTATTTTTGGGACAGAGAGAGACAGAGCATGAACGGGGGAGGGACAGAGAGAGAGGGAGACACAGAATCGGAAACAGGCTCCAGGCTCCGAGCCATCAGCCCAGAGCCCGACGCGGGGCTCGAACTCACAGACCGTGAGATCGTGACCTGGCTGAAGTCGGACGCTTAACCGACTGCGCCACCCAGGCGCCCCCAAATTCATTTTATGAATTAGATTTAAACATTTGTATTTCTCTCTCTCTCTCTTTTTTTTTTTTTTTAGAAAGGTTTAAATTCTTGAAGATTCCCTGTATGTACCTCCCAAAGGTCACATACTTTCCCAGGAATTACTCTGTTTGCTAGTCAATAATGAGGACCCTTTGCTTTCTGACCAACAGACAGGAATGTTGGTTTTTGGTTTGTTTGCTTTTGCTCCTTTTCAAGGGAAGAGCAACTTCATGGTTGGAATCCAGACTGAAAGTGGATACCCTCTTTGGGTAAAATATAGATGCCAACCTCACTGCAATCTCATCTGGAATCTTCCCTGGCTATAGCAGTTCAGATATTACCATAAACAATCTCATATCCCATTTTGTGAAGACTGTTCCAATTATCTGCTGCTATAGATAACTAACCAAACAATCAATGATTTTAAAACAATTTATTCTTATCTCCCTTAATTCTGTATACTTATTGGGCTCAGCTGGGTGATTCTGATTTGCAGTCTCTCATGCAGCTGAAGTTAGATGTTGGCTGGGGCTAGAGTTATCTGAGAACTCAACTGGATGTCCAAGAGCCTTATTTTTCTCATATCTGGTGCCTAGGCTAAGGTGGCTTGAATAGCTGGGTAGTGCCTGGGCATATCTCTCTACATGGAGCTTCCAAGTGGCTAGCTTGGTCTTCATTACAACATGGAAGTCTCAGGGTAGTCAAAGGTTTCATATGGTAGCTGTCTTTCCCTAATGAGAGCATTCCAAGGGATCCAGGTAGAAGCTGTAAGGCTTCTTCTGACCTAGCCCCCTTGAAAGCCATGCAGCATCAATCCCACTGCACTCTATTGATTCTGTGATAACCAACAGAAGTCAAGACAAGGGGTACACACAGGCATGAGTACTGGGAGGCATGGTTCACTGGGAGACCATCTTTCCCCCAGGCTACCCTCACTGAAGGAAAAAGACAAACAAGGAGATGGCTAAGACTTCTAATGCTAGTTGAAGTAGATTTCCAAGTTTTCTCCCATCCTTTGACTGGTTCCCAGAAGATGTTCAAATTTTCCTCCTTCAACTACTAATGTTGCTTTCTGCCATCTGGTTACTTTAATTAGCGACTGCTTCTGCTGTCTTTATCTCACAGTATGATCTTGTCATTATTGTTGAGCTTTGAACTCGCTTTTGGAGTGATGTGATCCTTGCTGCTTCTCCATAAGGTATGATAGACCTCTGATTTACTTGGAAGAGTCTTTCCAGGGGCGTCACTGTTATGGATTTTTTATTAGGCTCCCAAAAGAGTAGTTCATTTCCCTCAAAATCTTATGGATTTTTCCATCACTGTATTTTGGTCAAGTTCCTCCAGGCTAAAGGCATCACTCAGAGACACACCCCAAACTGTCTATTCCTTGCCATGAATCTGCCATGGTCTTCTGTTTCCTGGGATTCCAATATTTGCACTAAATTCCCTTCACTGCTTAACCCAAGAAACCTCTGACCAGACATGCTATGTGACAGAAGTATTGGGGGGAGAAGAAGGCAGCAAATGCGCAACTTTCATGATACTAATTCATCATTCTGCAATGTTGGGCATTTGAAGGGTCTAAACTGAAATTGCTGAGTTCAAACTATGTAAGTATGAAAGCACAGAGATAAACAGATGATGATTAAAATGTCAGCTTTATTACTGATTTGCCACTCGAGTTTTAGATCTGTGGCCAGAGAGATTGCTAACAATCTCATGCCCCACCTTACCCAAAGGTTGAATTTCCTCCTGAAAAAAAAAAAAAACAAAAAAAAACAAAAAAAACACACACACACACACACACACACACACAAAACTGCCTACTAGGGTTATCATATCATGAAGATAGACCAGAATGTGGGAGTCACATGGCCAGGTTGGCTCCTCAAGGAAAACCCCGAAGGGCCCAGCCCAGCCAACGTGTCCTTCTTCAAAACTCACCAATGAGAACAACCATGTCTGTCATAAGTTAGTGAGGAAGTGGGGAGAAGCTGAGATATTCCTCTTCTACTCATCTGTTCATGCGAAACATGAGAACAAGGGAATATATGTTTTTCCTTATTGTGTACTAGGAAATATGTGTTTTTCCTTATTGTGCATTCTCCCTCTCCCCTGGGATGTTGGAGAAGAGGCACATAGCACTCTGAAATTTCCAACATACATACCTGTCACTGCAAGGAGGGCTGTTGGTGGCCTGTAGTGGCATGTGAGAGTTCCTGAAATAGATACATATATAAGTATCCCCATCCACCTCTGAACCTTTTTATATTGGTTCAAAAATACCCTTTTAATTACCTAACAAAACCACATCTGTGCAAATGAGGTAGAAAGATAAGGATAAAAACAACTTGGAATTTAGACTTATGATGCAAGCCTGTTATACTCAAGTATGACCTAATAATTCCATAATTTTTTCCCGTGATGTTTCATCTGAAGGCCTGTTTGTCGTCGTTTAGTACAAATGAAGCAGGAGTGTCATGTTTTATATATAGATATATGAATATGTGTGTGTGGGTGAATGAGTGTGTAAATTGCTTGTTCGTGGTAGAATAAGCGTATATGAATGCGATGTCTATGCCTTCCTAACATAAATATTCCATTGGTTTCTGTTATGAGTTTTGAAACTGGAGGTTTGGACCCCTGTGAGTTACCTCTCACATGTGATTTGTGCATTAAACATGTATGCATGTTTAGATCTGTGGCCAAAGAGATTGCTAACAATCTCATGCTTCTTTATAGCTCTTTTTATGTATGCTTCTTTATAGCTCTATAATTGTCACATCTACATAATATATGTACTGAATAAAGAGCTTATTTTCCTTTTGAATTAAAATCTCTAAAGTATAAATCCATCTCTACAAGCAAAAACACTGATCAAAAGATGAAATGAGGGGCACCTGGGTGGTTCATCAGTTGAACTTCTGCCTCTTGATTTTGGCTCAGGTCATGATCCCAGGGTCACAGGATCGAGCCCTGCATCAGGCTCTGCGCTGAGCATATGGATCCTGCTTAAGATTCTCTCTCTCTCTCTCTCTGTCTCTCTTTCTCTCTCTCTCTCTCTCTCCCTCCCCCTCCCTCCCTTCCTCCCTCTCCCTCTGCCCCTCTCCCCCACTTGCTCTCTCTTTCTAAAATAAAAAAAATGAAACAAAAACGAGAAAGTTCTACTATAATTATGATGAGCGATAACTTCTGGTGGTGGATATGGGGAACTGTGCAATGGGCTTTACAAGTCACAACTCTACCACAGTGCATCTGACAAGCAGCTGGACCCTACCCTGGGTCTCTAGTAGTTACCCAACATCCCAGGAATGTTGTGCAAATGAGTTTCAAAGAACATTTTTTAAGATCTTGTAAGTAGGTAAGGAGCAAAAGAGAAGGTCTTTACCATCCCACTGCATTTTATGTAGAATAAACTCTTACATAGCACATATTAGGTATTGTTCTAGGTACTTGGCATATATTAGGACATCTAGTCCTCATAGCTAACTGATAAGTGAGAAACTCCTATTAGCTCTGTTTTGGAGAGGGAAATTGAGGCATAGAGAAGTTAAGTAGGTGGCTGAAAGTCAGCCAGCTGAGCCTTGAACCCAGAGAAGCCTGGAGCTAAAGCCTGTGTACTTTGCTCCCTCAAGCCTGGGTGCTCTGTTCCTAGTGATCCTACTGCTCACCTGACCTAAAGCAAATTACTTCATCTTACTGGGCCTTTAACTGGTCATCTTTAAAAGATAATTTATCTATAGCTATTCTTTGCTAAACACATCTTAGTGATACGGGGAGAATAAATGGCTTAGTGATACGGGGAGAATAAATGGCTTATGAGCTTCTCAGAGTTTTTACTTGAATTCAGGATAGAATTTTAAATGTCTTTGAGTATTTTTTAAAGTTTATTTATTTATTTTTAGAGAGAGAAAGAGAGAGAGAGCACAAGCAGGGGAGGGGAGAGAGAAGGAGAGACAGAAATCCCAATCTGCATGGATAGCATAGAGCCCGGTGTGGGACTCAAATTCACGAATTGTGAGATCGTGACCTGAGCCGAGATCAAGAGTTAGATGCTTAACTGACTGCACCACCCAGGCACCCTGGGGATGGGTTTTAGTATTTGGGGGAAAACTAGTCAGTTGTTGAAATTTCATAAACAAATGTCTGGTCTTATTATGCTATTTCAAACGCAGCAAATAAAATTTGAGGCAAATTGAATTATTTGATGTAACATGAAAAGCCTTTGACAGAGAAGGTTTTCAAACTAGAAGCTCTAACTCCCCTGGGCTATTATTTAGCCTTGTGCATTTGTCTCCTTCGTGTTCTATCAGATGCCTGCTTAGTAGTCTAGCTCCTGAAATGAATCCACCCTCTCAGTTGTGTTCCCAGGTCCAGACCTTAAACTCTGGCCACAATTATTAACACTAATTGGTAGGCTCAGCAGAGAGGCTGAGGGCTGAATGAGCACCAGGAACAAAAGTGGGTCCTCTCCTTAGAACTGTATGAATGAAAAGGGTGGGAAAGTTCAGCTTGCTGCTGCCTGCCCTGAATCCACGGTGGAAGAAAGGACTTCAGTCTGGCACACCTCCCGGCAAACACAATTTAAAAGAAATCCCACTAGGCAAAATTTTCTCTCTAGATTTTATCAGATTATATAGATCCTAGTTTTAGAGAAACATACAAAAAAAGGAACCAACCTATCCCATATCCTCTAGGCCGAAATGGGATCGTGTTTAGACAGTAGCTTTATGAACTACGAACTTGACCTGTGAAGCCCTGACCCTGTGATTTTGATCTACGCGGAGCTTCCATTACTACAGAACCCAGCCAGCAACTCACTCCAGGATCCTAGGGAGGTCTGGTGGTCATGGTTCTAGTGTATTCTGTACCCACGTTGCCAAAGAAACAAAAACAGAAAGGGCAGGAGCAGGACTCCCCAGATCTCAATAAGCAGAAAGAGGCTCTGGACAGCTGCAATGGGAAAAATATCACATGCAAATTTCCTTTTATGGCAGCAGTAAAATTATGAGATAGATAGGTTTAAACTGGAGCACAAAGAAGGGAGACATCTTCCTGTGGAATGTGTGTTCAGGTTTTTGGCCAACAGGAATGCATGGCATGGATTTAGGTTGAAGTAGAAAAGTAAATACCTCATGAATTCCAAGACTATGCTATTAGCTGGTCACGATTAGCTTCAAAATCTGAATAATTTGATTTCTAAAAATTTCTGAATGAGTACCACCAATGTTTTTTTTCCTTTTATCTAGAAGAGATCTAGGTATAAGAAGTAGGATAATATATAGGCTACACCACAACACTTAAATACAGTCCAAAGCCTTTCATCAAATACCTGGTCAAAACTGAATACAGGATCATTCAATTCAATCATAATGCTAAGGTACAGAGAAAACACTTTGAAGGTGTACCTCAGATCAATCTTCATGAACTCTCTGGTTTGTGATTATTGTGTGTGTGTGTGTGTGTGTGTGTGTGTATGTGTGTTTAATCAAAACCATGAAACACTTGCAATAGACAAACATGATTCAAAGGCCCATAAGGTGTTGAAGCAAATTTGAATAAGACCATAAACTCAATGAACATTCATGAACACTTTTTAATAATGAAAATAGAATCTCTAGGGCTAACGATATAAACATCGAAAGAATTGTCAATTTTTTTCTAAACCTTGACTCTCATTTTCCTTTGTAATTTATATGATTGGTCATTCTTTATGCTTGGGTGGATTAATCAGCACCTTTCCTAGGCAGATTCCCTCTTTCCTATAACAATCGAGAAACTCAAGAAAGAGTTGCACCTTGGTTTATGATTTCTAATGCCCTGGAATCACTGTTGCTGTGAACACAAAAAGGCTCAGGCAAACTAAGATCTGTGATGAATGATACGGCTTTGGGATTCTTCTGAAATATGTTTTCTTCTTTGTACCATATTTTACAAAAGTCATTTTAGTAGATAGCTATTTTTTTGTTTATTTTGAGAGAGAGACAGAGACAGAAAGAGAGAGAGCATGAGCAGGGGAGGGGCAGAGAGAGAGGGAGAGAATCCCAAGCAGGGTCCATGCTGTCAGTGCAGAGCTTGATGCAGGGCTCAATCTCACAAACTACAAGATCATGCCCTGAGCTGAAATCAAGAGTCAGACGCTTAACCAACTGAGTTACCCACGTGCCCCTGTAGTAAATATCTATTAATTGACCTCTTTGTATGTAAAGTATGACATAACTAACAATACAAGGAATATAATTCTTTATTTTAATTGCTCCTTTAGTTTTTGGAGACAAAGGTTACATAAATGTAGCATAAAGGGATTTCCTGGAAGCGTTGGCAGCTAGACCAGTGTTTTTTGCCTCCAAAACTACGACTTCATATAAGAATTTTATAGCATATCATAGACATTGCCAGCATCTTTGTTCAGTAAACTGACATTAGAACCCTAAAAAATTAATTGTAAAAGAAGAAAGACATGCTTCTAAAGTTGTGTGGCAAGACTAACATACTAAAAATTTGTTGATTGTAGCAGATGTGCTTCACCTGCCAAAATGATGAAGTCTACAAAGCTTTTATTTCTTCTGAAGATCGCAACAATTTGGCTCTCAGACATATAAGGAGAGTATATTTATAAAAAGCACAAAAAAGACTTTTAACCCAGTGAGTGCTGGCACATTTTTTGAGGTATACCAGCAGGGCTTTCCCTTCCTCAGGAAAACAGCATGAACCATTCCCTTGATCCTACTATCATGGTGGAACTCATGCTCCAACTCATGCTCTGCTATAACAACATTTTAAAAATAAGTTATTATTATATAAGTTGCAAGTGTATGGCTTTATAATTCACACCTGTATACCCAATAAAGTGATCACCACCACAAGTCTATTAACCATCCATCACCATTTATATATAAAATATGGGGATGAAGGAGGATATAAAGGTAAATATTTGGAATATGCTTTAAATTAAGTTGCTATCAACTTAAAACAGACTGCTATTTACATAGGGTGTTTATGTGACCCCATGGTAACCGCAAGGAAAAAACTTAAGTACACAAAAGAAAATGAAAAAATAATCTAACCATAAAACTAGAGAAAGCCATACAACCACAAATAAAGAGAGGAAAAGAGAAAGAAAGAAACAGAGAGGAACTGCAAAAACAGCCAGAAAACAATAAACAAAATGGCAGTAAGTATATACTTATCAATAATTACTTTAAATGTAAATGGACTAAATTTACAAATCAAAAGACATAGAATGGCTAAATGGATAAAAATATAAGATCCATCTATATTCTGTGTACAGAGGCTCACTTCAGAAGTAAGGACACACACAGGGACACCTGGGTGGCTCAGTCGGTTAAGCATCTGACTTCGACTCAGGTCATGATTTCATGGTTCATGAGTTCATGCCCCTCATTGGGCTTTCTGCTGACAGCTCAGAGCCTGGAACCTGCTTCAGATTCTGTGTCTTCCTCCCTCTCTGCCCCTCTCCTGCTCACACTCGTTTCTCTCCCTCAAAAATAAACATTAAAAAAAATAAAAAATAAAGAAGTAGGGATACATACAGACTAAAAGTGAAGAGATAGAAAAAGATATCCCATGCAAAGGAAATGAAAATATATCTGGTATAGCTATACTCATATCTGATGAAAACGACTTTAAAACAAAGACAGCAATAAAAGACAGAGAAGGGCATTCTATGATGTTAAAGGGATCAATCCAGCAAGAAGATATAAATTTATAAATGTGTATGCACCCAACATAGGATCATCAAGATATATAAAGCAAATATTAACAGATCTAAAGGGAGAAATTGAAAGTGATACAATAATGGTAGGATACTTTAATACTCCACTTTCATCAATGGGTATATCTTCTAGACAAAAAAAATCAATAAGGAAACATCAGCCTTAACACATTAGAGCAGAGACTTAATAGAAATATGCAGAACATTCCATCCCAAACCAGCAGAATGTACATTCTTCTCAAGTGCACATGGAACATTCTCCAGAATAGATCACCCATTGGGCCACAAAGCAAGTCTCAATGAATTAAAAAAATTGAAATCTCATCAAGCATCTTTCCCAACCACAATGGTGTGAAACTAGAAATTAATTACAAGAAGAAAACAGGAAAAAAACACAAAAACATAGAGATTAAACAACATGCTACTGAACAGCTAATGAGTCATTGAAGAAATCAAAGGAGAAATTAAAATTTTTTTAACGTTTATTTATTTTTGAGAGAGAGAGACAGACACAAACAGGGAAGGGGCAGAGAGAGTGAGGGAGACACAGAATCCAAAGCAGGCTTCAGGCTCCGAGCTGTCAGCACAGAGCCCAACGTGGGACTTGAACTCACAAACCACAAAATCATGACCTGAGCCAAGTGGGATGTTTAACCGACTGAGCCACACAGGGATCCCTAAAAGGAGAAATTTTAAAAATGCTTAGAGACAGATGAAAGCGGGAATATGACATAGCATAATCTATGGAATACAGCACAAGTGGGTTTGAGAGAGAAGTTCATAGCAATACAGGTCTACCTCAAAAATCAAGAAAAATCTCAAATCAACCATCTAACTTTGTACCTAAAGGAACCAGTAAAAGAACAAGCCCAAAATTAGTAGAAGAAAGGAAATAATAAAGATCAGGGTAAAAATAAGTGAAATAGAGACCAAAAAACACTAGAAAAGATCAATGAAACTAAGAGCTGTTTCTTTGAATAAATAAACAAAATCACCTAGACTACTAACCAAGAAAAAAAGAGAGAGGACTCAAATAAATAAGTTCAAAAATGTAAGAAAAAAAGTTACAACTGATACCACAGGAATAGAAAGGATCTATGAGACTACTATGAAAAAGTCTATGCCAACAAACTGGTAAAGCTAGGAGAAATGGATAAATTTCTAGGTAGATATAATCTAAGACTGAATTATGATGAAATAGAAAATTTATATAGACTGATGACTAGTAAGGAGATTGAAAAAGTAACAAAAAACTTCCCAATAGGGACACCTGGCTGGCTCAGTGGGTACAGCATGCGACTTTTAATCTCAGGGTTTTGAGCTGGAGCCCCACACTGAGTGTAGATATTACTTAAAAATAAAATCTTAAAAAAAAACAAAAACCAAACCAAAACAAAACAAAACAAAAAACCCAAACAAACGAAAGTAAACTAAACCCCTCCCAACAAACCAAAGTACAGAAGCAGGCAGTTTCACTGGTGAATTTTACCAAACATTCAAAAAAGATTTAAGACCTGTTCTTCTCAAACTCTTTTCCAAAAAATCGAGGCGGAGGAAAGCTTCCAAACGCATTTTATCAGGCCAGTGTTACCCTGACACCAAAATCAGACAAGAACACCACAGAAAAAGAAAATTACAGCTAATATCTTTGAAGAACATAGAGGTCAAAATCCTCAACAAAATATTGGCAAACTGAATCCAACAATACATTAAAAGGATCATACAACACAGTCAAGTGGGATTTATTTCAGGGATGCAGGGATGGTTCAACATCCACAAATCAATCAACATGATTCATCACATTAACAAAATGAAAGATAAAAATCATATGTAGCAATGTTTTAATAGTTGGCTAAGACTCCTTGCTCCACTATGATAGTACTGGGTGAGATGAACAGATCAGACAAACGAGCAAGAGCCCTGATTATCTAACTTCACTTGTGGGATAGAAGTCCCACTGATACGTCATCTTTTTTCTAGATGAGTGCAACAAAAAAAGCCACAACAAAGAGGATATATAGCTCCAAAGGGCACTAAATAAGATTCATTTCTCTGAGGCATTGTACCTTGCTGACCCTGCTGAAGACTGCCTCACTGTCAAGCCCCAAGTAAAAGTCCCCTGATTGTATTCCCAAGTGCTGATTACAGGCTAATGCAGTCAGTAGGTTAAGTAAGAGTCTACTCAGAATGAATGACCCAGAGAACTAAGAAAATATTAAAGACCTAGATCAGTGCTGGTCAATAGAAATATAATGGGAGCCACATGCATAAGTTAAAATTTTCTAGTAATCATGTAAAAAAAATAAGTAAAATTAATGAAAAAAAATTTTTAATGTTTCTTTTTGAGAGAGAGACAGAGTGTGAGTGGGGGAGGGGTGGAGAGAGAGGGAAACAGAATCTGAAGCAGGCTCCAGGTTCTGAGCTGTCAGCACAGAGCCTGACACGGGGCTCGAACCCACAAATGGTGAGATTATGACCTGAGCCCAAGTCGCATGCTTAACCGACTGAGCAACCCAGGTGCCCCAGTAAAATTAATTTTAATAATAGATTTTACTTAATATAACCAAGATAATCTGTAGATCTTAAACAAATTTCACTAACTATGCCACTACTGATATGTTTCTGGTCCAAGATCCAGTCTGGAGTCTCCTTGATCTGGAATGGTTCCATATTTTTTAACCTTTTAGATCTTGACATTTCTCAAGTGTCCTGCCCAGTTATTTTACAAATATCTCTTAATTTCGGTTTGTGTGATACTTCCCCATGATTAGACTTAGGTTATATATTTTGAGCCAAAGTACTAAAGAAGTGACATGATGTCCTTCTTCATGCATCATATCAAAGACACATAGTATCAATTTGCCTTACTACTGGTGATTTTAACTTTTAAAAATTGAGTTGTAATTGACACACAACATTATATTAGTTTCAGGTGTATAACATAATGATACAACAAATGTATATATTGTGAAATGATCACCACAATAAATCTAGTTAACATCTATATCCGCACATAGTTACAATACTTTTCTTGGGATGAGAACTTTTAAGATCTACTTTCTTTTCTTTTTTTTTTTTTTCCAATATATGAAATTTATTGTCAAATTGGTTTCCATACAACACCCAGTGCTCATCCCAAAAGGTGCCCTCCTCAATACCCATCACCCACCC